>NC_079228.1:19982366-20019391 GCF_029633865.1 Lampris incognitus | reverse complement strand
TTTACGGGTCAATTCATGTGTATTAAAGTGCTTTTACCACTGACGAGACCGTCTTTTCTCTATGTCACTGCTACCAACCTGTGTTGGGGGGGGTCCTAATGGGAAAAGGGGCGTGGAAACGCTCCTTAACAGGAGCCCTTCCGTTTCTCCGAGTCCGTTGCGACACGACCTCGTCGGGATGTGTCCTACGTGTATCCGAACAGATCGGTGACCCGCCTATCAGCCCCGTTTATTAAACTCTGCGCGGGCGAAAATGCGAAGCGTCGTCACCCCCCCCCCCCGCCGGCGTGAGCGGCAGCGTGTCTCCCACGCGAGTCTCTCAATGTATGCAGCGGCGCGCGCTCCCGTCCCTGGGGGTGACGAAATTATCGGCATAATAAAGGCACGTTTATCCGGGAGGAAGATGAGAGCCCCGGCACCAGCCTCATTTGTGATGACAACCTTATTGAGCCCCGGCTTATCGAAGGGGCAAAAAAAAAGGGGGGGGGGAATTATTGATTGATACATGGAGGTTACGGCTATTGACAAGCACGGGCCTCTTTGGCCCTGTCGCTGTCGACTCCCGAGTTGCCCAGCTTGCATGGACGTGTCATCATCTCCACCTGATGACACGACGGGCGGTGAAAACTTACAGCAGCACGTCACATGTGACTAGCGAACAGCGTAGAAACACACAACTTTGATTTCCCCGCTGTAACTCTCCGCCAAAATTGGCCAAAATAGCGCTTTACGATACACTGGCCGTGATAAGTATTCAACCTTTCAAGCAAATAACTGCAATATTAACACAATTCCCGTGGAGGTCGAGAAATAACGCACTCTAACACGTTCATTGCCTGGGTTAGTGGATATATTCAGTGACAAGGTTTGTCTCCTAATCCACTATACTACCACATACTCAAGCAAAAACAGGTTCCCCCGTCTTTCTGATGTTGTAATTCCTGGTGTGCAGGATGCGAGTCAGTTCCACCATAAAAGGCAGAGGCAGACTGAAATGGACCCGTGATTAATGAACGACGTTCACCTTTACCTTCGGATTCACCTGCAACCAGTTGCTATTGTGAACTTGCGGAGGCCCGGCGAGGCTGCGAGCAGACACAGCGGCTGCTTTTCAGCAACAAGAGGTGTGGAAAAAAAGGAGAGTAAGTGGACATTTTATCTCTTTATCCGAATGAGTGTTCTCTCGGCCTCTGTCGCTGGCCGTTTCTGCTTTGTCTGCAAAGCTCTCCTGTGGTTTTGGAGATGGGGTTAAGCGATGAAATGCAAATAGAGCTATACGAGGGAGAGACACCCTCATTATTATAGGGCAGTGGTTTCGGTATAAACAGCCTTGTTTGTTGTTCAGGCGCTTATTTATGTTCTCGCTGCTCGGCCAGGAGATTGGCTGAGGTCAAAGTGGGCTATTCTGCAAATATGAAAGAAAGAAAAAACACTATATACTACAGCTAATAATGCAAACATTTTCAATCTTATTGCATGCTGAAATGTGAATGTTTCAGGATTTATTAAAAAAATGCAGTGGATTGATCTGATTATTACAGGCCATATAATATATTTAACTGAAATGGTGCTTAATAGCGTTAATGCGTTTCTCATCTTTGCATGTTATTTCGTTTTAAAAATGTAATTTGAAGATATTGGTAGCTTGTTTCCTTTTCTTTCTCTCTTTCTTTCTCATAGCAATTTAAATTCAACAGCCTCTTCCATGTGCCGGCCCTCCACCCTCAGCCTGGTGGAGAATTAATTCCTCCACTATAGCAGGGACCCGATGAAAGCAATAGAAATGTGCATACACTTGCCTACATGCGTCATTTGAAGGAGAACAAAGCAGCGCGCGGGGGCCTGCAGCCAATCCGCACCAGAACAGGGCTGCAATAGCGACTAACATTACAATTTGGTTCGAATACATTTTCCATAACGGCTTTTTGCTCGAAGGGTAACAAAATGTGGCTAAATGGATCGGAACTATCCAAATTTGCCTCGTGCCCTCAATCTCCATGGCGGCCTCTCAAATCTACAAACTTCCATTTTTTTGTGTGTTTTCTCTGCAGCTTGATATACATATATATATATATATATATTTTAAATTTCTCTTTTTTTTCTTCTTCTTCTGCAAATTTAAACTTTCGACATCACGTGAACGTGCTTCCTTCGCACACGAGCCCCTTTGAAGCCCTGTGCACCGGGGGCCACGCGCGCCGCGCCACCTATTAGATTAGAAACGCAGGCTCAACAGGCAACAGGAGGCGCGAGGTCACCTCTCGGTCAACTCCGGCTCTGTTGTCACGGCAGCCCCCCAAACCTAAACAGCAGTTTACACACCGCACTGGGCAAACAACGCCAGCACACACCAGCCCCGGCGGGTCTGGTTTTGTAACACACAAAAAAAAGAAGAAGAAAAGAAAAAGAAAAAAATACACACGTAACTCATGTTAAATGCTAAAATTACCACTGTATATTGAAAAAAAGGTCAACCAAGACGTTTTCACCAGTTAGACCACCAGATTTTATTTTTTTTGCAGTGCAGCTGACGGTTCCCCTTTGCAGTGGCAGATAAACAGTGGACGGTGACAGATGTGTGACGTGGCCCGCTGAAGCTTCGCACAGGGGGGATAGATGGTGGCTGTACGCGAGTCGTAAGGAGGTGACGCGCAAATTAGATTGGCTCTTTATTTATGTGATGGAGAATCATTTTACGTGTCCTTGACATGTCCTAAAAATAGACTGGCATCTTGTGCGATGGCCAGAGTTCGTTGCTTTGCAACAGACGTAAATACCATTTGGGCGTTCGAATGGAGGCCAGGCCTGAGCTCCACCAGCGGAGGGACGGCGTCTCTCTGAGTGGCTCTAACCAGCCTCGATTAAGTTATTTATTTACATTTGGCACGAGTTTAACTTTTCGATATTTATTTTGAAAATGGCTAACGCAATGCTACGTTCAATAGCCGAGCTAAACAAACGAGTCTCATAGTGGATATGAAACCATTGATCATTTAGCAAATAGAAGTCTTGACTGTTTTTTTATGTGTTTAACTTTGCCTAACATTTACGCTGTTAATTCCCGCCCATCAGGAATTACTGGTCAAAATAATACAGCGGCTGCAGATTCGTGCTTAATGCGTGAGATTTAAATGATACATTGTTACTTAGATAACACGTGGGCCGTATTATCTAAGTAACAATGATACATTGTTACAATGATACATTGTTACTTAGATAATACGCGGGCCGTCCACAAAACGGTAGCAGAACATAGAAAAGAAATGAATCCGTGCAAAGACAGAATAGGCCTAACAGGGTTACAGAGGAAAACATTGTTGTATCAGTTATTATCGTTCTTATTATCATTATTATCAATCATCAACTCTGACGGGGATTTGGATGTATCGCATTGTTCTTTCAATTCTGGCACAATTGTTTGACACGACGTGTGAGGACACGTATTTTAAAAAGGATAAGGAAATGAAATTCATCTCCAACCGTGAGCAGAAACTGTGTCATTTCTCTCGGTATATTGGAGTCCTTTTAATGTGGGTCAGGAGATGAGCAGGCGAGTTCAGCCGGATCACTTCGGGTTGATACTAGAAAGTGTTTTGCTAAACTGGATTAAGATGGAGAGGGGTCGTTCACCCCCCCCCGCACCGGCCCACTCCCCCGTCCAAGAAAAAAAAAATCAGTTTTCTAGATCAGCATTGCGACAGAGGTTTAAAGGGCCGTGTAGCTTGCTACTTGTATTTTACCGACTTGCGCTGAAAAAACGTATTCGAGGCAGGTCAACTTTGATAATCACACTCAACTTCCTTCATCCGCACTCCGTGTGTGTGTGTGTGTGTGTGTGTGTGTGTGTGTGTGTGTGTGTGTGTGTGTGTGTGTGTGTGTGTGTGTGTGTGTGATCGTCTGCCCTGTCTGCTCAGTGTTGTTTGACAATTTGGATATATTGTAGTAGCCTACAAAAGAGATTCGATTCTTATGTTACTTAAGCACGAGTGGCACAATGTCGTTGGCAATGTCGACTGAGAGTTTATGGGCAAAACCAAGTGAGCATTTACACACGCGCGCGCACACGCTTGCACGCGCACGCGCACACAAACACACACGTTTAGAGACTATCATACGAGTGTACATATGAACATCTATGCCAATAGATATTGAGCTACAAAGGCATGTTTGTGCACGCACATTTGTGCCCTTGGCAGGCAGGCAGGCAGTAGACATCGGTAGCCTACATGCTTGCAGTTGCTGCAAGATTGGCCAAGTTTGTACATGCAAGCACAGATAAATGCAGATACGAAGAGAAAAGGAAAGGTGAGAGGGGAGAAATAGGGGAGAAAGTGAGAGAATAGAATGGAGAATTAAAGACGATTTCCCCTCTGAAGTATGAAATTGAAAGTTTCTTTTATATTCTCAGAGTGATGAGATAGGAGGACAGACAGAGGAATGGACCATGAAACCATAAGAGAAAGTAATAAGAAGGAAACAGAGGGAGAGATAAGCAAATTACAGGGCATTTGACACAACCGTATACGACAAATAGAAATGTCAAAAACAGGCATTGCCTCACGCCACCCCGGGCAAATATCCATTCCACATTTGCGTTGCCATCAAAACTCACTGACTGAAAACTTCCTAGTTTTAGGTGTAATCTTTCCATTGCAGCGGAGAATCCCATTATGTTCTGGGACATTATTTCAAATAGGTCTGGGGGATGCCAACATACCCTCGTCATCCTGTCCCCTGGGCTTTTGTAGTAACTAGGTAGTATTAAAGTGCACCTGCAAGGATCAGTCTGTGTTTGGTAGCTAAAGCTTTTATTCATGGTTTGTCCACGGTCATTTACAGTACACCACCCCAGGGACTATCACCTAACAGGAGGACATGCAGACAGACAAATGCCTGAACAGACGGCCAGACAGACAGACAGGCAGGCAGGCAGGCAGGCAGGCAGGCAGGCAGGCAGGCAGGCAGGCAGGCAAACAGACAGACAGGCAGGCAGACAGACAGGCAGACAGGTAGGCAGACAGGCAGGGCAGGCAGGCAGGCAGGCAAACAGACAGACAAACAGACAGACAGACAGACATGCAGACAGATGCAGACAGACAGACAGAGAGGCAAGCAGGTAGGCAGGCAGGCAAACAGACAGGCAGGCAGGCAGGCAAACAGACAGACAAACAGACAGACAGGAAAGCTGGCAGGCAGGCAGACAGACAGACAGGTAGGTAGGTAGGCAGGCAGGCAGGCAGGCAGGCAGGCAGGCAGGCAGGCAGGCAGGCAGGCAGGCAGACTGGCATGTAGACAGACAGACAGACAGACAGAAAGACAGACAGGCAGGCAGTTAGACAGGCAGGCAGACAGAGAGACAGGCAGACAGGCATGTAGACAGACAGACAGGCATGCAGACAGGCAGGCAGACAGACAGGCAGATAGGCATGTAGACAGACAGACAGGCATGCAGACAGGCAGACTGGCAGGTGTGACAGACAGAAAGAAAGACAGACATGTAGACAGGCAGACAGACAGGCAGGCATGTCGACAGGCAGACAGACAGGCAGACAGACATGTAGTCAGACAGACAGATAGGCAGGCATGTAGACCGATAGACAGACAGATAGGCAGGCATGTAGACAGAGAGGCAGACAGACAGACATGCATGCATGTAGACAGACAGGCAGACAGACAGACAGGCAGACAGGCATGTAGACAGACAGACGGGTAGACAGACATGTAGACAGCTAGACAAGCAGACAGACAGGCAGACAGACAGACAGGCATGTAGACAGAGAGATAGACCAATAGACAGACCCTCTCACTCAGACAGACAAATGAATTGCACACATCATAGTTTTGTAAGGGCCGAGCAAAAATTCAGTTTCTACCGCCAAACAGGACGGTTCTCCATCCTGAAGGCCAGCGAAGAAAAGTGGGGACAGAAAGAGCCGGAAGCACAGAAAGCCCAGAGATGCGGACAGATAGAAGTCACTCATCAGGGTCGTCGAGGTATTGGCACGTCTGCACTCATTGACCACTCCCCTGTTCTGACTGGCAGCCAAAATGAATTCCTCCATCGACAGACGTACGTCTACATGTGCCAATAAAAGGATGGAGCCGATGGAGGGATTGACAGAATGATGGAGGAAGAGGAGAGGGAAAAGAAAGCAGAGATGACATCATGTGGTCTGTGGCTGTCTGTTGCACTACGTGCTGGTTAGACGGAGGTATGGGTTGGTAATACAGCCATAGCTCTGGTGCCAGAAACACATCAAAAACAGAGAAACACCAGCTCAATAGCAGAAGTGAGATGCTGATCAGACGTTTGTGTCTACGGGGTGACGAAACTCACCTCAAATCACTGTCGTCTGGCTTCATCCTGGGGTTTGATCAAGGTCCTTCTGATCTGTTGAAGGAGTCCCTCTTAGCAGTCTGGGGTGACACAAAGAGAAGCAAACAGAGATGCACAGAACCAGGATGCTTTTGCGGTATGAGGCCCAGAAGAAGAGAGAAACAGAGAGAGAGAGGGCTAAGAGAATGGCAGTGGTGGAGACAGAAAGGTCCATCCATCACGCACGCTCTGACCTCGAGTTGACCCTTCGCTGGCAGCCAATGAGGCGCCCTCACCCCCTCAATAAAGACCCCCGCCACCACCACGGCACACACAGACATGTGTACACACACACACACACACACACACACACACACACACACACACACACACACAAGAGGATCGGGTATCTGTGGCACAGAGTGGAGTCTGGATTGTCTTTGTGCTGGCCATCATCGCTTCCCAGAATGCTTTGTTTTTACGTGACTAATGTGAGTACCATCACCTGACAGACAAGCAGCTCATCCCACCTCTCCTTGCACACACACACACACACACACACACACACACACACACACACACACACACACACACACACACACACACACACACGCCAACAGACCAACGAGGAACTCTCTGGATGAGAAAATTCCTGGATGAAAAGGCCTATAGGAGCACAGAAAGCTGTAAAACCTTTGACAATTTTACAAAATGAAACAGCTTTTGAAAAATGGCTTTATTTCCAGTGTCTGACCAAACTGAACGGTTGCAAATCATCCCAAAGAAGCTCTTATATATGTCACTCTGAACAAATTAAAAAGAAATGCTCAGTTTAATGTAAAATTGTGTATAATTTTGAATTGTTTTATGTATGTATGTATGTATGTATGTACACTACCGTTCAAAAGTTTGGGATCACCCAAACAATTTTGTGTTTTCCATGAAAAGTCACACTTATTCACCACCATATGTTGTGAAATGAATAGAAAATAGAGTCAAGACATTGACAAGGTTAGAAATAATGATTTGTATTTGAAATAAGATTTTTTTTTACATCAAACTTTGCTTTCGTCAAAGAATCCTCCATTTGCAGCAATTACAGCATTGCAGACCTTTGGCATTCTAGCTGTTAATTTGTTGAGGTAATCTGGAGAAATTGCACCCCACGCTTCCAGAAGCAGCTCCCACAAGTTGGATTGGTTGGATGGGCACTTCTTGCGTACCATACGGTCAAGCTGCTCCCACAACAGCTCAATGGGGTTCAGATCTGGTGACTGCGCTGGCCACTCCATTACCGATAGAATACCAGCTGCCTGCTTCTGCTCTAAATAGTTCTTGCACAATTTGGAGGTGTGTTTAGGGTCATTGTCCTGTTGTAGGATGAAATTGGCTCCAATCAAGCGCTGTCCACTGGGTATGGCATGGCGTTGCAAAATGGAGTGATAGCCTTCCTTATTCAGAATCACTTTTACCCTGTACAAATCTCCCACCTTACCAGCACCAAAGCAACCCCAGACCATCACATTACCTCCACCATGCTTAACAGATGGCGTCAGGCATTCTTCCAGCATCTTTTCATTTGTTCTGCGTCTCACAAACGTTCTCCTTTGTGATCCAAACACCTCAAACTTGGATTCATCCGTCCACAACACTTTTTTCCAGTCTTCCTCTGTCCAATGTCTGTGTTCTTTTGCCCATCTTAATCTTTTTCTTTTATTGGTCAGTCTCAGATATGGCTTTTTCTTTGCCACTCTGCCCTGAAGCCCAGAATCCCGCAGCCGCCTCTTCACTGTAGATGTTGACACTGGTGTTTTGCGGGTACTATTTAATGAAGATGCCAGTTGGGGACCTGTGAGGCGTCTGTTTCTCAAACTAGAGACTCTAATGTACTTATCTTCTTGCTCAGTTGTGCAACGCGGCCTCCCACTTCTTTTTCTACTCTGGTTAGAGCCTGTTTGTGCTGTCCTCTGAAGGGAGTAGTACACACCGGTGTAGGAAATCTTCAATTTCTTAGCAATTTCTCGCATGGAATAGCCTTCATTTCTAAGAACAAGAATAGACTGTCGAGTTTCAGATGAAAGTTCTCTTTTTCTGGCCATTTTGAGCGTTTAATTGACCCCACAAATGTGATGCTCCAGAAACTCAATCTGCTCAAAGAAGTGCCCATCCAACCAATCCAACTTGTGGGAGCTGCTTCTGGAAGCGTGGGGTGCAATTTCTCCAGATTACCTCAACAAATTAACAGCTAGAATGCCAAAGGTCTGCAATGCTGTAATTGCTGCAAATGGAGGATTCTTTGACGAAAGCAAAGTTTGATGTAAAAAAAATCTTATTTAAAATACAAATCATTATTTCTAACCTTGTCAATGTCTTGACTCTATTTTCTATTCATTTCACAACATATGGTGGTGAATAAGTGTGACTTTTCATGGAAAACACAAAATTGTTTGGGTGATCCCAAACTTTTGAACGGTAGTGTATGTATGTATGTATGTATGTATGTATGTATGTATGTATGTATGTATGTGTAGCACCTCTAGTCTGTAGCCAATGAGAGTAGTAGCCTAAATAGAGATGCTAACATCTACCTAGGTTTGGGGAGTGGTATGCCTTATGAAGTTGAACAGTTGACAATTTTATTGCCCCTTAGCAATAAACCTGAGCAACTAACAATTTACAAAATATAGGAAGTACTGCAGATTGTATAAAATAAACACAATAAAACTAGAGGTCTTTAATATAAAAAATAAAATGAGAACAAGTCCCCTTTGAGTGGAACCTTCCACTGGGGTGCTCCTGTAGATGAGTTTGAGTTCTAAGAGTTCAGTGTTCTCGTGTGTGTGATGTGTGTGTTGACTACCACTACCTGGGTAAAGCTAATAGTGTGTACGTGGTCTTATCTGGTGTCTGAGTGAATGAAGGTTCTAGTCAGACGTCTTATGTGGACAGATCCTACGGTAGGCCACATCGCTTCCATCCACAGTTTCATTGGGCTGGGCTCACCATCACTGATCCGGGTTCTATCTGGTAGTTCAAAAACCAGTCTACACAAAGAGTGCAAAATAGTAAGTTATTCTGTTGTTTCTTTTTCCAACATGAGATCTAATTAACTTATTTTCTTCATTTAGAATACCTTAATGCATAGCAATAATAACCAAGGATATACAATGAAATGAATTAAAACAGATCAAAGCAATTTTAACATTAATAAATGAATTATTTACCTTCACTTTTTACTTGTACATATCCCTTTTTAACCCTTTTCATAAATCATGAATATGAATTGAATTATCAATACTAATTTATTTAACATGTACATTTTAATAACCAAAATCAGTTCAAACACAATGTAGTTGAACTTCCAATCATTTATGCGCTAACCCCACTAAAACAAAACGGTTCTAATGTCACCAAAATAAGTGCAATGCACCTTTAACGGTTCACCATGCCACCTTCTGTTTCAGCTAACCAGAGATAGCATCTAGCTCAGTGATTAGCTAGCGATTAGCTTTAACTAGCGATTAGCGGCAAACCGAGCCTTGCCCCTTTAAGGAAGGGGGCTTTGTGGGTAATCTGGGTGGGTGACATAGACGCAGCAGCCCTGTGCATGTGCTTCTTAGCCGCAACCAACACGGGGATCGACGGTTCGATCCTTGTGTTACCTCCGGCTTGGTCGGGCGTCCCTACAGACACAATTGGCCGTCTCTGCGGGTGGGAAGCTGGGTGTGAGTGTGCGTCCTGGTCGCTGCACTAGCGCCTCCTCTGGTCGGTCGGGGCGCCTGTTCGGGGGGGGGGGTAACTGGGTAGTAGCGTGATCCTCCCACGCGCTATGTCCCCCCTGGCGGAAATCCTCACTGTCAGGTGAAAAGAAGCGGCTGGCAACTCCAGATGTATCGGAGGAGGCATGTGGTAGTCTGCAGCCCTCCCCGGCTCGGCAGAAGGAGTGGAGCAGAGATCGGAACGGCTCGGAAGAGTGGGGTAATTGGATGAGTACAACTGGGGAGGAAAAAAGGGGGGGTGGGTACAACTGGGGAGGAAAAAGGGGGGTGCTTCTTAGCCGCAGCCACAGATATAGCAGTGTGCCAACGCAGAAGAAGGTTGCCACGATTATCGTTAGGATTCTAGTGCAACTGTACTGTACTGCAGGGCTGAAATAAAGTGCCCCGTTTCCCAGAGTTGTCCGGACTCTGTAAAGCTTGTTACCAGCTAGTGGCCAGGCTAAGCTAAATAGGCTAGCGAGACACCAGACGCTTCCAACTATGGTTCGGGGCCACGAAGCTGGATAGGTAACACTAGGGGCTCGTCCGGAATCTACTCTGCAAGTAAGGGACACGAGAGACAATTTATTATTCGGTGAGGGAAAAATAGAAATAACCTGCGGTGGACAGAGCGAGGAAAAAAATGGCTGCGCTCAGGAATAACAAACGGACGGAGCGAGAGAAAATGGCGGCGTGTGGGGGATGTCGGCACAGTCAGAAACAAGACACACGTCGAGGTAATAAGCCTGAATATGAATACAAATCCGTTTTTAGCGGATGTGACAGAGACTTTTCGAGGTAACACGAACTCAGTTAACCAGCGGACCGCGGACACGCCGACAACTGATACAGCACCAACCCCTTTGTGGCTAGCATGGAACTAGCATTAGCTGCTTGTGAAACGGCGGCCCATACAACACCGCTGCGGCCAAACGCGGGTTGGCCACTCACCCCACCACCCTCGTTGCCTGCCAACCCCTTCATTGCACTGTCAGCCCAGCAAATGGTGGCACGTGTTGAGTCTGTGATTTTTACTCAGTTAGATTACAGCCCCACTGAAGGCGCAGCCTTCATCCCTGGCTCGTTGCCATCATTTTGGAAGGGAGATGACTCGACCCCAGCCTCTGCTTTCATGGCCGGTGCCTGGCTAGTTAACTCTTTCACCCCTATGAACTGTAATTATTATGACACCAGTACCCCAGCTTCCCTGGCCCAAGCACCATTCCCACAACAGACTGTACCACCATTCACCCATTGTATGCCCCAGCATGTAGGATTGAGTCATGGCGTGCATGGCCTTGTAGACAGCAGCGACAATGAGCCTTATGGATAAAAGGAGAGGATTCCCACCCTGCGGCCAGGTCAGTTTGTTGGGTCCGGTGCATGGAAAGACTTTCCTTACCACTTTGAAAGCTGTCCACGAGCTAACTGCTGGACAGAGGAAACTATGGCGGTACAGCTTAGGTTCAGTTTGACCAGAGCAGCTGGTGCTGTCGTCCATAAGAATCCAAGATCTGGTTGGTGGAGCTATCAGTGGATTGTAGATGAGATAGAGGCTGCCTACAGGCCATGCTCAGAGTACGTGGCAGTCATCGGCATTGAACTGAGACAAAGAATCAGGCAGCCAAGTGAACCCTTGCATGCATTGAAAGACGACATCTATGAAAAGGTTTCTATCGTGTATGTTGATCGTATGGAGCTGGAGCAGGACACCATCAGTGTGGAGACCTTCACTATCGCCCTGGCTGAGACAGAGATGGTGCAAAAACTCTTGGAAGAGCAGCCACACATCCTGGTGAGAGCCTGTAACATAGCCCACAGGTATGAGACAACTAGGAGGGCTACCAAAGCAGTCACACAGCTGATGCGGGCAGGTTTGCCCAGTTCAACAGAGCGGACAGCCAAAGCAGCCATGGTGTGTGAAAATGCTTATGCACTGCAGTGTGAGGAACCAGGGAGAGCAGCTGTAAGGCCCACTGGCCCACTGACCCACTGGGGGGGGGGGCACAAAAATATCACCAGCAGTAGTGGGTCCAGAGAAAAAGGGGCAGGGGAAAAGGGACTTTGGGGAGCTTGTCTGCCACAACCGCTCAGGCACTGGACACATTCAAAGAAATTGCCCCTCTCCTCACTGCCCCAAACAGCGTGCTGTGAGTGCCGGACCGACACCAGCATCTAACCCAGGCACAGAGGTCGTCCGCACTAAGGGCCAGGAAGACAAGATGTGTGTTCTGGTAACGATGCACGGGCTGGAGATTTGCGCCTTGCTGGACTTTGGTGCTCGGAGGAGCATACTGCCACTCCAACACTTCAACTCCTTTCCCTCAGAGGCCAGACCCCACCCCCCCAAATACAGCCATCAGTTGCTCAAACCCTGAGGGTGTTGGGCCAGAAGGCTTGCCAGTCTTAGGAGTAGTTGACATCCCAGTTTATATCGGGGGCCGTGTTGCAAATGTGAACTTTGTTGTGGCCGACACCGCTGGGAGCATCGAGGTCATCCTGGGGCAACTTTTCCTGCTGCAGGCACGGGCCTGCGTAGACTATGGTCATGGAGAAATAACACTCTTCAGGGAAAAAGTACCCCGCTGCAACATCGGCCCAGAACCGGAGGTGCACTTTATCAGGGTGAAGCGCTGGACAGTGCTGGGGCCGGGCTGTGAGTACGTTGTGCCTGGCAACACACGCCTCTGACCCGCCGCTGATGGAGACTTGATGTTAAGCCCCATCAAGTGTTTCATCGAAAGACACTGCGTCCTGATGTCCCGGATCATTGTGCAGGCATGGCGGTCCACCGACATCCCCATCAGAGTCTTCAACACTGGTGCCACCTCCGTCACCTTAAAGAAGGGGGCCATGGCCGGGATTCTCCAGCTGGCAAAGGTCCTGGGGGTGATAATGAAATGAAATGCCGTTTTCCCCAGCCCACAGCAGTGCAACACAAAAACAAAACCACATCCAAAAACCACAAGAACTACAAGAACACATATCCAAACTAAACAAAAATCCCTGTCCAAGGGAACGAATGCCAGCCAGAATGACTGCTGGTCTGCATGGGCTTGCAGTTAGCTTAGCCCGCCCTGCTTCCATGACTTCCTCTTCAAGTGCAGCTCCAGGCAGGGGCCGTGGTCCCTGGGCCCACAGGACAAGGCAGACCAAGCTCTCCCAGCCAATCCAGCACCAGCTCTCTGAGCCAGACACTCTTGACACACCTCCCCGCACTCCACACGACAACATCAAAAACACCACAGTCAACGGCAGGTGAGGTCGCCACCAGACCGCCCTCGTTGTTATCGGAACTGCTGGTCTGCATGGGCTAGCAGTTAGCTTAGCCTGCCCCGCTTCCGTGTCCTGTCAGACTGCCCTCGGTGTTACCTCCCCGGTGCAGCTCCAGGCAATGCCATGGTCCCTGGGCCCACAGGATGCAGCAGACCAAGCTCACCCAGCCATCGCCAGCTCTCCCAGCAATCAAACGAAGGCAAAACTTATACACAGACGTGGACAAAGACACTGCATGGACGGTACTGGTTGAGGCCACTGCAAACGTGAATTCGCGCTGCCATCTTACAAACACTGGAAGCCAAACATGGAGCTCCAGTCTCTCAAAGTCCCAACAGTGCCTGAATTAGTTAATCCTGTCTGTGCTGCTGTACCCCCCCCCCCACACACCTACAGGTCCTGTATGCCGAGAGCTGAGCGAGCCTGCCTGAGGGTGACCACTGTAGGCTGGCCAGCCTACTACAGGCCTACAGTGATGTCTTCTCTATGGGGCCCACCAACTTTGGCCGTACCAGCCTCATGCAACATGACGTCCTGACTACCCCTGGGGTGCATGTGAAGCAGCAACCCCGCAGAATGACCAGGGACAAACAGAATGAAGGAGACCAGCAGGTGCTGCAGAGCCTGGGGGCAGGCATAGCCCAGCCCAGCAACAGCAGCTGGGCCGCACTGATCGTGATGGTTCGGAAGAATGACTAGAGCCTATGCCTATGCCTGTGTGTGGATTACAGACCCCTGAACGAGCGAACTATTACAGATGCCCAGGACACTTTGGACACCCTTTCTAATGCCAGGTACTTTTGCACACTGGACTTGACATCAGGATACTGGCAGGTGGAAATTACTTCCAGGGCCCACAAAGCTGCTGCTTTCTATACCTGGAGAGGGCTTTTTTGAGTGGGACATGATGCCGTTCGGACTTTGTAATGCGCCAGCCATGTTCCAGCGGTTCATGGACTGTGTCCTGGTCGGGTTGCAGTGGGAGACATGCCTGGTGTATCTCGACGACATCATAGTCCTGGGGCGGGACATCAACCAGATGCTGAAGCGGCTCAGACAAGTGTTCACCAGGCTGCGTGGAGCCAACCTAAAGTTGAAACTGTCCAAGGACTGTCTGTTCCGGGAGCAAGTTTCCTACCTGGGCACATTGTCTCAGCCAAAAGCATTGCCACCAACTCCCAGAAGGTTCAAAAAGTGATTGAGTGGCCTACCCCCCAGAACGTCTCAGAGGTGTGTCAGTTTGTCGGCCTGGCGTCCTATTACTGACGTTTCGCTGAGGATTTTGCACAGTGGCTAAACCAATCCATAAACTTACTAAAGAGTATGCACGTTTCAATTAGATAGGCAAAGGACAGGAGGCATTAGAGGAACTGAAAGTCCGGCTCACGTCAGCACCTGTACTCGCCTACCCCCTCGACAGTGGTGAATTCTTCTTGGACACTGATGCTGGTGATTGGGGAATTGGGGCCGTTCTCTCACAAATGCAGGGAGAGGATGAGAGAGTTTTGGCCTACAGGAGCAGGAGATTGTCTTCTACAGAGCAAAACTACTGGATTACCAGACGGGGGCTTCAGGCGGTAGTGGAGTTCACCTCTCACTTCAGACAATATCTGCTCGGGAGGTGGTTCACTGTCCTTACCGACCACAGCAGCTTGCACTGGTTGACCAAGTTGAGGGAACCAGAGGGACAACTCGCCCACTGGTTGGAGAAACTGGCAGAGTATGACTTCCAGGTGCTCCAACGACCAGGGAGGCTTCACCAAAATACTGATGCCCTGTCTAGGAGACCATGCAGAAGCTCATGTCCCTGCACCGTACCCGAGCCCAACTCCTGCAGCAGCCAGCTCCAGCACAAGGGGGTACAGTGCAGCCTGACAGATGAAGGGGTCCTCCTCACAACGCCACCAGAGCAACCTCAAGTGGGGGTAGGCAATGCCCTCAGTAACATCAGCTATAACCACCTCCTGACACACCCCAGGCCGACCTGTTCGGGGGTTGGACTTAAGAGGAGCTGAAAGCAGCACAAACAACTGACACGGATATAGCACCCGTGTGCAAGTGGTTTGAGGAAGGGGGGAACCGGCCGACATGGGCTGACATAGCACCTTGCAGCCCCACCACCAAAGCATGCTGGGCACATTGGAAGCAGCTCAATCAGAGGGATGGAGTCATACTGAGGAAGTTTTACTGTGCCAAGGGAAAGGTGATTGACCCACAAATTCTGCTGCTGCGCTCGCACCGCACCTTTGTAATGGGACAGGTGCATAAAGGCCTGGTGGGTGGCCACTTCGGGATGAAGAAGACCCTTGCCCGCCTTAAGACCAGGTACTGTTGGTATGATATGAAAAACAACATCATGCTGTGGTGCCGCACCTGCACCAATTGTGCTGCCAAAGCTCGTCCTATGAAAAACCCCAAGCAGCCATGGGCACTGTGAAAGTAGGCCGCCCTATGGAAAGGTTCGCAATCAACCTGATGGGTCCGATAAATGAGACTGAGAAGCACAATCGTTTTATAGTGGTGGTTCAGGATTACTTCAGTAAGTGGGTGGAAGCTTATCCAGTTCCCAACAAGCAAGCAATCACAGTAGCTGAAAAGATTGCCTCTGATTGGATGCGTAGACACGGAGCTCCACACTCCCTGCACAGTGATCAGGTCACAAAGTTAGAGTCAGCTGTGTTCCAAGGGGTGTGCACACTGTTGGAAATTGAAAAGACACGAACCACTCCATTTCACCCCTAGTCCGACGGCCAAGTGGAGCGTTTTAATGCCATCCTGCAGAAAATATTGGCTACCACGGCCGAGTGATGCCACTGGGACTGGGATGTAACAATTTCCTCTGCACTTAAGGCTTATCAGGCAGCCAAACACAGCTGCACGGGACTGTCACCCCACATGATGCTGTATGGGCAGGAAATCACTGAGCCAGTCAACCTGGTGGCTGGTATGCTGTCTGACAATGATGTTATCAGTTCCTCTCCATTCTATGTCATGCAGCTCAGAGAACAGTTGGAGCTCTCTCACCAGCTGGCATGGGAAGCTTTGGTGAGGTCCGCTGAGCATGCCAAATGGCAATGCGACAAAAACATCCACCAAGTCCACTACCAAATTGGAGATGCAGTATGGGACCTGATTAAGGACACCAAGAGAGTGAAAGACCAAGTATGGAAGTTTCTGCCTTCCTACAAGGGCCCCTAATTCATTGTGGAATGGCTGTATGACTTGGTCGACTGTATCCAGAGGAGCAAAAGGGCCAAAGCTAAAGTAGTCCATCATGACAAGCTCAAGCCTTACCATTCCAGGACTCCGCTGGACAACAGCTGGGTCTTCCAAAGTGCCGACGAGTGATGCTAGCTCTCCTGACCCCGACATCGGTCCCCTCAAGCTGTGGGACACCCCGTCAGAGACTGTGGTTACTGCTGCGGGGGCCCTCCAGGACCTCCACTCTTCACCACCAGTTTCACTGAGCCACAGCCAGCCTCCTGGCAGCTCTGCTTGGCCTCAGCTGGATGAGGTCAGGGTTCAGGATCCTGGTGGAGGATGCGTCCAGTGTCTCCCTCCTGCCTTCAGCCCACTTCAGAGACTCCGGAGGGTCTGCAGGGCCCCAGACATGTTTGGTGACTGAGCATTGTTAAGAACTGAAAATACTTAACTGTTGGTTAGTTAGTGGTGAGATCATTGTTCTGGGAAAGGGCTAGAATGTGTAGATGTGACAGGTAAGCATTTACAGACATTTTATGGACATTACCCCTCCGCTTTCACAGTTGCCTTCCACTGGGGGAGGACCCATTCAAGGACTGTGGGGAATGTGGGTTATTATATAATGTTTGTATCCCCCCTCCTTTATCAAAGTCAATGCTGGAGTGATGTTAAGGGTTTAATCATCATCCAGAGTGGGTGGGGGTAGTGTTGCAAGCCGAGCCTTGTCCCTTTAAGGAAGGGGGCTTTGTGGGCAATCTGGGTGGGTGAAGGAGACGCAGCGAGCCGCAGCCACAATATATAGCAGTGTGCCGACAAAGAGGAAGGTTGCTACCGTTACTGTTAGGATTCTATTGCATAACAGGGAGGCTGTTTATATTAAACTGTACAGCAGTGCTGAAATATAGTGCCTCGTTCTCCACCGCAGAGTTGGTCGGGACTCTTTGTAAAGCTTGTTACCAGCTACGAGCCAGGCTAAGCTAAAATAAGCTAGTGAGACCTCCAACTGGATGGAAGGCTTCCAGAGGCTTCCAACTACGGTTCGGGGCCGCGAAGCTGGGTAGGTAACACTAGCAATTAGCTAGCGATCTTTTTAAAACATTAACACAATGATACAGTGTGCACCAAAGTACGTTGGAAACATTAGACAACGTTCTCATAACCCCGATTGGTTTTTATGAAAAGTATGAGCTTGCACAGCAAGAATGGCGTATTGTCTTCTTACAGTGGCTAGCACAGACTAGCAATGAAACAGCGCTTCAACCCACCGGAGTTCCAGTATTAATAACTGGACAGAAGTTGTTTTCCTCACGTTCACATTTGGGAATTCGAGAGTTGTTTCGTCATTCGCAGCAGGGACGGACGTAGTGCCCTCTACCACTCTAGATGCACAGGCAGTGTATTGCGCCCCCCTTGGGAACAAGATGCAACTACACCTCTACATGACATGACTTTAGCAACCTTATTTTCCGTGTGTGTATGTATGTATCTTTGCGTGTATGTATTGTAGCGAATTCGGGGGACAACCACAGGAACTACCGCAGCCGGGACGCGAACCCATATCTCCCACACCGCGGAAGACATCGCTGACCGCTCAACTAGCCAAGGGCCAGCGTTTCTACTTATCCATGCACGTTACAGTATGTTATAATGTACGTATGTTACATGCAATCATAAAACATCCAGGCGTACCAGGCCTTGTTTCAGGTCTGGGTTTATTGGTATTTCTCTTTTTTTAAAATTTAATCATTTGCTTATTTCACGTTTATTGGTTCTATTGTGCCTCACAGTCTTGACCAGTCAAGCAAAAAATAGAGAGTTTTCAAACAAAGATTTTTTTTCAGTTACTTGGCCTACATCTACTTTCAGGTATTCATTGATTGACAGGAAAATCAACGACTTATGCTACAGTACGCCAAACTTGAAGTTCCGGTATAGTTTCGTATTTTGTCACATAGTAGCAGTAGTACCATAGAAGTTAACGCCAGGAGCTGTCAATCGGTGTGAGAATAACTAAACAGAGAAATAAAAAAAAAATGTTGCCCAATCCACAGTTTGCTTCTTAATTATTACTCCCGTGATATTCAAGTTCTAACTGAAAACAAATTGGGACCTGGTCAAATGGCAGAGCCCGGAGTTTTGTTCTGGAGGTTGTTATCGTTCGTTGTTTGTGTGAGCGTTATAACTGCTGTGTGGGGCTGAGATCCAAAGCCAAAACCCAATCTGTAATCTTAAACTCAAATCCAATAAACAGTCAGTCCAACTGTGGCGGCTCTGTGCGCATCTCAGTGAGCGGGTCGGGTCTAAAACTAGCCTTCACCATCAAGGCAGCCGAGCTGTTGGCCTCTTTCGTGGGTGAGGATGACTGGACAGGTGGAGAGGGGTGTGTTAAAACAGCCTAGAGGAGATTACTGCAAAAAAGAAACAAAGAACCACAGTCACTACACACACACACACACACACACACACACACGCACACACGCACAAAAACCCCTATAGGCCAAATGGAGGTTTTCGCGTCTCAGATTAAATGTCTCCATGTCAGAGATCTGTGAGCGTTTGATGCTGCCTGCGGGATTTGGCAGCGATCCTCAGATCATTTGAGCTCACCTGACACTGTGTGTTTTTACCTGAGAACCGTCGTGGTGTTCAGCTTGTCAGTCTTCCCTTTAGACAGAGGGATGGCGCTCACGTGCGTTATGACAGAAGACCATTGGAAACACAATTTGTGAAGGATTAGAGAGCAATTTGTGAGTTATCTGACACACACACACATCGCCCCCCCCCCTGACGGCGTGTGTGTTGTCTGGTGGCCTCTGGTACAGTGATCATCACAGTTGTCACACTCACGGGTTATATGGATTTGCACAATCTCTGACAGTGTACCGACACGGTTACAGAAATGTAAACAAAAAAACAAAAAACGGGCCTTTCAAAAACCCATCTGATCATCAGCGCGACCCAAACGCTGCGCGTATTAGTTGTTGGCATCAAACGCAAGAGCATTTGGGTGCCGTAAACGAGAAACCTGCAAGGAAGGCCGAGCATGGATATCGGAAAAACAGTGGCTTACAGCAGCTTGTTTTTTTGCACAGAATGGCGGAGATGTTTCAGTGACAGACGTTGAGACACAGTGTAATTCTAAGCCTCTCGTTTTGTACACACCCCGGAGCGCATTACAGTCTGAGAGCCTGAGAGACGGAGTGAAAGTATGCACTGATAGGCTGCCTGTCCCTCTCGGGCAAGGAGTAGCCCAGATTTAAATCTTCAGCACCTGTAAGCTCCACCAGACAAAGTGACACTCAGTAAAATCCACAAGGCACTGTATGGCCGCAACTTTGTAAACACATTAGATAATAGCCTCTTATCGCGCTGCGTGAAGTTCAACATTGACATAAATTGACGCTCTTGTTCAACGATGTCAGCGGATGTATTTGTGATTGACGATCATGTGAGGAAGTTTCTAGCTATGTGGAGTCATTTAGTGCATACGTTGTGCTTGCATGCATGCATGTATACGTATATGTCCACCCAGTCGCACGGACTTTCGATCGTGATACCATCACGATTATGACCCGATTTAAGTGATGTGGTCACGAAGGTTAGGGTTAGGGTTAGGGTTCTATCAGATCGTGACCACATCACGTAAATCAGGTCATAATCGTGATGGTATCTCGATAGATTAATTAACGTGATGCCGTCACGAAAGTCCGTGCGACTGGGTTGGTATATGTATGGGTGTGTGTTGAAAGAGCGCTGACCTCTCTCACACCACAAGCTCACCTGCAGACAGCTGGACAGTCACCCTTCTTTACCCCCATCTACCACCGCCACCTCTCACCGCCACCCCTCCTCTTCCTCCTCCTCCTCCTCCTCGCTCGTTATCATTTGAGCTCCACGGGGAGCGTTTTAATGACAGCGCCTGTCTATAATGTCGCCGCCGCGGATCGCGTGCCCGTAGCTCGGCGTGTAGGTGTGCGTATGTGATTATGTGCGCGTGTGTGTGCGCGCGCTCGTCTGTGCATCCCCCCCCCGTAATGACAGCAGCTGTCTATAACAGCCCGTCCCAGCAGGGATCATGCGGTCCCCTGCCTCTCTCTCTCCTACGTTCGTTCTCCAGTGTCACCTCTGTCCGGGCGGACGATGATGTGATCTTTAGTCCCCTCTGCGATCTATAGACTGGCATTTGGCTCGGGGAGCATCCCCCGGCCCTGACGTGCATGCTAAAGCTGGCCACTGCCAATATCCCCAATCCCAGCCCCTACAGGTCGTAAACGCCAGGCAGCGCAATATTCTGACAAGCGGCATCAGATGCAGGCCGATACTGAAGTGGCGGTTAGCCACATAAGTTAGGGCCCCTGTGGAGATAAGGGTAGGTAGGGGTGTGTGTGTGTGTGTGTGTGTGTGTGTGTGTGTGTGTGTGTGTGTGTGTGTGTGTGTGTGTGTGTGTGTGTGTGTGTGTGTGTGCGTGTGTGTGTGTGCGTGTGTGTGTGTGCGTGTGTTTGTGTGTGTGTTTGAGAGTGCACATGCCCAAGTGTGTTTGTTGATTTGGCGGAGAGACATGCCATTAAAGCTATAGGGAAGGCAATTTATCGTAGAGGCATTTTTGTTCTATTTGTTGAAAGTGCCTTTTCATCCCTGACAGCAATCAATAAATAAAATGCTCTGACAAAAAAAACAAAAAAACAATTCGGTATCTGTGGCCGTCTCGGGCCTGTAATGAGCCCGTCCGCATGAACTGATTGGACGGCCTACCTGCCTGTCTGCATACCTACCCGCTAGTGATGCGCGGGTAGGTATGTATCACTAGAACACATCACGGACTCGGTCGGGCGGGTCTAAAAGTGACAAAGCAGCGTTCCGAGTAAGTTATGAATAACTTACAGAAACACTGGGTGTAATAGGCTAGGCTGTGCATTACTAGTCCGCCTTCCCTTCCCCTCTGTCTGTCTGTCTGTCTGTCTGTCTGTCTGTCTGTCTGTCTCTCTCTAACACACATACACACAACATGCATGCATGCACACAAGCAGCTTTATCATCAATTTGCAATCGTGGTTTTGGTAAAATGCATGGGTTTTAGAGTGCTGAGGCTTCACCTATGAGTCCCCCCTCCCCAAAAAAAAAAAACTGGTGTCCGTAGCTTTTTTTACACCGACAAAACTTTTTTTTTTGGGTCAGAAAGAAGAGGCTTGTGTATGTGTGTGTGTGTGAGAGAGAGAGACAGAGACAGAGACAGAGTTCATATTTTTAATGAAGGGTTACTTGTTTTGCTGCTATTCAACAATAAAGGACACCGTTTGGAAAAATTGATCTGTTTATTTAGTAGCCTAGACCCAGATGCTGTTAGGTTAATAGGCTATACCTTGCAATCAGTGTATTAAGCTGAGGAAAACAGCCCAAAAATGTCATAGTGCAGCACCGCTCACATTGCTAGCCTGGGCTAATTTGGGAGGTTTGCAGGTCGGGTTCGGGTGGTTAATTAATACATAATTTAGTGGGCCGGGCACTGCAGATTGGCTCTCATAACGGGGTGGGTAGGTGCGGTTATAAAAAAAACCCTGACCCGCGCATCACTACTACCACCCTAGGTGTGTGCACTGTGCCTGTGCACTCATTGCGCTTGACCAGTCAGTCGTCCACAAGTCTAGGCAAGGCTAAAAATAAGTTAGCGAGCTAGTCGCACAAGAATGGTAGAGAAAATGAAATCAACACTTCCAGTTCCACCTATACCTACAACAGCTTGCACTGCTGACCAAAGCAAGGAAAGAAAGACGGAAGTAGAACAGGCTACGACCAGAAAGAGGTTGAATAAAGCAAGAGGTCAAACCAGATGTGAATGTGAATGAGATATGAGATAGTTGGATATGGTTAGTGATGGAAACAATGCACTGAGACCCTCATCCCAACGCTCTCTCTTGGACTGACTTAGTCAGGCAGTGTGCGTTCATGGGTTTTGGGGAGTGGTTTTGAAGGGAAGGCCTGAAGGGATGGGCTGGGGATTTTCTTCGGTTGGATATTTTCAAACGCTATCTTGCTGGTTTCTCCAAAGTTGCCTAGTAGGCAACATTGAACATCCCAACGCAAATCCTTCCGCCTCTCTCTGCTGCCTCGTATCAGTCCGCTAAGCCCCTCCCACCAAACGACCTCCTCGTCGCTCTTCAGCCCCTTACGCTCTTGTTTCTCCTCAGGTCGTATAAATCTTTCGCCTTTACTAAAGCCCCTTACACTCGTGTACAACAAGGGAAATGTCAAAGCGAGACTCGGGAAGCTTTTATTGTCTATGCATGTAAAAAAAAAGTTTTTTCAAGCGATTCTCTCAGTTACACTAATATTGTTCATGTGAAGCAACCATTTCGAGTTGGTCTTGTGATTTTTAAGGGTTAAGGTCAGGGGCGTAACCACGGGTGGGCCTGGCCTGTCACAGGCCCATCCATTTCAAGCCCAGGCCCACCCAATTACACTGGCTTACAAGCACGTAGGCCAGCCCCTTTTACGTACGTAGAACTGCAAAATCTGAGCGCGCATACCATCACGCTCTGTATTTTTCACTGCTGCTAACTAGCCAATAGCCAACAGTTAGCCATAACTTATGGAATGGCGAAACAAAGTTCAATCTTCCGCTTTTTTAAAAAGCCACGGATGGAGGAGGAGGAGGAAAGCACACCTGCTCCAGCACCGACTGAGCCGCCCAATGAGAGTGAGATACCGCCGGAGAGAACGACAGAGGAGGCTACAGCTTCTCCGTTGCAGGCAGCTTCTCCTTCCCCCTCTGACGACGGTGAGACGATTCCCTTGACCATGCCACCGCCAGATTTGTCTGCTGTGGATGAGCCACCCTCGCAGCCTAAATTAGTGTTCCCCGCAACCAACATTTCAGGAAAATTACGTTCTTTTTCCCATAAGTGGTATGAAGAATTTAAGTGGCTTGAATACAGCTCAGCAAGGAACGCTGTTTTCTGTAAAATGTGTGGGCATTTCCCCGAGCCCCAGATGGAAAACACGTTTTTTCGAAGCGGGTTTGTAGATTGGAAGCACCTCCGCCAGGCATGCTCGAAACATCAGGCTAGCAAACCCCATTGTATTGCACTTGGTAAATCTGAGGGTTACAGAGCAAGCCTGCAAGGTCGGGGGACTGTTCTAGACCAACTAAACCCTGAGGCAATGGACCGCTCATTTGTGGAAAGAAATCGTGATCACGTAAAGGTGGTTCTGGACATTGTTATGTTCTGTGCAAAACAAGAACTGTCATTACGTGGACACAAAGAAAGCGAGGAAGCAGAAGCACTAAACAAGGGAATTTTTTTAGAATTGTTTAAATTCATTTCCAAATACGACCCAGAAATTCAAAGTCGCCTTCAACAAATGCCTAAAAATGCAACACTCATGAGTGCAAAAATTCAGAAGGAATTGCTAGAATCTGCTGCCTCATTACTGTTGCGCAAGATAAAAGCAGAGCTGCGTTAATCACCCGCCACCTACTATGCCATATTAGCGGACGAATATAAGGATATGTCAAAGCATGAACTGGTCGCTGTGTGTATTAGGTACATTCATGCAGGGAAAATAAAAGAAAGAGCAATTGGATTTGTAGACACCGGTGATATGAGTGTAAACGCGATATCTGAGAAGATTTTAGAAGTGCTGCAACCACCGGAACTTGATCCCTCTCTGTGCGTGGGTTTAAGCTTTGACGGGGCTTCCGTAATGTCAGGGAACAGAGGGGGGGGGGGTGCATGTTGTTTTAAAACGCACTTTTCCAGACGCGGTATACGTCCACTGTAATTCCCACCGTCTTAATTTAGTTCTTTGCACCGCATGGAAAGTGTCGGGACACGTCAGCACTTTTTTCGAGACACTGAACTCTCTATACAGTTTCATGACAGGTGCGCACAGACACGCTAAACTCCTCGACATACAGAAAGAGCTTCATCCTAACAGACGATGCCTGGAGTTAGAGCGCTCAACAGACACAAGGTGGAACTCGAAGTCAGGATCAGTGAGCAAGGTTTTGGTGTTACTTGACGTTATCTTGGAAACGCTAGCACAATTTTCCGAAACTAGTGGTCACACTAAAGTTGAAGCCGAATCACTTTTGCAACAAATTCAGACGAAGAAATTTTTACTTTTGCTGGTTACATTCGGGAAATTATTCGACAGCAGTGATTTTGCAACAAAAGGTTTACAGAGTGGCTCATTGACTGTCACTGACTGCATAGATCTAATTCAAGGCCTCAAAGACAGTTTTGCACAGTTTAGAGATAATTCACAAGGTGATTTCAACAAAGTGTTAAAACTAACAGAGGAAATGATGGAAAAGAATGACGTCTCCAGCTGGGATGTCACCGGCGCTCGGGAGAGAAAGCTGCCCGCGAGATTCAATGAGTCGGTGGTTACCACTAGTTTGGGCAAAACTACAAACGTGAGGAACAACGCTGACCTGAAGCAGCCATGGATTAACATTCTGGACAGGCAGATTACTGAGCTGGACAGTCGCTTTCAGCAAGATCAGTATGGCATCATGCGAGCAGCCGCTGCTTGTTTACCAGGATCAGTTACGTTCGCCCAGAAAGAATCATTGCAGCATTCGTGTGATCATTACCGGATATCTATTGAGGACGCGGAATGGACCGTTTTCATTCAGGCACTGCGTCGTAAAGTGGAGAGGGGTCAGTGTTACCCATCCCTCATTGAAGTGCTGGACAGCTGCAACTCTGACGTTTTCCCAAACATTAACAGACTGTTAAGGGCAATGATCACCATTCCCCTGACTTAATGTACTGTTGAAAGACTCTTCTCCACTACAGGCCGTTTCAAAACATGTCTAAGATCTTCCATGCTAACTGCACGCCTCAACAATCTATCCCTGTTGTCCTTTGAAAGGGAACTTACTGACTCTTTGGACTATGATGAAATAATTTCGATCTGCAATGCTCGCCCTCGGCGTCTACACATTGTGCTGTAAAACGTGTACTATAGGCCTATAGCTTACATGTTGTATCATGATCTTTTAGACCGAGTCGGGCTGTTTTCCTCAGTGATGTTTAAATGGTTGTGTAGAGCCTGGCGAGAATGACTGGCGTGGTATTTGTTTAAGTGGGTTTTTATTAAAGTTTTAGTATGTTTCTTGGTCACGTACTAAAAACCTGTGTTATGTGTTTACTACTGTAATGTGTTCGAATTTGCGTCTTGTTTGAAGGATTATTGCTGGAAAATTTTGGCCCACCCATTTTCACTCAGGCCCACCTAAAAAAATATTCCTGGTTACGCCACTGGTTAAGGTTACAACCAGAAGCGACCAGCGTGGCAGGGTGGACGCGAACATCGCGTACATGCGGATCTGCATTTGTAGAACAATCAATAGGAACGCCCCCTCTCTGAAATGACCCGTGATTGGCTGAAATCTTCCGTCCCGGGCTAGATTTTTTTTAAAAGCCTGCATACACGGGGGTGCAGAAGTCTAGTTTTCTGTGAGACCACTTGAATTGCAATATGCTGAAAGGTTATTATGGAATTTTTGCCCAGTGACGCCATAAAAACCCCGTCTACCTCAGCTTTAAGTCATACACCCGCGTCTCTGTGGGCAGCTTCTTTTACGTGTGTTCACCAGTTTCTGACAAGGTTTTATCAGCTTGATACTCTTTTTCTGTTTCACGACCCATCTCTATTCATGCGAAGGAGGCTGTCTCTTTTCCACGTTAACTGTGTCCACACCAGTGGCAGCGTTTATGCGTCTGAGTGTGCCGTGTGTAATGTAGGCTTATATGATCTCCGGCGTGCCATTTGGCGTGTGTGCACTTGTTGGTCTCCGTGGTCCTGGGGGATGGCCTGTGTCCACTCTCGCATTGATGCTACCACACACTCATCTGCATATCTGACAGCGCAGACCTTCTCACACCTTCCTCCCACCTGCCCCCCTCCCTCTCTCGCTCTCTCTTCACCCCGACCCCCGTTTTCCCCTCCCCCTTTCCCCTCCCTCTCAGTGTTTTTATTGCCTTTGCCCTTCCTTCTCTTGCACTTGGGTTTCTCCTTTTTTCGTTCCCATTTCTTGTCTGTCCTTTCTCTTCCCCGCCCCTTTCTGGGTCAATACGATGTGTGTTGGGGATTCAGTGGGTACAGCTATTAGATAAACACCCTGTTACCAGGATTAGCCTTGTTGTCCTAACAATGTAAACCTGGGATTAGGCTTGACTCCCTGAGGATACGTGAATGTGTGTGTGCGTGTGTGTGCTTGTGCGTGTTGACCTAAGAAATGCAAACCTGTCCATCTTTGGGCTCACACGCAGGGGTCACACACGCATATGCACACATACATAAGGTTTAAATAGTGTCCCTCACCTATAAATTCACCAGAGCAGTGTAACACACGTGCTTGTGTTAGATGCCAAAAAAAGAAAATAATGCGTTTGTTGCGACCTCGATGTCAAAAACAATCGATTTGCTCCTTAAAGCGATCGAAAATGTCGCGTAAATAACATGCAAGGGTATCTTGTAATGTTGGGAACCTGTACGGGAAATCTCAGACATGTATATGAGAATTGCGAACGTTTTTTTTTTGGTCGCTGTTCTGTTGCCACTAGGAGGCGCCATGCAGTCTGCTGGAGGTGTCACGTCGCCTCGGGGCTGAGAAACTCCACCGGTGTCGCTTTGAGGGGCTAAATTACATAAGTCAAAGTCGAGTTCAACAAATAAGACGGTGGAAAGTGACAGTAGAAAGGCAGCAGATATGAATAAAAGGACTGCGTCCATTAGCGAAGGAAAACGGTGTAAAAACAAACGGCTGTGATCGCGATGCTTCAAGCCTGACTCCCCATGTCACGTCAGAGCGTTTACGCACGAGCCTACAGGACTTCAGAGAATTTACACAAGAGACCCGGGGGGGGGGGGCGTGGCGTGGCTAGTAACGATTCAATAACAGCGGTCACGAAGTAGTCGATACTGAGGGGAAACGGCGTTAAAACGGACTTTTGGAGATGGATATCTTTGTTGTATGAGTTCTTTATTTACAGTCGTTCCCAGGGGCGGTGGGTAATTGTTGTGTTGCTAAGGGACCACTCGATGACACACGTCTGTTAGCATACACTTCTTTACTTCAACAACCACGTCACACTCTTTCTCACCTCTTACAGTCACTTACATCTTATTTGTCCTCTAGCGCCCCCTACTGTCCTCCAACTGCATCAACGCAAGACATCACAGTAATGTAGGCTAAAGAACGCTACGCCTTCCTTTACTGCTGGCGGCCATGTGTCCGGCTTTTGGACCGACAGTCCGGTTTTTCGGCGCTCTGCCTGGCATCCGGCGCAACGTCTAGACGGACGCCTATTTGTCCTCCTTTTTAGTGGCGGTGAATAAAGATCGCGCGCGCTCGTGAATTCATTCTCGGAGCGCTAGCGCACTTTGCTGCACTGCGTCTGCATCCCCCCCTCCCCTTTTCTCCCCGATTGTACTTGGCAAATTACCCCACTCTTCCGAGCCGTCCCGATCGCTGCTCCACCCCCTCTGCCAATTCGGGGAGGGCTGCAGACCACCACATGCCTCCTCCGATACATGTGGAGTCGCCAGCCGCTTCTTTTCACCTGACAGTGAGGAGTTTCGCCTAGGGGGACGTGTAGCGCGTGGGAGGATCACGCTATTCCACACAGTTTCTCCTCTCCCCTGAACAGGCGCCCCGGCCGACCAGAGGAGGCGCAAGTGCAGCGACCTCGCAGGACACATATCCACAGCACCCACATCCGCCTTCCCACCCGCAGACACGGCCAATTGTGTCTGTAGGGACGCCTAACCAAGCCGAAGGTAACACGGGGATTCGAACCGGCGATCCCCCTGTTGGCAGGCAACGGAATAGACCGCTACGCTACCCAAACGCCCAAAGAGTCTGCATTTTGATTGGCTAATGGTGCAGGCGGGCACTCTGAGAGTGCGTATTAATGATCAAGTTATTTTCAACGTCAATATTATTATTTTGCAGGTTACTGGCTGATGGACCTGTCAAATCAGCGATGCTGTGTTTCATTGGTTTGGTGTTATGAACGCTCGGATTCATGTGTAACCGCCGACTGTAAAAGTCAAAATGCCAAAACGAAAAGCCGTAAACAAGCCCGAGTGGCGTAAAGAACATACATTCATAACGACACGTGCCAAAGATGAATTTCATGCGAGGTTTGCGGAGGCGACGCTGATGCGAGCAGCGAAGGAAAGGGAGCTATTGAACGGCGTGCTACAGCTCGTTAAAACAAGTATGATAGTTGGTCAAATATTAGCCTTCCCTGCCTCACCCGGAGCCTATGGTTTTTTCCCATGAAGCATTAGTTCATATCATAATCTATCATACTGACAGTATTTTCACAATGTGTTTCTGCTCCTTTAAAACACGCACTCTGAAATTTTGCTACAGTGTCGTGGGACATTGTTGGCTGGTTTACTGACTTCAATTACATTCATCAAGCTATTGAGCACTTCTATCCCAGAGACTGAGATATTTGCAGAAGATATTATGATTTAAATGTCTTTATACAGTCCAGAATTAAACCCTAGCTGGGAACAAATTCTTCAGTTTGAGATAAGGACCGAAATAGCTGCTGCCGTGTAGTACAGACACAGCTTCAGGCAACCATATTGCAGACAGATGGGCGCAGGGGAAAGTTATGGACAGAAATAAGGGAAGGGAGGCGTGTAAGGAGGCAGGCCAGGGGTAGAGTTAGCGATGAGGGAGTTTGGAGGTCAAAGGTCAGCCCCCCACCCACCCCCAAAGATTCTCCTGCACCGGGGAGGCAGTCACGACCCGGTCAGCGGAGGATCAGGTGTCAGGGAGGGACGACTGACGGACGAAACCACGCGGGAGTTTCTCTTCTCTTCTCTCTTCTCTTCTACCCGTCGTCTCCTCCTTCCCAATCAGACCTGTCATTCTCAGTTCTCCACTTCATTTTTTTTCTCTGGCCTTGTCGGTTATGTCTCTCTCTCGGTTCCACACACCACCGTTTTATCATCCCCATTCTTTCTACTTCCCTCCCTCCACCCCATCCTCTCCCCCAATCACCCTCTTCTTCACCCCCTAAACTAAATATTACCACAGGGTTTCACTCAGCAGGGCTGGCTGACACGGGCAGCTCTCTCTGGGGCTGCATGTCTTCAGTTCACCTTTAGGCATACACTCACATGGATCACATTCACACATACACATACACACACACACACACACGTATGTACATATATGCACACTTGCACCTACACATATACAAACACACATGTATGCACATATGAACACGTGCAAAACACATACAAACACACACACACACACACTTATGCACATATACGCACACTTGCAACTACACACATACAAACACACACTCACACACACACATGCACAGACACACACTGATAGAGAAGTACACACTTTGTGGAAATCTGCTTTCTTTAATAGACAGAGATGTGCACAAACATATGCAAACCCACATGTCTGTTATTCCCCCCATCTGGGGCAATATCATGTCCTTGGATATATTTATTTAGTCAGCTTCGTGTTCACCAAAGTGTCTCCCTTTGAATGAAGAACAGAAATTATTGTAAAACACACATCCTGAAAAATCCTTTGTCCGAAGCTGGTTTAAAGACATAAAAAGTGGCCGCTGATGAATGCCGACATCCCAACAAGGACATAAAACTGATGCTGAATACCATTATTCCCACTGGAGTATACTGAGCTGTCCCATTATTCCCACTGTGGTATACTGAGCTATCCCATTATTCCCACTGCAGTATACTGAGCTGTCCCATTATTCCCACTGCAGTATACTGAGCTGTCCCATTATTCCCACTGTAGTATACTGAGCTGTCCCATTATTCCCACTGTAGTATACAGAGCTGTCCCACTATTCCCACTGCAGTATACTGAGCTGTCCCATTATTGCCACTACTGAGCTGTCCCATTATTCCCACTGCAGTATACTGAGCTGTCCCATTATTCCCACTGTAGTATACTGAGCTGTCCCATTATTCCCACTGTAGTATACTGAGCTGTCCTGGTTGCTGCTCCGCCCCCTCTGCCGACCCGGAAAGAGCTGCAGACTACCACATGCCTCCTCCTATACATGTAGAGTCGCCAGCCGCTTCACACCTGACAGTGAGGAGTTTCAACAGGGGGATATAGTACAAGGGAGAATCACGCTATTCCCCCCAGTTCCCCCTCCCCCCTGAACAGGCGCCCTGGCCGACCAGAGGAGGCGCTAGTGCAGCTACCAGGACCCACGCCCACATCCGGCTTCCCACCCCGCAGACACGGCCAATTGTGTCTGTAGGGGCGCCCGACCAAGCCAGAGGTAACACGGGGATTCGAACCGGCGATCCCCGGCGATCCCCGCAACGGGATAGACCGCTGCGCTACCCGGACGCCGCCATTGTAGTATACGTTTGTCAGATGTTTCTTACATTTTGTCTTTCGGTCGTGTTAGGAGGCGAAGGCCATTCTCACAGACGAAGCGAGGGGTCCTGAAACTTTCAGGGGAGGTGTATATTCAGTATTTTCTGTCAGCTGTTACAGGACTGTGGGGCTGCATGATGGCCGCATTCCTACGCAGACACTAACACACCGACTGGCCTTATGCCCTGTTATGCATCCAGCTTTTATTAGCCACTGTGGCATGAAAAAAAAACCCTTTCCAGGTTCCGAAATGTCATGAACTTGCGGGGGAATGACAGCAGGCAGTTTTAAAACGCTTGACACTTATAAGTTATTGACCAAATCTGACCGGGGCCAGACTGTTAACAATGTCTAACCTCGGGTCACGTCGCTTCGACCAAAACAGTCGGCGTCACGGTTCACACACTGAAGTCCAGACATAACTGACTGCTCAAGCTGTGAGCAAACTTTCCGCAAGTTGTTTCCAGCCTCCGCAACACATCCTCAGAGGTCCCCGTGGGTGAAATGGGCGCTTATTAGAACCGCCGCCATTCAACCAAGCGCTTCAGTCGTTCTGTTTTGCTATTTCCTGGCGGTAATGAGCCAAAGAACAACTATATGCCAGCGTTAAGTACTTTGCCTAGACAAAAAGGGTAGGTTCATTAGTTTTATGGTGAAAGTTTTCAGCATTACACCAGCGATCATTGTCCTCGCCGTGTAGGGAGGCATTCGGGCTCGGGTCCAAGTCGAACACCGCATCGCGCTGCAGTTTTCTCCACCCCGGGATCCGGAAGAGGAAGTTCGGTCTTCTCACCTGAGGCGTGCGCTTATTTGAATACATTAACGCTCTTATTTATTTATTTTGGATCCCCCCCCCCTAGTTGTACCCGTCCAATTATCCCACTTTTCCGAGCCGTCCCGCTCGCTGCTCCCCCACCCCCCGCCGATCCAGGGGAGGGCTGCAGACTACCACATGCCTCCTCCGATACATGTGGAGTCGCCAGCCGCTTCTTTTCGCATGACAGTGAGGAGTTTCGCCTAGGGGGACGTAGCGCGTGGGAGGATCACGCCGCCCCCCGATCAGGCACCCCGACCGACCAGAGGAGGCGCTAGTGCAGCGACCAGGACACACACTCACATCCGGCTTCCCACCGGCAGACACAGGCAGTTGTATCTGTAGGGACGCCCGACCTAGCCGGAGGTACCACGGGGATTCGGACCGGCGATCCCCTTGTTGATGGGCAACGGAATAGACCGCTACGCCACCCGGACGCCCCAACATGAACGCTCTTATTACTCCAGCACTAGGCACCGACCTGATGGCGTGATGCTTTCTTTTATTTATTTATTTTTTGTTGCCCTCTCATTGTGTGTCGGCGTGTCACTGTGGGAACAGTAGATTATTTTCATAATCATTTGCCGTCTGCAGACAGGACTCCGCCCTCCAGCTACAGACTAGTCCCTCATCACTTTCACGATGCCGGCTTTGCACGCCTCGGGACATGACATAGGCAGTGGCATGTACGCGAAAAAAGCCTACACGCTCTTTCCTCTGCAGCGTGTTGCTTTTCATTAGCTTGTCTCACACAATCAAAGACTGTCAGCGAGAAGACAGGGAGACAGGAGGAAGACAGACTTTCTTTTTTTCACAGCTGTGTGTGTGTGTGTGTGTGTGTGTGTGTGTGTGTATGTGTGTGTCTCTCTCTCTCTCGCTCTCTCTCTGGTCATGCAGCTGCATCTAAACTTAAAACTTCCCTGTTATTTATGATAACAATGTGTCTGCCCTTTTTTGTTGTGCCTGCAATGTCCCAGGGTAGCTTACACACACACACACACACACACACACACACACACACACACACACACACACAGGTGAGAAAATGCAATAGTGAAAGTATGACTGCTCAAGGCCCTTTACTTTGTGAACTGTCAGCTCGCGTAATAAAACTTGGAGCCCACACCTGCACTTTGGCAGCGAAAAGAAAGAAGAAAAAAAAAGAAAAGAAAAAGAAAAAAACAGCCCAACGTTGGCGAAGAGCGACATTTTCATCAATTCAATCAGGATGTTTAGGGAAATGCCACTGCTTAATGAAATAACGACAGAAGGCATTTACCTCTCTGCATAAACCGATGGCTTATTTCTTTGCTTTCAGAGGCGCGTCACTCCGCTAAAGGTTAAAGGGAAGATATTCTAATCAGGGACTCTTTATACAACGCCGGCTCAATAAGGTCAACTGGTGTCACAACACTGAGGAGGATGGAGGGTGTGACGGGGGTGGGTGGGTGTTACTTTGCAGGCAAGCTCTGTCCCCCCTCTCTCAAGCCTGTGCAGCCTCTCTGCCGTGCGCTCTTGTTATGTATAGCTCGCTTGTCTTCTCTCTCTGCCGTCTGCTGCGGTAGCAGTGAAGACACCAACCTCTCATTGCTCTCCTCTATCGCACGCGCGCCGTCCCCTCCAACTCGTTCTGCCCCTCTCCAACACCGCCGACACCACACCGGCGGGCACGTACGTGCACACGCAAGCCGAGGCGGTCGCGGCACGCCGGTGTCTGACGGGGTGATCTGCGGGCCGATCGGCTGTATTGATTATTGGGCCAGGGGAGGCTGGTGGAGCGGCAGCAGTAATTAGGGCTTTTTGGTGTGGATTAGCAGAGAGAAAAGGTCACCCGCTCAACATCACTGGCAGGACCACAGGGGAGGGGGAGAGATGGGACTGTCCCCAAACCTGACGATCATGATAGACAAGGCCACATAGAGATAGGTGAGGAGACAGACAGACAGACAGACAGACAGACAGACAGACAATCAAACGGAAAGACAGACAGACAGGTGGACAGATGAGCAGAGACACGTGGAATGCAATATGTGAAAACATGCATTATCAAGTACACGTTGATGTAAATGAGTGCACAGTTGCTGATGAATGAACAACTAACCTAAAGAACGTGTAAATCACTAAACTATCAAAACTCTTGTCTCTCTCTCTCTCTCTCTCTCCTTGCAGGTTGACTTCCCTGCTCATCTGGCAGGGCAGAGGGCCTCCGTTGCCATGACCCATACACCACCGAGGACAGCGGCGCAGCACATGGACAACCCTGTGTTTTCTGCTACGTTTCGCTTACCTGTCTAAAATGTGGAGGATTTTCCTTCACCCACCAATGCAAAAGAAAATATTAGCAAAGAATTGAAGCAGCCTTTCTTTAGTGAGAGCCTTTGTTATTTGACTATAAAGGATCGCTATCATAAACGTCCCTTAAATCACTGTCAGAACTGGGAGCGTATTTTTTTCTTCTTCTTCTTCTTCTCGCTGCCAATGCCTTGTTTTCCTAAACCACTCATAAACTGATTCATTTTAAGTACAGTCATGACACCAATGTTTCTTTGTGAACATCTTTTTGCTATTACCGCAGCCACTTTTTCTAAATTATCCATATCCCCGTGTGCAGCGCATAATATATGTTCGCAGATCGTCTGGAACCATGTGGAACCAATTGTTTTATAATAAAAAAGCGGCCAAGTGAATGATTAAGAAGGTGTCTGCTTGTCTACATTTACTGGGTGTCAGTTCCCCTTCTCCTCCACAGCAGCTCGGTGTCAGACAGCTACAGGAGCAACGCTCTGCCAGCTCGGGTTTTATGTGCGAAGCTGCAGCGCCCCTATCGGCGGAAACGCGATATGACACGAGAGCCTTGGAAAGAATTCCGAAGAGATAAGAGAGGATCAGGGATTTTTTGACGGCTTTCTTACTCATGGGCAGTGTGCTGGATTGCACTACGCTTTCTTTGTGTTCGGATATATGTCACCCCAAATGTGTGTGAGCCTTTTATGTAGTTGTGTGTGTTTTTGTGTCTGTGCATGCGCCTGGCTGGCTCTGTCTGTATCATATGCCGATACATTTGTTCGAGAGTGTGTAAGTGTATCACCAGACATAACACCTACAACACTGTGTGTGTGTGTGTGTGTGTGTTCAGACTGTATACCCTTGATCGGGCTGTGATGACACCATGCTGCACTTTGCGTGGGTGTGTGTTTGACCTCTTCATGGGGTGTCTGTCTTGCAAGTGTGTACCGTCTGTAAATGTCAGTGGAGATGGCGTGCCAGCAAAATGCTGCAAGGAAGTATTGTTTTGTGTGAGGCCCGTGGACACGACTGAAAGGCGAGTAGGGAAACCAAACACCTGAGGGCCAAACAAACCCTGAATCCCTTCCAGCTCCAAAATAGTCTGTCATTGCCCCTGATGGTCAATGTTAAGACAACGGCTGTGGCAGGCGCGTGTGATCGCGTCTGACGTCAACGTTCGCTTTGCTCCTCCCGTTCGGCCCCCTTTTTCGCTCGAGGCGGCTACTGTTTGTGTGTGGCGGAACGCCGGGCTTCAGAAAGTCACCTTGCTTGCAAGCGCGAGAGGTGAAAAGGTTTGCCTGTAAATCCTCAGTTTGGTGCATTTTGCGTCAGAAGATGCAAAAAAAATAAAATAACGTGCTGTTTTAAAACTCAAAGTGTGCGATCGCTTAACAATAACGTTTGGCAGGTACCACCGTGCACGTTGTGCACCCGGACGACTAGAGAGTCGTCGAAATAAACACCTTATACATTATTCCTGTAATAACAGGTATTCTCGTTGTCATAGCAAACGGCTGTGATTAACACTTTGTTTGCGGCGTTATTTTGTTGCCATGGCATAGATACGCTGCTCTGATTTCCCGCCGGTTGGTACTTTGCCGAAGAATCTGCTGTCACCCTGCCCAGGGCATAGAAAAGCTAACAGGACATAGAAGGTATGCTATAGCGGCAGGATAGGCAGGGCAGCAGACAGACTCCGCACGGCTCCTGCCTTATAGAGTTCACTACAGGGTCAAAAGTGTCACCACATATATCACAGCTGTAGCAGAACGGCACACAGCGTTGCCATGGTGATCAGCCATTTTTCCCCCCCTTCTCTCGCTTTCTCGCTGCACTAAGCCAAACAGTGGTGGGTGGGTGCTTAAGACACGAGAAAAGAGGAAAAGACAAGAAAAGGATTGTGTGCCTGTGCCTGTGTAGGTTTTAAGAGTTGTGTATATATATCTAGGAAAGGGTGCTTATTTGTACAAGTGTTTTTCTGGGTCTGTGTGTGTGTGTGTGTGTGTGTCTTCCTCGTTTGGCCTGGCTATCTGTGGTCTCAGCTGTACTCATCGGGACGCTATGTGACAATAGCTAGGATGCCGGTGGTCGGAGCTGCACAGCATGATAAAACTGGCAAAATGACGGTGTCAGAAGCTCCATTGAACATAATCAGGCGGTGTTAGATGGGCTCGGCGGTTGGGTTTTGGGACCATAACTCTGGCGATTAAACATGCATGGGGAGAATCCTTCATCATGGGCGAAACAAAGCTGCCCTGCCCTTCCCACGTGTTCCAACATCGCCTTGGAAAAAGCCTGTTTCCCTGGCAACCAAACTGGCTCTCTTTGTCACGGAATGGAGGAGGATGGAGGCAGGGGAGGGAGTGGCGGCGGGGCATGTCATTCCACGCTGACCTCCACCTGACCTCTAGGTGAACATGCCCCATTGGTTTCCTGCTTCTTTGCTTTCCTGGGGGGGGGGGCAACATTTTCATTGGAGCCTCTCTGACACACAAAGGCCGAGCTCGAAAGTTTTGAAACGGGGAAGATACGAGCAAGCGCTTTGTGTCTTTTCGAATTCGACGACAGCCCATGACAAGCACATAGCGCTGTTTTCCATCTTAAAAATCTTTTCGGGTGCATTTAAAATCAAATATAGGCTAGTATCACCAAAAATTTGGGGTAAGTCTCGAGGTTTGGGTGGGGGGGGGGTAGGAACTGTAGGGTAATGCGCTGCGTAAATACTGCCCCGAGAGCAGACATCTTTTTTTCTACTGCCCCCGGTGGCAGAGAGCAGGGTAACAGAGGTAAGAAGGAGTGCTGGAAAGGCGGGGGAAAAAGGCTTTGGCACGTAAACAGAGGATACCGATCAGAAAGCGCAATGGTGGGAGAAAGGATAGAATAGGGTGCACGTATAAGAGGCCTGTCAAGCGGTGGAAGAGAGATAAAGTGTGACGCCACTTTTGCTGTCTACCCATGGGT
>NC_079228.1:19967366-19977366 GCF_029633865.1 Lampris incognitus | reverse complement strand
CTTTATTTCCAGCATCTAAAAGCATCCACATCACTCCTCTGCACCTGCCTTTAAAGGTCTTCTGAATCAGGTCCCCGAAGCCTAAAGCAGCCCACAATCGTACAGCGAAGCAACCTCAAGGCCACGCCAGCTGCCCTTCTGTGCTTCTATAGGATCCTGCACACTCCAGCAAAGCGTGATTCCTGGGACTATTAAGAGTTCATCAAACAATATTTGTGGTTGCATTCAAAGCTCTGTATTCAAAGTCAGTGGTGCCACTTTTATCCATTTTCTGTCCACACATTGTTGGCGAAACATTTTTTTTTGTTTTGTTGGAATTTTCCCCCTTTTTCTCCCCAATTGTATCCAGCCAATTACCCCACTCAACCGAGCCATCCCAGTCACTACTCCACCCCCTCTGCTGGTCCAGGGAGGGCTGCAGACTAGCACATGCCTCCTCCGATACATGTGGGTCGCCAGCCGCTTCTTTTCACCTGACAGTGAGGACTTTCGCCAGCGGGACGTAGCATGTGGGAAGATCACGCTATTCCCCCTAGTCCCCCCCCGCCAATTGTTTCTGTAGGGATGGCTGACCAAGCCGGAGGTAACATGGGGATTCGAACCGCGATCCCCATGTTGGTAGGCAACGGAATAGACCACTATGCCACTCGGACGCCTGGCGTAACATGATTTTAACCTGGCTGAAGTGAATGACGGTAACGCCATATTTTTTTCAACTTATGGAAATTATATTACGACAAGACAACAGCTCTCTATATATTCAAACAACATAAATCAGCTTTTCTCCCCTGCATTCGTTGAATTGATTGTTTTGCTTTTCCTCTTTCTCTCCCTCTCTTCCATTGCCTCTATTTCTGTGTGTTTTTGTCCGCCCTTCCCCTCGCGCTTCTCTCCGCAATAAAAACCATTAGGATGTAGGAGAAGGCAAACAGCAATTCAAAGCCTGCAGGACAGAGAGAGTTTATAGCACGAGGCGGAGCGAGCAGGACCAAAGGAGAGATGGGGGCATGAGAAGCAGTGGGAAACAGAGGAATAGTGTCTGTAGGCGAGAGTGTGCGAAGAAAGCTTCTGGAGAAGCACAGACACTGCGTTGGTGTGTATGAGTTATGTCTGTGTGTGTGTGTGTGTCTGTGTGTGAGACTGAAGGCGTGTGCGTGTTCCCCTGGCTCTCACCTCCGTGCGGTATCAGAATGAGGGATGGTCCTGCCAGCGATCAGCCCACTCCCCAGCCCAGGCCTGGACTCCGGCTCTGCACAAGGATTCCCTGCTGAAACCATTAGTCTGGGCATTAAACACCATTAGAGCACACACACACACACACACACACACACACACACACACACACACACACACACACACACACACACACACACACACACACACACACACACACACACACACACACACACACACAGCAGAGTGTGGAGGAGAGTGACTGCCAGACAGATGGGCTGGAGCTAAAGGGGAAAAGAGATAGAATACGAAAGCTGCCGAGATGGCGACACGGAGAATGGAGGGAAAGTGGGAAAGAGGGATGGAAGAAAAGAGAATGGCATGGAGGGACCCTAAAATCCCTCTCTCCTATAATATCCCTGCCCTCTCCTCTATTAGCCTCTTTATTATTACTTTATGAAACAACAACAAAAAAAAATTTCCTCACCAACACTTTATCTTGTGTCTCCTCACCCTGTCTATTGAACTGGCAATTAGAACACCCAATAATACATGGCACTTTTTTTTTATCACGTATGTACACGTGTGTTATCAAGTGTGTGCATACACCATTGCGGGTATGTAGTATGCCTGCACTTGTATTTGCTCGCCTATACATTTATGCGTCTATTTGTTTGTGTGTGTGTATGCAGGCGTGTGCATGCATGTTTCATGTTGTGCGCCCGAGTGATTTCATCCCCGGTGTTCCAAGTGTAATTGGGTTAGTGACAACAAGGACAATGTGACACCTGCAGCTCTCAGCTGTGCCACTCCCCGGTGACCTGGCCCGGTGTCAGCTGGAGCTCTGTCATCTGGACCGGCCTCTACTGAAATGGCCACAATGGCAGCGATCCAGAGCGAGAGAGGCACACACCAGTAACACCGCTCTAACTTCCAAAATTCTGTATTTTCGCTGGACAGCGAGGGGGTGGAAAAAAGTTATCGGATCCATCTCATCAGTTTCGTATTTGTAAAACAAATTCGCAAGCTCTGGTCCACCTTTCAAATAATAAATGTCTTCAATGTGCTGGTCTCAAAGCAAAATTACACAGCTCATAAAAAGTCCTGTAAAACGGCTCAAATTGACTCCTGCAATTTTGAGGTTTGGTTGCATGGACCCAAGGGTCCCATAAACGACAATGTGACTTTTCAATTTTAGTATGAAAAGTGAAAAGGCAAAAAAAAAAAAAACCTTGCCAGGAGCAAATGTGGGAAGAAAAAAAACAAAAAACCCACAGCTAACACCAGCTCAGTTTTGCTCGGGCTCTGTTTGTCCTCTTCCCCCGTAGAAGTTTGTTGCGTCTCTGGTCATGGGAATCTGTCCTCTCAGTCCTCCATCGGGTTTGTATCATGCAGCAAAATACGGTGTGGTTCCAGTTTTATGTTTCTGGATTTAAATGGCTGCTGTCATCATCCACCATATCACACATGTGTAATGACCCTTGTGTGAAGCATGCAAGGGTCAGAACAACAGACAGAACAGAAAACATCAGCGTCAGTGGAACTTTTTCTGGTCTGAATTATGAATATTAAGTTACTGAGCAAAACCATGTGAACTAGAATGCTACTTATTGTGTGTATGGCTTTGATAAGATCTTTAACTGTGGTTGATACTTCTTTCATTGTTGGTCTTTGCCTGATTTGAAACTAAAGACATAATGGTCACCTTGATTGGACCATATTCTATTCTATAGTCGTCTGTAAATCTACTCACTGCACATAGAGGACATTGCCAGACAGTCCTGGGCGTTCATAGATAGTATAAATTGTTCTCTCAAAGACACCATCTAGGCTGAACTGTACTGAAAAATATCACACACACACACGCATGCACATACACATATACACATGCACGCATGCATGCATGCACACATGCACCCACCCACACACATATGCATGCACATACACACACTGAATAGACTCTCAGTGTGTGACAGCTTCCCCGATGCCCTCCTCTCTGCAGACAGTACTACTGATCATAGAACGATATCATCACACAAACATCTCCCTGTCACATTGGATTTCTGCTGCCTGTGCTTGAGGACCGTCTCTGGTCGGCGGACCATCAGCAGCTGCTCCTGCTAAGCAGCGCGACGCCATCGGAAGCTAATAAATCATCGGTGGTTTTATTTCAGATTTATTCGGCCTGTAATGAAGACGCGACGGACCCCGGGCTGTAACCGACATGGACAGGGTGACACTGATGAATGGCTGAAGGTGCTCTCTCTACAATCGGCGGGAGTGGGAGGATTGTCAGGCTTCGACAGTATATGTGTGTGTGCGTGCGTGTGTGTATGAGCAGTCTTATTCTAACGATCTCTTCAGCTCACACTGCATCTCACTGTAGATACTGTAGCGTCAGCAGTGGAGTATGAGAGCTGTTGTTAGAAAGCATTGAAAATATACAGAACAGATCGTTATTGTTGTTCATGGATAGCATCCTCATTATCACTGTCGATCTCATCATCATCATCCTTAATGGGTCCCTACTCATCTTCCTCCTTACCATCAGCCTCAAGATCAACATTATCATCATCATCATCATCATTACTATCACCATCATCATCGTCAGTCATCATCAATATTATCATTATTGATGATCATCATTGCATCCTCCTCACTGTATTGGCATTCCTGTCACTTGTGCGGAGTTGCTGCACTTACATCATTATATTGATGCTGTGTTTTGATAGTGTGCTCTTGTGGTGTGTCATCACAATCCTCACTTTCAGACTTTCTGCCAAGGACAACCGGACCTGACCCTGCTCAAATACTTCAAGCCCAACGCATTCTCAACAGTCAGCATGTTAGTCAACAAATCTATAAAGCGCTGGTCACAACCGAGCCTGACATAGCATGGCACAATACCTTGTCAAGAGCACCTTGCCGGCTTCTTGGGATTTACTGATTGCATCTGTATTAGGCTACTCAAATAGAAACAGAGTTTGTCGCATTTTTCTGCAGCCTTCTATAAGCATGTCTGAGCATGCATGTGCACGTGCATGTGCGTGTGCATGTGTGTGCATGGGTTTGTTCAGTGCAGCACCCTGGCTCTATAATTATAACTCTTTGGTCATAACGGTGAGACAACATGAAGGTATGTGGCCTCTCTGGCTGATATCTGATTAGATAACACACTCCTCATTTAAACAGGACTGGCACCATCTCTCTCTCTCTCTCTCCATGTTCATCACTCTCTCACACTCTTCTACGCTCCTTCACAACCTCCCCCCCCACAGCTGCCTGCCACTGTCTCTCGAACGCTTCGCCACCAAACTGTCACAAAAACTAATGCTGCAAATCACAAATCTCTATTGCATTAGCGGGACCGCTCATTGTCTAACTCGCTATTTTCCTGTTATGGACCCTGTGCCTCTGTCTCTTGTTGCACAGAGCTTTTATCCGCTCTCTATTTGGCTGCCAGCGTTACAATCCAACAGTAAAGCAACAAGAGAGGGAATTTAATATAGTAAGTGAAGTTCTGAAATGTCACAAAAAAATATGCGTTTCTCTCAGCGGGGTTGATGCTAGTAAAAAAGTTTGCCGAATAAACTGAAGCTACACAAAATAAATAAATAATCATTCCAATACCAAACGATCAAACATTCAATGAATAAATAGAAAAATATGTACTGAAAAAAAGATATTTTTTGTATAGAAATCACGCTTCTCTATTTTATCTGTACCATACTCTGCCTGATACTTCAGTTTCTACATTAAATGCTGTGTTATGTTGATCATATTTGCAGCATGCTTTAACAAGGTATTAGCATACCCTGTGGGTCTCCAACCCTCTTCCCCAATAACACCATAACACCATAACACACACACACACAAACACACACACACACACACACACACACACACATGTATGTGCAGAGAGGCAGCTAATTAGAGCCTTAGGCCCTTTTCTCCTAACGAACCTGAGGGTAATTAAAGAGCCCCTGGACACGGGTGTGTCTGTGAGCTGCTTCTAATTAAGCCCTAGCGAGCTGATTTAGCTAATTAGCTAAAAGCTGGGTGTCGGACACCAAAGCATTCCAGCCCCCGTGGAACATGTGAAGTTACAATGTTCCTGCGTTGTCCCTGACAACACTTTCCTTTCCTGGAGCATTAATCACCAGATTTCTAACTTAGTGTCACCATGGTGAACATGCCAAAGAAGCCATTTGGGGATGGAGAGGGGCGGGCTCAGAACACGCTACAACTGGTCAGCTCATAGTCAGGCTTTACGTCAGCTCAGACATATATTAGTATTAGCATTAGCATTGGTATAACAGCGCAGCACAGTGACTTCATGGTTTGCGGGGTTGCATCACTGGAGGATCCTGAGTCTGATCCCAGCTCTTCTGTGTAGAGTTTGCTTCTTCTCTACATGTTCATGTGGGTTTCACCCCACAATCCAAAGACATGCGTATTAAGGGATCAAAGATTAAACATTACCAAATTAACCCTATGTATGAATGGACAGAAATAGATGGACCTTTGGGTAAAAATGATAATAATAGTAATCCTCACACCTGTGTTTATATAGCAGTTCTTAAAAGCGAATTTTACAAAGTGCCTTGAAAAAAAAACGTTTGAAAAAACTAAGCTCCTAAAGCACAGCATATCTGCCCATTAAAGGTAATCATAATTCAGAGCTGTGCAGGTTTTCACCATTTAGGTGAATATTTCAATTTTTGACAAAAAAAAGTACATTCAATTCAGTGTGGTATCACAGACTTACTTTCAAAGGAGGGTGAATTGATATTTTTCACTCAGTAAACAGAGCAAATGTTATACAGAACAGACACTCTGTCAGCCATTGTTTATGTAAATACAATATTAGCTGCCATTTACCCCAATTTAGCAAATTCATGTTGCAGTAAACATGCTTCTCCGGTGAAATTTTTCTGGCAAGTTTCAGTTATTTACATATTACTTAATGATTAATTTTATGGACTATTTACAGGTAAAATGTCAACAATTTGTATTACTTCTCTTCATCATTCATGTCAAACCGAGGGAAGATTTTAAACACAGATTAACGTCAGCAAACATCTGCTGTTTTTGTTTTTGTTTTATACCCTTTTCTTCCACTCAATGGATGCTATAGCATTTGAATAGCGGTACAATGAAGAACAGTGATACAAATCTCCACAGAAACTCTATGATGTGTTTAAAGACCTAGAATCTGTTCACAAAAAAGGACTGACTGAGCTTCACTCTGCCTATTAATACGGTTTATGATATGGTTTATTTCTCCATACATAACTTTATACAAGCAAAGCAATTCATAAGAGGAGGTAGACTCCTAGGACTTTAGTTTTGTTGATAAATATAATGGTGTCATCAGCATAACTGTGAACTTTCCCTGTTATTTCTTTTTCTGCAGGTAATCACTCCAGGTGGCTGTTAACTAAAACTTAGACAGCCCGAAATTACTGTGTTAACCATGTAACACAACATGAGTTAAATTTAGTGAGGTAATAGTATGTTGGAAAACAGGAGATGAACTACTGAAGGCTTGCACAATTTCTCTAGTGATTTCAGAAAATGGCATGTTCTACACAGCTGAAGAAAGCCATGACATCTAGGAGAAACAAAATTAAAATCAAAGCTTTCCCAATATCTGCAGCTGAAAGAACATCATTGGTCACTCTGAGGAGAGCAAACTGTGTTGTGAAGTGCTTTAAACCAAACCTTGATTTTTGTTTCCATGTTAGATACTGTGTTGCAAAAGTATTCAACCCCCTTGACAGTCATCACTAAACTCTGGATTATAAAAGATACTCACACATCTGTCCCTGAACAATATTATTTTTGTGAACACATCAGACATCAGAATACTTTATTCATCCCTGAGGGAAATTACACATAAGCTCTAACAGCATGTTCCCAAAGCCAAAATAAATTACGTTCCACTGACTTTTTTTTAAAAATAAATTAAAAACTAAAATATAGTTCTTGCATAAGTATTCAACCCTTTTGCTTCAATAACAGCCATGATTCTCTTGGGTTAAGTATGTACAAGCTTTGCACATTCTTCTGGAGTAATTTTTGCCCATCCTTCTTGGCAGGATTTGTACAGGTCTTGCAGGGTGGTGGGATGGCGCCTCTGGTCTGTGATTTTCAGTCTGTGCCACACATTTTCAGTGGAGTTGAGGCCCGGACTTTACTGTGCCTTGGCCACTCCAAAACGTACACTTTTTTGTTGCTGAGCCATGCCATTGTTGCCTTGTGCTTAGGGATCATTGTCCTGCAGGAAGGTGAAGCTTCTCCCAAGCATCAGTTTTATGGCAGACTGCAACAGGTTTTCTTCCAATATTTCCCTGTATTTAGCTCCATCCATTCTTCCCTCAATTTGAACAAGCTTCCCAGTGCCTGCAGATGAATAGCAACCCCATAGCATTATGCTGCTGCCACCATGCTTCACTGTAGGGGGAGTGTTTTTTAGGGCATGAGCAGTGTTAGGTCTGCCCCACACACAACTCTTTGAGTTGTGGCCAAAAGGCTCAACTTTCGTCTCATCTGACCACAAAACTTTTACCCATATCCTAACTGGGTCTCTCTCATGCTTGGTAGCAAACTCCAAGCATGCTTTTATATGCATAGATTTGAGCAACGGCTTCTTTCTTGCCACCCTCCCATGCAGGCCAGATTTATGGAGAGCCCCTGATATCGTTGACTCATGCACATTTACTCCAGTTTCAGCCAATGACCTCTGGAGCTCCTTCAAAGTGATTGCGGTTCTGTGGGACATCCAAACACTTGGATATTGTTTTGAATCCCTTTCCAGCCTTCTGCATTTTAATCACTTTGTTTCTTACTTCAGTATTATGCTACTTTGTCTTAATTTTCTGATGGAGTTCACGCCCGCCTAATGAACTTTACACAGAGAGCTTTTTATACCCATAAATGAGACCATTACTTTAATATCTTACAGCTGTACACTAATTATGTCCAATTGTGTTAACCTGAGTTTGTTTTAAGAATAATTTGTCATTTGTGTAAACTTGGAGCTGTTAGAGCACAAGGGGTTGAATACTTTTGCAAGCACTATATTTTAGTTTTCATTTATTAATAAAAGGCCAGTGAAACATTACTTATTTTGGCTTTGGAAACATGCTGTTAGAGCTTATGGGTTCACAAAAATAATATTGTTCAGGAACAGATGTGTGAGTATCTTTTATAATCCAGAAATTAGTGATGACTGTCAAGGGGGTTGAATACTTTTGCAAGGCACTGTATTTTCCCACATAAATGTCATCAGTGGGGTTGAAACAAGTTTGCGTACCTAATTACTAATTTACATACTAATTCCAATATCAATTTTCAACATCCACACAGAGGTCCCGGTTGGAAAATGTCATCTGAAATCTTATACTGTCCGCTAAAACCTCTTTACCACACTTTAGGAGAGGTTTCGACCATGTGACTAGACAGGAGTCTGACACTGAGACCATGACACTAAAAGGGCCTCACAAGTTATGAGCTCTTTCATATGAAGTCAGAGAAATGAGAAATTCTTGGATTCTACAACGTCAGTATCACATAAGTTATAACATTGTTGGACAACTGCAGCTCATCACTTCCTTCACATTTGGCTTTTGAATATTCTTTCTGTTGGCCTCTTGGCTTTTATCGAGCCCCTGCAGGGGATTTGTTACTTGATATTTTATCCCTGTAAAAAAAGCAAAGGCATTATTAATAATCCCAAGAACACGCTGTTGAAACAATTTATCAACTTCTTAGAATAAAGGATGACAGCAACCAGGAATTAATTTGTCAGGAGCCATGTACCACTGTTTTTAATGCTTAACCTTAATGAGGCAAAAATGTCCTCCGCTGCCATGCTAATGGATCCTGTTTTGTACAAAGGCTACACCGAATCACTCATCTGGTACATACATCATGTTCCTCACTGCTGCCATTCCTTGGAAACAGTCATCAGAAGCTATGGGCACATAAAAATACTCAGCTCTTTTAGGCAATCAAAAGATAAATAAGTGGAAATTGGCTGAGTAAAGGGAGTAGTAAATATCAGAATCAGGTTGGCAATGATGGAGGAGAGAATCAGCAGTGATTTCAACAAGGTCCTTTTGGGATTCAGACATCCAAGTGAGGGTGCACACAAGCAGATATGTTTCTCTACTTTCATCTGGACGTATTCCTTCACCCCCCCACCCCACCCCTTTTTCTCTTTCTTGTTCCCTTCCTCTCTGTGGCCGGTGTCGCCAATAATTCAGCATCTAACTTCATAGCTGGTGCACGTCTGATCCCTATTCATTTCGGGGGGGGGGGGGGGGTGTCGGCGTTGGCCACTAAGGCCCTGATCAATCATGATCTAGCACGACAGCTTGTATTAGGAAATGGAGAGATGGAGGGAGAGCGAGAGATAAGGAAGGGGGTATAAGATATTCAGACGTGGATATTTCTCTGTCTGATATGCACGTGATTTGTCGACATTGCCAGATGCGATCAGAAGATGGTTGGAGAGGAGACGAAGGGGGGAAAAGATGGGGGGGGGGGAGAAACATCCCTGTTCTGTCCTGTCCCTGTTCTTTATTAAGAGATTAAATCCCATCTCTGACAGAGTTGTCAGCGTGGGAGACGGAATCGAGCACAGGCAGTAATTTGACTAGTTCCCTATCTCCTCAGCACTCAGTTGTCCGATGACAGCCGGTCGACAGAGCGTTGAATATGCAAGATGTCTCTCCTCTCTCTCTCTCTTTTAACTCTTCCTCACTTGCGTACGTTGTCATGGCTACCCCTCTCTCACTCTCTCTCTCTCTCACACACACAC
>NC_079228.1:19879866-19962366 GCF_029633865.1 Lampris incognitus | reverse complement strand
TCAAATCGGTGCTACCTAAATACTTCCAGCATGTCAGCTGTCCAACCAGGGGTGACAAGATCTTGGATCACTGCTACTCCACCACCAAGGCAGTGTACAAGTCTATTCCATGGCCTCATTTTGGAAAATCAGACCATTCATCTGTGCTCTTGCTACCTGTTTACAAGCAGAAAGTTAAGAGTGAGAAACCCACCTTGAGGACAGTACAGTGCTGTTCGGCGGAAAATGAGCTCAAATTTCGGGGTTGTTTTGATTCAACAGACTGGTCGGTTTTTAGGAACCCTTTTAACCTGAACGAATACACCAATACAGTTCCTGGCTATGTTAAATTCTGTGTGGACACCTGTATTCCCAACCCTACCACCCGCTCCAATCCGAATCGCAAACCTTGGATTAATAGTGACATTTGGCTGAGACTAAAAGGAAGGACTGCCGCTTTTAAAGCCGGGGATAAGGACCGCTACAAGGAAGCCAGGTACGTGCTGAGGAAAGCCATCAAGTCAGCCAAAAAAACAATACCGGGATAAACTAGAACAACATTACAATGGCTGAGACTCCAGGCGCATGTGGCAGGGACTGCAAGCAATAATGGACTACACACCCAAGCCGGACAGTTTTACCAACACCACCACTTCCCTCCCGGATGACCTACACAGGTTCTATGCCTACTCTGAGCGTAACTCGGGACCACCAGACAATACTGACAATAATTGAGTGAACGCTCAGTGAGGTAACAAAACAGGTGATGGAGGCTGATGTGAGTAAGGTTTTTAAATCTGTCAAAGCACACAAAGCTGCCAGTTCAGACAGTATACCATCTCATGTCCTTAAGGCCTGCTCTATTCAGCTACCAATGTTTTTACAGCCATTTCTAACCTACCATTGTCCCCATGCGTGGTTCCTACATGCTAACATGTAGACATACATACATACAGGGGACCACGGCCCCTACCTGGAGCTGCGCCCGAGGAGGAAATACCGAGGGCGGTCTGACAGGACGCAGAAGCGAGGCAGGCTAAGCTAACTGCTAGCCCATGCAGACCAGCAGTTCCGACAGTCATCCTGGCTGGCGTTCGTTCCCTTCGACAGGGATTTTTTGTTTAGTTAGGATATGTGTGTTCTTGTAGTTTTGGATGGGTTTTTGTCTTTGTGTTGTACTACTGTGGGCTGGGGGAAACGGCATTTCGTTTCATTTCATGAAATGGAATGACAAAGAAAGTGTTCCTGATTCCTGCTTCAAGAAAACACTTATTGTGCCGGTACCCCCCCCCCCCCAAAATCACCTGTATCCTGTCTTAATGACTACAGACCTGTTGCTTTGACCTCAGTAATAATGAAATGCTTTGAAAAATTAGGTTAAGACATACATAAATCTTAACATTCCTGCTAACCTTGATCCGCTAGTCTGCTTATCGGTCAAATAGATCTGTGGAAGATGCTGTGTCACTGGCTCTGCATACTGTGTTAAAAGACCTTGAAGGAAAAAGCACCTGTCAGAATGTTGTTTATTGACTACAGCTCTGCATTTAATACCATTATACCATCTAAATTGGTGTTAAAGCTTAGAGACCTTGGTCTTTGTAAATCCATCTGTAAGTGGTTATATGACGTTCTGACAGGCAGACCGCAGACAGTGAAAGCAGGTACCAGCTACTCATCTACCATAGTTCTCAACACAGGATCACCATTAGCCGGGATCAGACTACATGATATTTTTGTCTTTCACAATGGTCACCATGTCAGATGAGGCAATCATAGTGCCATACATTCTTGCAGTGTCCTGGCTGGGAGACTGTCAATACTACAAGTATGACCCCAACAAATCATCGTATGCTGTCTTTCACGGTCTTGCATGAGTTCATAAGTTGTCGGGGAGGAGGGTCAAGAAATTGTCAATCATGGCTATGTGTGATGCTGGTGGTCTTGTCTTCTGAAATGAAAAAGAAAAAGAAAAAAACGATTGTGGATGCTGTTATGGCTAGCGTTACTGGGGAATGATAACCTAGCATAGCTTAACCAGCTATTCACCGGGTTGCTGAAGTGCCTCCGTTATTTCTCACCAACATTTAGTCAACCGTTTTTGACGCTATAATGGTCCTCCCTCAAGGAAACGCCAAAAAGGCCTGCAGGGGTATTGTTGCCACAACCCAACAAACCTTTCCTTGGTTTCGTTGCACCACCTGACAACAGCAACGTCTCTCTTTCTCTTTGCCATGTTATATGTGCACCAGAAAGCACTCTGTCATCCTATTGGTCAACATCAAGGAACACATTGGGGTGTCCGGGTGGTGTAGCGGTCTATTTCATTGACTACCAACACGGGGATCCCGGTTCGAATCCCCGTGTTGCCTCCGGCTTGGTAGGGCGTCCCTACAGACACAATTGGCCATGTCTGCAGGTGGGGAGCCGGATGTGGGTATGTGTCCTGGTCACTGCACTAGCGCTTCCTCTGGTCGGTCAGGGCACCTGTTCGGGGGGGAGGGAGAACTGGGGGGAATAGCGTGATCCTCCCATGTGCTACGTCCTCCTGGTGAAACACCTCACTGTCAGGTGAAAAGAAGCAGCTGGCGAATCCACATGTATTGGAGGAGGCATGTGGTAGTCTACAGCCCTCCCCAGATTGGCGGAGGGGGTGGGGCAGCAACTAGGTCAGCTTAGAAGAGCAGGGTAATTGGCCAAGTACAATTGGGGGAAAAAAGGGGGGAAAAAAATCCCATCAAGGAACACATCGTAGGAGATGTCATCAGGCTAGGCAGGAAAATATAAAAAATTCTGACATGCTAGACTTTTCATTGGGGTGTCGTGGAGCATCCCAGAGGCCACATTGGTGTTCCTAAATTATGTCCCACTACACGGGGTAAATACACCCCTTCGTCATTCCCGACGTTCATAATTGGGCCCGACACTGGAAATTTGTCAGTGATGACAAAATCGTGTTAAATTCGGGCTGAAATCATGTAGTCTGATCCCAACATTACTTTACAGTCTGTTCACACACACAAACACACACACACACACACACAAACACACACACTATAACAGCATAGTGGCATTCGCAGATGACACCACAGTAATTGGACTAACTAATGACAACAATGAAGATGCCTATAAGAAGGAGGTGAGGGACCGAGCCATATGGTGTCCAGATAACCTCTCCCTAAATGGTGAGAAAATAAAGGAGATAATTGTTGATTTTAGGAAGTCCAAAATGATTCAGACACCAGTTCACATCAACGATGTCCCCGTCGAAATTATGAAGAACTTCAGATTTTTAGGCATTCAGATCCCAGACTCGCTCTCCTGGTCTCTTAACCCCAGCTGCATCATTAAGAAGACACAGCAAAGACTATACTTTCTGAAATGTTGTAAAAAAAAAATCAGAACAACCACAAAAACCCTGATCAATTTTCTATCAGACTACCATAGAAAGCATCCTTACTGGTGTGGTTTGGCAAGCTGACTGAACAGGACCACAAACAACTGAGAAGAATGGTAAAAACGGCTTCAAAAATCACAGGAACAGCACTGCCACAGCTTCAGGACATTTACACCACCCACTGCAGAAGGAAGGCCGTAAGTATCATGGAAACCAGGAAACCAGCCACCCAGCACATGGTCTGTTCTCCCTCCTTCCCTCAGGACAGCGCTTACAGAGCATCAGCGCTCAGACCGGCCAACTCTCAGACAGTTTTTACCCCCAGGCGGTTGGAATAATGAACAGTAGGCGCCTTACATAACTTCAGTGATTTATTATTTTGTGGAATTTCTAATTTCTTATTTAGTGTTTTTCTTCTTACGGCTGCTTCCGTTAGGGGTCGCCCCAGTGAGTCATCCGTTTCAATCTCTTCCTGTCCTCTGTCCTCTGTTGTTTTTGTTATTATTTATTATTTCCTTATATATAGTTTTTAAGGGCTGAGAGAGCCAGGGCATATGCATTTCATTGTATTTAAATGTACATGGTACTTTTTATATGTCTATGACAAGAAAGTGAAACTTTAACTTGAAACTTGAACTTGATATAATTAAAAGACATAATTAAGTGTAATGATAAAGATAAAATATTAGTTCTTAAAGAGGCACCAGATAACTTTTTGGATTTCAGCAATTTTTTTATCCCCCCCCCCCCTTTTCTCTCCAATTGTACCCAGCCAATTACCCTACTCTTCCAAGCTGTCCCGGTTGCTGCTCCACACCCTCTGCCGATCCGGGGAGGGCTGCAGACTACCACATGCCTTCTCTGATACATGTGGAGTCGCCAGCCACTTCTTTTCACCTGACAGTGAGGAGTTTTGCCAGGGGGGATGTAGAGCATGAGAGGATCACGCTACCCCCCCCAACCCCGAACAGGCACCCCGACCGACCAGAGGAGGCGCTAGTGCAGTGACCAGGACACACACCCACATCTGGCTTCCCACCCGCAGAAACAGCCAATTGTGTCTGTAGGACGCCTGACCAAGCTGGAGGTAACACAGGGATTCGAACCGGCGATCCCTGTGTTGGTAGGTAACGGAATAGACCGCCACGCTACCCAGATGCCCCAGATTTCAGCAATGTTTTTACATCAATTCATAGAGGCGACTGAAGGGATTTACTTTTCTTCATAGCATAGGAGAAACAAGATACATGCATTTATTTGCAAACTGTAGCTAGCATGGAAGAAGAGGCGCTATGTTCACAGATGAGGCAAAGTGTAAAGCAAACGTTAAATTTCGTTCCCTGACAAAAATGCATCGCAAAAACGTCGCTTCTCGGAAACTGACCTAAACGGCGAGCGTCACTCTCCCATAGCCATCATGCTATGCAGCCAAAATGAATGTAAGGATGAGACGTTAATGCAAACAACTTAGCCGGTGCCGCTGTAATGTGCTGTAAATTGCTTTGGATAAGAGCGAAGCTTAAAAGCATTAAATTAAAACGCAAATGTCACGGCAAACAACACATTAAGTTCCACTGGTGTTATTCTGCAGTGGCCACTTCCTTGAAAAGGTCCGTGAGCCCCATCAGAGCATAACAGTTTTACACTTTACAGTTAGCTTATGAAAATGCTTTGGTAAGTTATAAAGGCCCTGACGTGCACGTTTCCATAGAGAAAGAAAAAAGAAAGAACGAAAGACAAAAAGAAAGAAGAGGAAAGACGTGGTTTGTGCATTTTGAAACACCATTTACTTCATGCAAACAGAGAATTCCCTCCCTGCCTCTAGCTCACCTCCAGACTTTCAGGCGGCTCTCAGTGTTTGACTCCGGTTGCCATGGCGACGGCTCGGCGGCCCATTCCGCATGCAGGCAACATCTTGATTAATCTCGACGATGACAGTGCGACTCTCGATGGGGACGGCTCCACATTGATCTGTAATGAAGCCATTGAGCCGCATGACAAATGGAGGGGAAGGAAATTTGTGAGCACATGATTAATGAAATAATTAATTAAGTAATTGGATTGACTTAATAATTTATTTCTCAATCTTTGAAGTCGGAGAAAAGTTTGATCGCATATTCAAATCGGGGGTGAAACGAGGTGAGCTGTCACGGTCTGCCTTTGATTCTGCAGTTTGTGGGAGATGCACGGATCAAACTGTGAATATTAATCAAATGTATTCATAGCCCTTGTTCGAGTCTCGTTCGAGTACACTCCTAGTTTGCCTATAGTCTTTTGAGCATGTCATCTGGCAGTTTATTATTGTCAAAACTCCGACTTCCCCTTACAAGCGAAACTGAAAATGTTTTCGGTGAACATTGCCTCAGTGTGATTTGTTATTTGATCAGATAAATGAACATCTAGGGAATCTTTCTTTCATGTTTTCCACTTCGGGCCAAGTGCAATTGTATCACTTGTGCTGATTTTATAAAGCAACTAATCAAGAAGACTGACTGTCTTGGAGAAGCGCAGAGTCTGTTTTAGAGATTCTTTTTAACATATGTTATTCCTGTTAGGAGGCAGATATTGGGATTCCACTTTCTCTTTTCCATCTGACACCCTGCTTCTTTCTTGGACCCGCTATAGAGATCTTTTCCAGGGAAAACAAGTGAGAATTCTTGGATCTTCGCTGTAGAAATTGGCATGATTCACATTCATGTGTTACTGCATATTTCATACGCGGGGTTGGATCTTTTGATTCAAACAGACAGACTAAAAAAAAAACTTTCCTGTGACTCATCTCATGCATTGGCTAATAAAATGGATGTTTAGCTCAGCTTGATGCCAAATATTAATTGCTCAGGTGCTGGGTTTGATTCCCAGTTTACAAGCCTTTCTCCCCTTAGATAGCTGGGCATCCTTACGAGAGCCATTGACGGAGGAAAGAGTGATCAATTCTTTCCTCTTACAAATTTGTACCCGTCAGTCAGGGGCTACAAGTGAGCAGCCTTTTAGTCATAAGCTCACTCCTCTGACCTGCAGGTTACCATCCTCCCATAATGTCTCATAACATCCACTCTGATCAAAAACAACCGCTGGCAGTGAGTATCTAATTGAACTCTAGTGTACGATTTGGGGTGTGAGTGCACATGCATGCATATTTGTGTGTGCACGTGTGCGCATGCACATGCACACTTGCATGGAGTTAGACCCATTCTTATGCGTGCATGTCTTCATAAGCAGTGCCTGCAGCCTTCTCTGCATGATATCTATTGAACATCATGGTGCATCCATCAGAATGCTGTTAAGCAGTGGCTGGGGAGGATATGAAAAGGTTCTCACTTTGGCGCCACCGCTGATCAATGGTCATAAACGTCTAATGTCATAATCAGCCATCAGCCGGCACAATAAGGCATCAGAAATCATGGATTGGACACAGACAGCGACATGCACAAAAACATGCAATGTGCACACACACACACACACACACACACACACACACACACACACACACACACACACACGCATGCACGCACACACATTTATAAAAATAAATGCATGTAAACAAACACAGGCACATTTATTTAGAGTAACTTTTATGCTACATTGAGTATGTATATGAATGTAACATATGAATACACAGCCAATGTTAACGGCCCCCTGCAAGCACAGCACACATTCACACTTACGCACTCATTCACACATAAACACAGACACACGCACACACACAAACACATGCGCATTAACAAACACACGTGCACACACACATTAGGGATCCTGCCTCACACACCATTAAACAAATACACACCATCAACCATTTAGGCACTTAAATATGATGTGTGCTCAGGATGTGTATGATGTTGGGCTATGTTCTGTAACTATGACCGTGTGTGTGTGTGTGTGTGTGTGTGTGTGTGTGTGTGTGTGGTGGTGATGAGGTGGCACGAACGGGGGGCAGGTTGAGGAGATGGAGACGGAGATGCAGAGAAGGAGAGAGGGATGGACAGACAGAGAGACGGACAGACAGACAGACAGAGACAAACAGAGACAGAGAGAGGAGAAAGGAGGAGGGAGAGGGACGGAGGTATTGTCGGGGGAGGGCTTTACAAAGTAAGCCAATTTATACAAGGTATCCCGGCTCGAATTAACGGCTAATGACTCTATTAGCTTTCATTTTTGCACCAAGGAGATTTGCCTGCATAAATTAGGGCCCGATCATTGGCAAAGTGTCACGGCCAAAGGACAGTTTATAAATACAACAGCCAGGCCCTGTCAGCCACGCCGTGCGCCGATATAGACGTCTCCGCAGACTTTGTCATTGAGTGCAACAGACTTGTGCCAGTCACATGGTGACAGGGGACTGTGGGGGTCCCGGGGGGAGCTCTCTCGCCGTCGTCCCTGAAAAGGTCAACTTGACGCGGGCACAACCCATCGACCTGCCCCCCTGTCGGCCCTGCTGATAAAAATCAGATAAACTTAAGACCACTCATCGATCGGGGCCGCGAAGCCCTGGACAAATGTTGGCCTGGCTCATCCCTCCTCCCTCTCCTCCTCTCTCTCGCGCGCTCTCTCTCTCTTTCCTCTTCGTCCTCCTCCTCTCCTACTTTCTGTGCATACAATTACACATGGGCAAATGAGGAGGTGGATGTGTAAGATACAGAGACACCCAGAGAGAGAGAGAGAGAGAGAGAGAGAGAGAGAGAGAGAGAGAGAGAGAGAGAGAGAGAGAGAGAGAGAGAGAGAGAGAGAGAGAGAGAGGTAGGGGAAGAGATGGCAGAGGGAAGAGAGAGGGGCGAGGAGAACACTGGGAGGAGAGGTGGAGAGGGACGGCTGTTAAGAGGTGAGAGGATGAAAAGTGGGAGAGGGGACAGTAAGATTAATGGTAGAAATTTGAGCAGAGACAGGGAAATTTCATTAACTATGAGGGCACTTGTTAGAGCTAAATGGTCAGAGAGAGGAGGGAGAGAGGGGTGAGCCAAGCACACTACCGACGATTGAGGAAGGTGGCTCTTGATAGAGAGAGAGAGAGAGAGAGAGAGAGAGAGAGAGAGAGAGAGAGAGAGAGAGAGAGAGAGAGAGAGAGACGGGGGGTGGGGGTTGACAGTGCAGATTCCCTGCAACTTGTCTGACGAATTGATTATCAGTTTTGAATTGACAACAAATATTGGCAATTCAACAAATCCAAATCAAACAGCACAGCTGGACTCTCCCCGGCATTCCCCTTCCTCTTCGCTCGTATAAACACTTTCTCATACACATGGAGCCAACACGTAGCCGCTCCAGCTGCGGGTATTCCCAGAGTAAACTAGCATCACTGTAGAGTTGGATATCTATTCAGCGGGGAATGAGAGAGCGGACAGCCAGCAAAGTTGGCTGACACCGACCGGGGGGGGGGGGGCAGAGAGAAAAGGAGCGTATAGGAGCTGAGCAAGTGGTTTGCTGTAGACGGAGAGTCGACGCTAAACCAGAGGGCAGGCATAGTGAGGTGTTTACGATATGACGTACTAGTGCAGACAGATGGGATGATAGCAAAACTGCAGGTGATAGACACATCAGCAGCAGAATAGCCCACATGGAACACAGCAGGTAGTGCAATGGGATGCGGTAGACGAGCCAAGTCAACTAGACGAGGCTAGTGAGGAAAGTTAGGTAATAATAGGCTTCATCTGTACAGATTGTGAAAAGAAAAAAACATACAAGTCTATCAAACAGGCAGCAATTGCAAAGACAGCCCAACAATAAACCCAAATCTGGGGGGTAAAAAAGGGGGAAGGGGTACTTGTGCATTGGGCAGGCATCACTTTCACCTCGGTCATCACAGCATGCCACACATCCTCAGTAGTTTCACTCTCTGTTTTCTCTCTTTCCCGTCCCCCCCCCTCTCTCTCTATTTCACGCTCTTGCTCACTCCCTCTTTCCTCGCCATCAGCAGGTAGTCTGTCGCCTGCCCTCTGCTCCCTCTCCATGACTCTACACTTCCTCCAACAGTCCCTTCTTCACATGTCGTTTTCCCTTGCATCTGCACATCGCCCCCTGACTCTGTACCTCTCCATCCCTCTGTCAATCCCCCGCTCCCCTTCTCTCTCTCTCTCTCTCTCTCTCTCTCTCTCTCTCTCTCTCTCTCTCTCTCTCTCTCTCTCTCTCTCTCTCTCTCTCTCTCTGTCTCTCTCTTTCACACCATCTTGTTTCCCCTCAGAAAGAAGAGTTCTGCAGCTCGGGGCTCAGAAGAGCCGATAAGGGGACCGAAGTGCCACACAAGCATGGGCCAATGACTGCAGATAAGACCGTCACTTTGTGTGTGTGTGTGTGTGTGTGTGTGTGTGTGTGTGTGTGTGTGTGTGTGTGTGTGTGTGTGTGTGTGTATGCATACGTGTGTGTCTGTGTGCCTGTCTCAGTTGGTGCGTGAGGCCCAAGGTCATCGGGGTGTAAGTGGGAATGATGAGGGTAACCCCTTTATCAGCTCTGTCTATGTCAGCACCTCCATCTGGTGTCAGCCCTCTTGCCAGTCTGTGTGTGCATCTGTGTGTGTGTGTGAGTGTGTATGTGTGTTAGTGTGTTTGGGTGGGTGCGTCATCAACACAGGGCTAGTTATAGGCGTCTGGTGAGCAGGAAGTGCAGTCTGGGTCACACTGGTGACACATACAGCACAGCCTTGTGTGTGTTTGTGTGTGTGTGTGTGTGTGTGTGTGTGTGTGTGTGTGTGTGTGTGTGTGTGTGTGTGTGTGTGTGTGTGTGTGTGTGCCTTTGTACATGGTCTGTGTCAGTACATAAGGACAGGAATGAGAGGTTATATTCAGGTCAATGGGACTCCCTGTTTAAGGAAATGGATACCTTAGTTACGGGCTCATAGGCCCAAGTCAAAAGACCATCAGACAGATTACTCCCAATAGTCCCAATAGCATCAACTATTGTCCTTTCCTGTCTTATTTTCCAGCGATCACTTTTTCCAACTCCTGTCTTCTGTCTGCATTGTTTAACCATTACCAATGGAGGATTAACGTCAAGCATCACACTTTGGTAATCCATTCATTTTCTTTACAAGAAAAGTACATAAGGATCATGCAGGAGCGACTGCGAGTGGAGTGACTTTTACAATGAAACTGTGACCAGCTTCAGTCCTCTGCTGACAACTACTGGTCAAAATATGTAACTGCAACACAAACGTGGAACCGCTAAGACACCACTTGTAATATGGAAACAATTTTTGTTGCCATGCTCCCTTCTTTCCTTTGGCATCTCCCCTCTCCGAAGCGCCAGGCGTGGTTAGCTGAAGACGTGCGTCCTGCGAGAGCAGCGCTGCGAAGAGGAGACGGGCCGAATGAGAGAAATCAACGTTTGTCAGATTCAGTGGACGCCAACTTCACAACTTTTTCTGTCAACTGGGTGCGTTACGGAAAACTAAGAGACGCGGTGTTTACGCGTGGACCGCAATATATCTGAGGCAAAATGGGTCGAGCTTTCAAGGGGCGACGATAAAAACGACTTCTGTAATTTTTTGAAATGCATCATGGTGACGTATAAATGTAACTACGACTCTCAACCCCTCTTTATGCGGCGTATCTAAAGCTATTTGTCCTCTTTTCCAGTGTAACATTATATTCAACGTTATACCTTTAATGCAACACAAATAATCAATCACTCTAAATGTCTCTTGAGATGCAGAAACATGATTAATATGGACAAATCCTCTCAAATGTAATATAACTCAAAATAGATAGGTCATTACGATTACACAGAGTGCTTGCTACTGGCCATTATCATTAAAGTGCATCTTGCACTGACACTGAAGGACACAGCGAACCATGTGTTCACATTGGACATGGTGTTGGGATTTATTTTTTTTCTACTCTCTGTGTGTGTATGAGAGAGAGAGAGCGAGAGAGAGAGAGCGAGAGAGAGAAGTGGACAGTGGGAAAGAAGAGGGGAACAGGTGCACCAAAAAAGATGTAGAATGACTAAACAGAAAATACAATCTGGACTGGACAGTCTGACTAATGCATCAACAAGAGGAATCTGCTAATGGAGAAACGTGATTCTTAATCAATTTTACTGTTTGTGCATGAGACATGTGCATGGCTGCATCTACGTATGAGTATGCATTTATGTCTCGTGTGTGTCCATTAAAATGTGCGGTTTGTGTGTGTGTGTGTGTGTGTGTGTGTGTGTGTGTGTGCGCGCGTGTGTATGCACATGTCTCATCAGAATAGGGCCTGCACGAGGAGTATTCCATTCATTTCAGCATTAGGCCGTCAGTAGAAGATGCAAATAGCCGAAATAAAATATGGGTTTTATTCCAAATCTAATATACATGCGATACAATACCTAGCTTGTCAATAAAACGCTACAGTTAATGGGCAGTGGATTTATATACGCCCATAACCTGACCATAAGCTTAAGTGTCCCTAACAGTTATAAATGGGAAGCTGCCTGTTACTTTTGTTTATTGGCATGCCTACTTTTAGGGTCCCCTCACTGATACGAGCAATATAACACGTCTCTCCCTCACCGCGCAAACGACATCAGCGTTCCACACGGGCCCCGTATCATCCGCCGAGAGGCCCGCGCCGTGAACCCTCCATCCGGCCGCTGCGGCGCGACCAGGCGCGGAAATGAACCATCCGAGAAGGCGGCGGCGGCGCCCCCCCCCCCCCCCAGCCACAGCTACTGTCAAGACTTATCACATTCAAGTCTGCCATCTAGCGGCAGAACGGCGCAACGACAGCCTCTGATGCAGAGAGTCAGCTTCATCTGTTGTCCTGCTATCCGGGAGCGGATGGTTAGCTTGTTTCGACACAACAGATTGATCTATTTGTTCATTCGTGGATTTATTTATCTATTTGTTTATTCTCCGTGAACAGCAAAGTGTTTAATGTGTCCTCTATCACGTCTATCACAAAATGAGCATCTCCGTTCATCTAAAACCATCTTCTTTTTTTTTTTTAAACCATCGATTTTATTCAAGTAAGGCGAGCGTATATACATACACTGCAAGCAAAACGTTTTTACTTTTATTAGCTGTCCAGTCTTTTATATTACCCCACAACACATACATTACGTTATTGTGGCTATTCAATTATACTATTTAACAGTCAGACAACAGTATAACAATCTGTCTTGTGAAATCAAAACCATCATAAAATATACCTCATAGTCAGAGTAGAGGTTTTTTTTTGACTGAAGCACTGCAACATACTCACACACACGCATGCATGCACACACATATGCATGCACACACATGCATACACACAGAGCGAAGCCTCTCTCTTTTCACATAACTCCACAGACTGCATACTGCACACAAATGCAAAACAGAGCAGGAGAGAGCGAGGTAGAAATACAAATAGATACATACATATATACATACAGAGATGCATGCATGCATGCATACAGAAGATGCGTCAGAGAGAGACACAGACAGACAGACAGACAGAGACAGACAGAGACACAGAGACAGACAGAGAGATTTGAGCTGTTTTTATTGCCCTCACTCAGACCTCATATCCTGAGTTTAATGGGAGTTTAAAGTGTGTGTGTGTGTGTGTGTGTGTGTGTGTGTGTGTGTGTGTGTGTGTGTGTGTGTGTGTGTGCTGGAACATGAGAACGGGACAGACAGATAGAGGCAAAGACAGAGACAGTAATCATGTAAAGAAGGCATCATGTAAGTTACAGACAAGCAAATTGAGCAATAATTTCTCGTGTAACAATTACAAAGTAATTTGGGTGGCAACATTTTAATATAATCCCAATAACAAAAAAAAAGGTCACCTTGGACCGCTTATTTTCATGTGTTATTTTTACAGCATAATTTGCTAACATAAATCCTTGCAAGCAGTTTTCAACTTAAAATCCAATAGGAAATAAGAGGAATAGTGTAGGCTATATTAAGAAATAGAGAGTTGGGGGGAAATAGGAACTGTCTTCTCATCATCCATCTCATCACTTCCTTCGAAGATATTTAGGATTGAGTGTTTCAGTGGTTCCAAAATCACAAATATTTCAGCACCCTGCTAATATATGATGGACAGATGTGTTGCCCAGATTGTGCGAAACACATCATGCATTGATTCAATTTGCACTTTCTGTATAACACGAACCAAGGCCTGTCTGTTTTTAACTGCTCTGAGGACAGTTAGAGCTATACTGATAATGGAGGAATGCATATAAATCCTTTTATTTTCTTCTATAAGCATTGGTTGGTAATACGATATGTTCTCTTTAGGGCCGCTCCCAAAAAAATATTAGCGGCAGTTATTGCATTCGTTGAAAATCTCCTGCTGGATTCATTACATTGGAAGTGTCACTTGTGAAATAAATATGGCACCACTTCACAATAAGACTACCCATATAAAGGATTTATAAAGGGTGTATAATCTGGTTATTAATTAGGCTGTAGACAAATGATTAATGAACAATTATAAACAAGTTATAACACGGGTTTCATACAGCCATGCGAGCTCACTATTTGGCAAGATCAAGTTACCGCTGCACTTTTTATCTATCTATTCTGTTAAATCGCTGACCTTGCTAGTTGCTAGCTAAGTAACCAATGAGATATAAGGCTTCACAGTACAGATAAATGTGGGCTCACTATTTGGCAAGCAACAGGTCACTTTTGCCTTTTTTATCTAATGTGTTACAACAGCTTATCAATGTTTTATAAAGTGTTCACAACATAATTAATAAACGAATCATATTACCATCCATTAAGCCTTTGTAAGGGTAGCCTTATTGTAAAGTTTATTTTTCCGTTTCTGCAGACATGACACTTGTGTTTGTCATTTAATTATCAGAAACTAGTTATCAGTGGGCATTTGGCTCCTAATTATTTTGGATATAGGATCTGCTGACTGTTAACATGCAAGTTTTTCTTTTCTCATCTCAGCTGTGTAGCACATGGAATCCATGGCGTTGGACACGTAAGTGCTTAACACTGCTGCTTTCCCGTTTAGAGGCCATGGTGTGGGAAATGAGATGCTGCTGGAGAAGTGTTTGTATGCAAAGTAAACCTCCCCCTTTCACCCCGTAATAACTGCAGCGTGATTCATTCTATCCCATTAAGATGCGTTCATTTTTCCTGGATGAATGATGGTAATGCTGCTGAACTCAGAGCTCTATCATTAAGATATCATCATTGTTGAAAGTCTAAATCTACCTCCCGGTCACGCTGTGTCAGAGCCGTGGTCAAAGAGATGCAATAACATATCAGTACCTGTAGATGGCAGTAGAAGACCAGAGCAGGCTCCCGGAGTCATCCAGCTGGCATGCTGTGGTCGAGCTCAAGGTGAATCTTGGACAACCCGTTTGCAACCTGAACGGGAAGGATAATTGTAATTGAGGCTATTTAATGCAACTCATTGTATCTGTTTGAAATACTGAATTATGTCATCCCTCTTTACATAATAGAGAACTTGCACACGTTTGTAAATATGTTGGACGGACACACAGCTAATGTTTTAAGAGATGAATACCTGTCAACATTGGGATTTGAAAATAGGGACATTTTCCGTCGCCCCGCCCCGGGCCTTTCCACCGCCCCCACTGTCTACATTACATTTAGACAAGGGTACACAGTGAATCCTAAAATCACCACTTGCTTTAAAATGTCAAGGATACAATTAGGTGGTCAGAAGCAGATACCTGGTTGAAAGTGAAATGCTGGGAACATCCCAGCAGTTAGAAGTTCATGAATGAGGATATCTGTACACATAATTTAGAAATGACGCTTCAGTTGGGATTTTGAGAGAGGTTACTGGTAAGTGAGACAATTTGGTAGGAGAGGGTGATTACGGGAACGGATGGGAGAGACAGGATGAGTGACAGAACGGATGGGGATACCGTTTAATTCGTCGTGGGGGTCTCACGTCTCATGCTCTCGCGTTCATCCGTCCTTGAATCTTCGCGCTGCCGTTCTTGTTCTTCTATTTTTTCTTCACTTCTTCGTCTTCTTTGACTTCTTCTTCGTCTTTTCTTCTTCTTCGCCTTGTTTTGCTGGCGGTATGGCACGACTTCTCGTCACTGGACGTTACAGCTAATGTTCTATATACTGCCACCTGCTGTATCGGAGGGGAATGTAGCAAACACGTCAAATAGGCCAGGTGGTTATGGCTAGCGACAACGTTACCGCCAACCTTTTTTAAAAAATTTTTTTTTAGAAAGGTTAAAATACTGGAGATTTACACGAAAAATATTTAAAAGGGAAGACAGTGGGAAAGAAGGGTAAAATACGACAGAATCCCGGAAAAAACCATAGGGTTGACAAGTATGTTGTTATAATGAGCGTGTAGGCCATTGACACCCATTTCTACTCTCACTACATAGAGAGAGAGAGAGAGAGAGAGAGAGAGAGAGAGAGAAGAGAGAGAGAGAGAGAGAGAGAGAGAGAGAGAGAGAGAGAGAGAGAGAGCACAAACCATGTTTTTAGCCAATGTGACTTTTAAGACTTACTTGTTAACTGGTTGTTTTTTACCCATCACGCACTAACGCTTCTCCCTTGTCCATATAAAAAACAGGAAACACGTGTTCCGTCGGCGTCCATGTTGTGTACGCTATGTGAACCTATCTATCAACTAATTTCTCTCACGGCGTGCTTTGAATTGATTTCATCTAATTCTATTACAAGCTGCTAAACCTGCATCCGTGATCATTTACACATAAAAATATAATTGACAATCCTCGCTCTCATTATGTGAGGTGGATTAAGTGCAACGTGGAGGCGAGCTCCGGGCACGGGGAGGAAGGGGCATAATTAATATGAATTGTTTACGGCGTCAGCGGGCCGAGCGGTGACGGCGAGCCACGCTGGTTAATGGTCTTGTTTATTGTGTTGCGGAGCCCCGCACTTCCGGTGCATCAATCCCGGTGTCGGCGAGGAGTGATGGTCGCGTGGGGATTATAACGGAATAAGAAGACGTAATGACGCGCTTTCCGCCCCGTTATTCTCGCGCGCCCGGTCGCTGTCAGCCACCTCATGATACCCCCCCACCCCCCATCCCTCATCACCGTTTGCCGTAGCCAGTTGCTTGTTTTTTAATTTGATGTAATTTTTTTCAGAAGGTTCACATGAAGTTTAATCGTTTGCGGATCTAAAATGCTAATAAATTGACATGGGCGCAGCTGTAAATGCAATGTGTGTGTGTGTGTGTGGGGGGGGGGGCTGCTGCATACGTGTCCCAGTGACAGTCTGTGGGATTTACATGAATGTGTTGTGCTGCATTTTTTGCTGCACTATTGGTGTGAATTTGTGCATTTTTTTCATATAATCTGACATCCACAAAAACTATAGTGTAGATGCAACTTTAAACCATGTGTGTGTGTGTGTGTGTGTGTGTGTGTGTGTGTGTGTGTGTGCGTGCGTGTCCATCGTTGAGGCAGAAAGGGAAATGGAGCGGGGGGTGGGGAGTGGATGCAAAACAGAAAGTAGGCCTAATGGAACAGGTTGGTGGTGATTAATTGAAGAAATTGAGAGTTGATTGTAGTAATTAAACAAAACAAGGTAAAGCAAACGACTGGGCTGCCATCTGGGCCCCGGGGCTGAGAGCACATGCATTTACCCACTGCCAAGCACACCATTTATTTACCCATATAAAGATGCTAAGGGACCAGCTGAGGCTCACTGCTCATGTGTTTGTGTGAAAGTGTGTGCACGAGTGTGTTTGGGTATGAGTAACCTAATGTATTTGTTAAACACAGATAGTATTGTGTTCATCACACAGTGGTGTGTGTGTCTGTGTGCGTGTGTGTGTTAATTTGTTTGTTTTTTTAAAGAGGAAGAAATTTCACTTTGTCTATTGGATAGCAATGCACATGTGTGTGTTGTACATGTGTGTGTTGCACGTTTGTGTTGTACATGTGTGTGTTGTGCATACATATTTGCATTTGTGATGGAACAGACATTCATCCAGCATCTCTCCACTGATTCCTTTTTGCTGCTTTGGTGAATAAACACCAAGATGAACTGACGCCGTGATGGAGAGGCAATGTGCAGAGATGCATAGACACTGATGGACCCAGATTAATTAACATATGCATGCACGGACAAACCAACACACACCGACACGCATACGTGTACACAACCAAGAACGCACACACAGACGCACGCAGACACGCTCGCACTCACAGGCTGTATGTTATTTTTGAAGTCAGTCAACCATCAGCTAAATCTGGTCTCTTCATTTTGCCAGGCGCTTTGGAGAGAAAGCTGTGAGGAGTGGTGTGCGCATATGAAATTGCTTACATTATATGCCGCAATGTTTTTCCAATGGGCTGGAACATATTAAGCTGAAAATGAATAGCAGGTCTTCTCGACACCATGTTGCGCGGTGGCTAAGCTTTCATTTCCCCTTCTCTGAGTGCTCCATCATAACGACAGCTGTCACTTTTACAGCGTGTGCATGTGTGTGCATGTGTGTGTGTGTGCATGCGCATGCGCATGTGCGTCTGTGTGTGTGTGTTTCTTCATGGGCCCACACACAAATGTGAATGCATTTGTTTATTCGGTTTGACTGCATGTCCATTGTGAGTATGTGCATGTCATGCCCACATGCATGTGTATGTGTCTGTATGTGTGTGTCTGTATGTGTGTGTGTGTGTGTGGATGTGTGTGTGTGTGCAAATGTATGTGAATGGGTGGTTGCTTCTGTGTGTGTATCACATGGGGAGATACGCCTACTACTGAAGGAAGAGCCCACTGTAGCGGGTCATGAGTTGAGCCACGGGATCACATCTGCCTGACTCCTGCTGTAAAGGAGGCCATTCATGTCTATTTATTTATTTTGGCCTGCCGCACAAAGCTGGGAGATGTTAGAATGCTGTGTATACAGATGATTATCATAAACATGACATCTTTTATTTACCCCAGCAGGTAGATAGTGGATGTGTTTGAACACGTCTACGTGCGTGTGAGTGTATGTTTATGGTCTGTGTGCATGCATAGGCATATTTATGCCTCCACGTGCATGTATGTGTGCGTGTGTGTGTGTGTGTTTGTGTGTGTGTGTGTGTCAGATGGAAGCTCATTGGTATGCTGAATGTCTCCGGTTCCCCTGTGGTGCTGGGTGGGATGGGAAGCATCTGTCACCTCTGCAGAGATCCAGCATGCTGCCGACTTAACCCTCACAGTGCCACATCACCTGAGGGCTGCTGTCTGAGAGGAAGAGAGACACAAACAGAGAGAGAGAGAGAGAGAGAGAGAGAGAGAGAGAAAGACAGAGAGAGAGAGAGAGAGAGAGAGAGAGAGAGAGAGAGAGAGAGAGAGAGAGAGAGAGAGAGAGAGAGAGAGAGAGAGCAATTTCTATTGGCAGAGCTATCCAAATTGGGCCGTGCTGCTGTCTCCATTTTGCTTTGATTGACAAATTAGAAGGAGGAGCAAATGCAGATGGGCAATGCCTATCAGAGCGGGAGGCGGGCCTGGTTGCCGTGGAAACGTGGCACCTTAGAAACCTATTGGAGGGGTGAGAAAATTGCTGACATATTGCTCTTTCACTTTCTCTCTCTCTCGCTCTCTCTCTCTCTCTCTGCTCTGTTATTCTCCCTCTGCAGGTGTGGGAGAGGTGTGCCTGACATGGAGTGACAGAGTGATTACACCCGGGTCACACTGCTGCGGTCAACAGATAGAGTCCTACACATTCCCACTGCATTATACATTTATGGAAGGAGGAAAACACAGGGAGAAAAGGAGAGAGAGGAGAAAGATGGAGCGGTGGACACAATGAGGAGGAGAGAGGGGATGCAGAAATAAGGACGTGTTGAGAGAAAGGCAGTCAGAAGAGAGATAAAAAAGAAGAGGGAAGAGGGAAAAGAGACAGTGAGACAGTCTCTTGCTAAACTTTGCCGTGGTGTGTGTGTGTGTGTGTGCGCTTGTGTGTGTATATGTGGCTGCATGTGTATGATTATACGCTGATCAGCCAAAACATTAAAAGCACTGACAGGTAAGTGAATAACTTTGATTATCTCGTTTACAATGGCACCTGTCAAGGGGTGGGATATATTGGGCAGCAAGTGAACAGTCAGTTCTTGAAGTTGATGGGTTGGACACAGGAAAAATGGGTAAGCATAAGGATCGGAGTGAATTTGACAAGGGCCCAATTGTGATGGCTAGACAACTGGGTCAGAGCAGCTCCGAAACAGCAGGTCTTGTGGGGTGTTCCTGGTATGCAGTGGTCAGTACCTAACAAAAGTGGTCCAAGGAAGGACAACCAGTGAACCGGCAACAGGGTCATGGGCGCACAATGCTCATTGATGCACGTGGGGAGTGAAGGCTAGCCCGTCTGGTCCGACCCCACAGAAGAGCTACTACAGCTCAAATCTCTGAAAAAGTTAATGCTGTCTATGATAGACAGGTGTTAGAACACACAGTGCATCACAGCTTGCTGCGTATGGGGGCTGCATAGCTGCAGACTGGTCAGAGGGCCCATCATGGCAACGGTATTCCCTGATGGCAGTGGTCTCTTTCAGCAGGATAATGTGCCCTGTCACACTGCAAAAAAATTTGTTCAGGAATGATTTAAGGAACAAAAAGAGTTCAGGTGTTGCTTTGTTCCCCATAATCCCCAGATCTCAATCTTATCGATCATCTGTGGGATGTGCTGGAAAAACAAGTCCAATCCATGGAAAGGCCAGCGGTAGTGCTAACGCAGATGGAGGGACAATTTTCTTGGGCGCAAGGTGGTTTTACTGCAGAGATCCAGAGATCCATGCTGGATCTCTGCAGAAAAACTCTCCGCAGAAAAAGCACCTGGGCCATTTGCTAATTTCCAGGCTTGCCATGACATCGTTTGCGCCAAAATTGGCTTTGGGGCACAGTAGAAGGTGTGTCAGTCAAATTCAGGTGGCGCAGTGCTAGTCTGTGTCAAATCAAACCAAATATTACGCTCGCATCGCCGCCTGGTCAGACCACATCTTTGTGCAGATGCAGGCATTGTGTGGTAGTTTCCGGGCTTTAGGCGAAGGTGCACTAAGCATAGATTTATCCACAATCACGCACAACACTTGTGTATGTTATGTTGGCCTATTTCATGAACAGTTTAACTAATGACTACTGTCCTGAACCTTTTTAACCACAAAACAAAATATCTGCAAGTGTATCATTGTCTTCCAGCATAAAACAGTCAATGTACGCCATTATGCATGGAAAACAACAAGGTGATGGAAATTTCAATATTTCAATTAATCTCATTCAGCCTGAAAGGGCAAACTTATTGCCTAGGATAATTGATCCATGATCACAACTATGTAAGGTCTCCTGCTGTGTTCATAGATGCAGAGAAAGATACATGTTTTCACTTAACTGTCTCACTTGTACACATTATCATAGTTTCATGGACAAATATGGAGGAACAGCATTGGTGTACAAATTATATTTGTTAGCTAGCTTAGCCAAGTTAAGCTAGTTAACAAATACTAAAAAACATGAATTTATGTTATAGATACATTTTCCATTTATTTACGTTCAATGCCTGTCTCCCCACTCACTGCCAGCCAGGCAGGATCTCTCTTGTAGGGCAGTTTGTAGTTTTCATGGGCAATGTCGTACAATACCAGCTGGTTAGACAAAGCAACAATCAGTCTCCTCCGTCCTGGCTCACTGAGACAACTACAGCCAATCACAGCCGAGTGGAGTCAACCACCCACTTCTTTGCTATTAGCTGAGGCTGCGGATTCTCCGGTCAAAGTTAACCAAAGCTGGGGCATCCGGGTAGTGTAGCGGTCTATTACGTTGCCTACCAACACGGGGATTGGTGGTTCGAATCCCCATGTTACCTCCGGCTTGGTCGGGCGTCCCTACACACACAACAGGCTCGGTGCATTAATGTCGCACGGCGGAACTTCCGGGTGCGTATGTTTGCATAAGAACTTCCGGTACAACCGGATGCTTACGTCCTACAGAGGTTTTGTGGAGTCCATGCCTCGACGGGTCAGAGCTGTTTACGGCGACCTAAATATTAGGCAGGTAGTTTTAATGTTTTGGTTGATTGGTGTATATTCACTACAATTTCAAAGCCAATTTTACCCTGATGGCTGTGGGACATTTGTTCATATTAACATACGTCAACACAGCAGTAGTCCAGTGAAGTGCCTCATTCAATGTGCTTTAAAACAGTCAGACATATCTTCAATAAAAGGAATGTTTCTCTCATTCTGATGATTAAATCACTAATAAATAATGCATCGCTGAAATTGTGAGTGTATGTGTATGTGTTCGCAAGTGCACATGCCTGTGTGTGCCTGGGTATGTCCTCTGGGTGTCATTGAGGCCCAGTATAAATCAGCTGGGTGTGTGAGCATCGAGGTGCAGTAAATTAGCTAGGTTTTTAATTGTGTCTGTAATAGATGACTATAATTAGTCAAGGCTCTTCCTCAGCCTCTGCCGCCTTGACATAATCATCTTCTAGCCAAACTACACATCCCTCTACCCCTCCATCTATCCATTCCTCATCTCCTTGTAGCCTTGAGGGACAAGAAGGATCTACCGCTCCTCCACTTGGGTGAAGGAGCTCTAGGGTCTCCTGGCCTCCCTGAGAAGACCCCAGGAGAAATGTCCAGTCCTTTTGTCTTCTAGCAGTGCTCAGCTCTTGATTTTCTTTTTTTTTTTTTTTTTTGTGAAAGTCTTAAATGATGCTCAGTTTTTGACCTGGTTACTTTCAAAGACAGTATCTGTGTTTTTGACACAGAGTTCCAGTCACGCCTTGGTTGTCCAGAAGAGAAATAGGCCTCTGTTGCAGATACAAAGCATTAAATGACTGAGGCACGTGATGGTATTCAATGACTGTGGCAATCTGATACTATTTTGAGCTGATTTTTCATTGTTACTGCCTTCTATCCATCCATCCATCCATTAGCTGAACTGCTTACTGCCTTCTACTTGCCGTACTGCCTTCTAATTGATCTAAATGCATTTTGAACAAATTGATAACATGGTATAAACTAACTGCCCCTCCAATATTCTCCCTTCTTTTGAAAAGTTGCTTCATTTTCTAGAAGGCTTAAACATCCATCCATTATATAAACCACTTATCCTGCTCAGGGTCACGGGGATGCTGGAACCTATCCTAGCAGTCATTGGGCAGCAGGCAGGGAGACACCCTGGACAGGCCGCCAGTCCATCACACACACACACACACACACACACACACACACACACACACACACACACACACACACACACACACACACACACACACACACACACACACACACACACACATACACACACACACACACACACCTAAGGAAAATTTGGTATGGCCAATTCACGTGACTTACATGTCTTTGGACTGTGGGAGGAAACCAGAGCACCCGGAGGAAACCCACGCAGACATGGGGAGAACTCCACACAGCGGACGACCCCCAAGGTTGGACTACCCTGGGGCTCGAACCCAGGACCTTCTTGCTGTGAGGTGACCACACTAACCACTGCGCCACCGTGCCACCAGCCTAAACAATTTGTTGTCTTTTTAGGTATTTTATAAGAACGAAATGCATATCTTGTTATTTTGTGATGCACAATTTTACTGTTCAAATTAATGAGAAAAATTTCCCATGAAATGTCTGAAATATTTGCGGTAGTAATATCAAGTAGTTTTAATTTAATATTGTACTTTACATTGCCCAACATTTGAATGTGACATAAACTTCATTTGGATCCTTAAACATGGGGCCAGTTCTAAGCATGGGCACGGGGGGGGGGGCTCCACCAAATGCTCCACCTGCCCCCCTAATGCCAAGTGCCCCCCCTTCATCCCAAGCTGCAAAAATAGAAAGTATTTCTGCTTCTGAAAGTATATCCTGCTTCAAGAGCTCTACTATCATCCCAGTCCCCAAGAAACCCCATATCACAGGATTAAATGACTACAGGCCCCATTGCCCTAACGTCTGTGGTCATGAATCCTTTGAGAGACTGGTGTTGGCCCATCTAAAGGAAATCACAGGCCCCCTGCTCAACCCCCTGCAGTTTGCCTACTGAGCAAACAGGTCAGTGGATGATGCAGTCTACATGGGATTGCGCTACATCTTCCAACACCTCGACTCCCCAGGAACACACACAAGGGTCCTGTTTGTGGATTTCAGCTCAGCATTCAACTCCATCATCCCAGATATCCTCCACTCCAAACTTACCCAGCTCATTGTACCAGCCCCCATCTGCCAGTGGATTCAAAACTTCCTGACAGACAGGAGGCAGCTGGTGAGGCTGGGGAAAATCACATCCAGCAACCGGACAATCAGCAGTGGCGCCCCCCAGGGATGTGTGCTCTCCCCTCTACTCTTCTCCCTCTACACAAATGATTGCACCTCAGGTGACCCGTCTGTTAAACTCCTGAAGTTTGTGGATGACCATCATTGGCCTTATCCAGGATGGCAACGAGTCTTCATATAGATGGGAGGTTGATCAGCTGGCCCACTAGCGCGGCCATTACAACCTGGAGCTGAACATGTTCAAAACAGTGGAGATGACAGTGGACTTCAGGAGGAGCCCCCCCCCCCCCAACAATGCCCCCCCCCACCATACTCAACAGCATGGTGTCTATGGTGAAAACCTACAGATTTCTGGGTTCCATAATCTCCCAGGACCTAAGATGGCATCCAACATGGACACAAGCATCAAAAGAGCCCAGCAGAGGATGTACTTTCTCTGCCAGCTCAGGAAATTCAATCTGCCTTTGGAACTGTCAATTCAGTTCTACACTGCAATAATCCAGTCTGTCCTCTGCACATCCATCACTGTCTGGTTTGGTTCGGCCACCAAACAGGACAGGGACAGACTACAATGGACAGTTAAGTCTGCAGAGAAAATCATTGGTGCCAACATCCCCTCCATTCAGGACTTCTACACCTCCAGACTCAGGAAACGAGCAGCCAACATCACTGCAGACCCATCACACCCTGTTCCACCTCCTCCCCTCTGGTAGGCACTACAGAGCACTGTACCCCAAAACAACCAGAAATAAAAACAGTGTCTTTCCACGGGCTGTCATTCAAATGAACACTTAACACTGTCAATAAATCCAACCATTTTGTATATACTGTACATTGTACATATACTGGTACGCTCTGTCATGTCCATCTACCTCAGACATTTATGTAAGTAACCTGCTAACATCTATCTCAGCATCTCTGATATATTCTCTGCACAACTGCATATTATCACCTCTTATTTCGCCTGTATATTAAAGTTAATCCTTGTGTATATATCTGAAGATTGTTGTTTTGTAGTGATGTTATTCTATGTTAAGTACACTGACAGAGCCACAAAACCGGAGTCAAATTCCATGTTTGTGCAAATCTACATGCCCAATAAACATGATTCTGGTTCTGATTTTATTTTGTCCTCGTCAATTCAGCCAATCATAAAAATGCCACACTGAAATAATATGTTTTACTAATATCTGATTGGTTGGTTTGGCCCAATAACAGATGGAGCTGCAGCGAGAGGGTGGTGTCACTTCTCTGATCAGTAGTATCTGTCATCTGACTACTGAACAGCGCCATGGTTATTAGCCTAGCTTGCTGAGGGCCTCTGGTGAGGCAACTAGTGAGGATAGCCGAGTGGTGGGACTATCAGTCAGTCGGGAAGATTTGATTTTTAAATACTGGTATTAGAACGATTTATTACACTGCTTGCAATTTACATCCCGTAGTGGTCGTTAGGATTATTATAATTTGAATCATTTGCAATTGCCTGCTGGCATTGGTTAGCTGGCTGCATGCACACGTGTATGTGTGTGTGTGTGTGTGTGTGTGTGTGTGTGTGTGTGTGTGTGTGTGTGTGTGTTAGCTAGCTGCAGTGCATGATGGTTGCATGTTTCTATACTCTCTCCAGTGTTTCTCTCTCTCTCTCTCTCTCTCTCTCTCTCTCTCTCTCTCTCTCTCTCTCTCTCTCTCTCTCTCTCTCTCTCTCTCTCTCGGGAGATTTGATTTTTAGATGGTAGTGGTAGATAGAGTTAAGTAAACGTAACATGAGCAAAACACTATGTATGATTCAATGTAAGTTTAGATAACAATTAAGTATAATTTGGGATTGATAAAGTTGTCCTATGGGAGGGTTAGAGGTGGGTTTAAAATTTAAAAGAAAATTATAAACCAGTTACAGTATAGCTTCACATAAAAACAGAAAATAGCACTGACAGTAGACTGGAAAACTATACTGGATGAGGGCAGGTAGATAATCTTTCATATGCCAGTCCTTGTATAGATTATAATTAGCTATAACTGAGCATAGACAAAGTTGTCCTCCTATGTGTCCTCCTTGGGGGTGACAGCGGCTGAGGAGGTACAGCGGGTCGTCTAGTAACTGGAGGGTTGCCAGTTCGATCCTTGGCTCATCTTTGCAAAGAATGTCAAGGTGTCCTTGAGCAAGACACCTAACCCCTAACTGCTGGTTGGCACTTTGCATGGCTGACACCACCATCGGTGTATGAGTGTGCGTGGGTGAATGTGAGGCGTTCGTTGATTGTAAAGCACTTTGAGCGGCTGTTGCAGCTAGAAAAGCATGAAATACACGAAGTTCATTTACCATTCATAAGGGGGCTGAAGGTGAGTTTAAAACTGAAGAAATTATAGGCTTATGTATTAATTACTATGGCTTTAGTTTTAGATAAAAACATAAAACAGTGTACATTGGGGTGTCCGGGTAGCATAGCGGTCTTTTCCTTTGCCTACCAACACAGGGATATCCGGTTCGAATCCCTGTGTTACTTCCGGCTTGGTTGGGCGTCCCCACAGGCCCAATTGGATGTGTCTGCGGGTGGGAAGCCAGATGTGGGTATGTGTCCTGGTCACTAGACTAGCACCTCCTCTGGTCAGCCGGGGCACCTGTTTGGGAGGGAGGGGGAACTGGGGGGAATAGCGTGATCCTCCCACGCGCTACGTCCCCCTGGCGAAACGCCTCACTGTCAGGTGAAAAGAAGTGGCTGGCGACTCCACATGTATCGGAGGAGGCATGTGGTAGTCTGCAGCCCTCCCCGGATCGGCAGAGGGGGTGGACGGCTCGGGGGAGAGTGGGATAATTGGCCACGTACAATTGGGGAGAAAATAAAACTGTACATTTTAGCTTACAGTCCTAAAGAACACTCATATTAACACTAGTAGTTGGTGACCAACTAACATCTATTACTGCCCCCCCCCCCCGACCCCATCAAAGCAGTCTAGAACCGGGCCTGCTTAAACAAGGTATTTTTGCACATGTAAGCGGATATTGTGTATATAGCAATGTAAAATTCCATATGATTGCGGTGATAATATTATTTCCCATATCACCTAGCACTATTTTGTTGTAATATACTCCTTTCACTGTAATGTGCTGGTGGTTGCCTGTGGCAAAATGCGTATCCGCTCATAGTGTTTTTCATCTTGAAATCCAGGTCATGACCTTTATGGCATACCCTTTACATTTGCCCTCAACAATAATAACTAATATTTAAAAAAAACATTTAGAGCCATTTGCTTTGACCCAGGTGGCAGGATAGAAACACCATTGCATGACTGGCCTTCAACATGCACACATGCACACAAACAGCTCCTCTAACCGGAGCACCTGCAGGAATCCTGGGCTCTGTTTGATAATCTGGTAATGCACCTAATCATGGCAGTGTGAGAGTGACAGAGAGGCTGGACCAGTGGGACCTGACACAGCTGACGGCCTGGACCTGATCGGCCAGGACAAAACTGAAAAATGTTGTTGCAGGGGAATCCATTGGCTGATTAGGCCAGCGTTCGATCCTCCGCCGTGTCAATTTATCAGTGTCCACCAGCGCCCGTTTACCGGTTTCTCTTGTGTCAGTGTGGTCACATCACTGCCGGGACCTCGCCAATCTCTGTCCCATGAAATCAGTGTCTGAAACATGCATACATGATATCTCCAAATGCATGCATGCACGCACGCACGCACACACACACACACACACACACACACACACACACACACACACACACACACACACACACACACACACACACACACACACACACACACACACAAATGCACTCATAAACACATTTGCAACAGAATCTGTCCCTGACCCACAACGAACAACACAATATACTTTGCACACACACACACACATGAACTCACACACCACACAAAACTTCATCCAGGGGTGATAACACACACACACACACACACACACACACACACACACACACACACACACACACACACACACACACACACACACACACACACACACACACACATATGCATGGACACACATGCAACGCATGAACACACACACACACACACACACACTTACCCATGGTGAGATGTGACCCCACCCTGAAGTGCCTTGGTCACCAATCAGAACCGCTTTGTCAAGGCACAGGTAACCGTGACGACTCTAATCCCTCTGCAACGGGCCGGCCATTCATCACCGCCAGGGGAGGGGAGAGAGGGAGAAGACGGGGTGGTAGAAAAGGAAGAAGGGGAGAAGCTGAGGGGGGGAGGGTTTCTCAGACAGGGGCGACGGTGCAGACAAATGGCCCCAAAAATTCAGTATTAATCAGCAACTGATTTGCTGCCCCTTTAAAGCCAATACCACTTAGAGACTGGAGAGGGAGAGAGGCAGAGAGGGCGAGAGAGAGAGAGAGGGAGCGAGAGAGAGAGAGGGAGAGAGGGAGAGAGGAGGACCCTGAACTGGGGAATGGGCACCTTACAATGGTTTAGAGAAGGCAAAGAGTCGAGGTAGAGGAGGAGAGCAGGCGCAAAAGGAGAGATGGTGGGATGGAAGGATGGAAAGATGGAGGAAGGAAAAAAAAACACCCGTTTACCGGGGTCTATCGTTGTGTTAGTTGTTCGGTTTGTGACATACTAAAATGCTGTGTAAGGTGTCCAGAAACACACACATACACACACAGACATGCATACACACAGTACCCCCCCCCCCGTTGATTTGTCAGTGGACTTGATCAATAGTTGTGATGGAAACAGAATCAGCTCAGATGGATTAAACATCCCAGTGGCTCTGACGTTATTTTCCCATTAAGAGAAGGCTAATCATTACACACACACACACACACACATGCACACACGTGACTGCGCACACTCACAAAAATACGTTCCCTACAGGCCGAGGAGTTCATTCACATTCAGCGAAGCAAATATACATGCATGCATTCATATGTACGGTGTGCAGGCTCACCTCTGCACAGACACACGAGGCCCCTAAAACGTGTCCTCTGTTAAAGAAGCTGTGAGCAGCGTGATAACATCGTTTGTGATCATGTCCGTATCGATCCAAACTGGTTTCCCTCTACAGCACACTTTTACACTTTCACTAAAACACTTCTCACATTACTTTACGTGACAAGTGAGTAAATTACACTCGGTAAATGCATCAACGTGAGTTTTTCGACTCACCCAAATCACCATCTTGTGGCTTTTTGAAATAGGTAGGTCTTAAATTTAATGTAATCACTTTCAAAATGGGCGTATACGTTCACATATTTAAAAAGCAAAAAAAAAAAAAGTAAAGTGCGAAATGAATCATGGCAGATTAGATATATAGTGCAGGGCTGAGGCTTTGCCATTCAGATGATGAGATGTAAAACACATTAAGTGGGGATGCGGGCCTTGGCCAAGGTCATTTTTGCCAAATCAGCACCAACTATCTTGGACAGTCTCAAAAGATCACCTATCAGGTCGGCTTGTAGACGGTCCATTATCAGTGTTGTGCGTCATTCGGGTGGACTGGGTTTCATATAGGCTGACAGCCATCACTGATAGCATTCACTGGATTGGATTTAGAAATACCTTTTCGCCTCCACTGATGAAACCCAATGCCAAACACGTCCGCAGGTTTAAGCTGCAAAGCCCGACCTGCAAAACAGCACAGCGTTTCAACTGTGAGTGACCTCTGTGATTGGGAGGAAAAAAAAGAGAAGGTAAACGCACAACCAAGGACACCGAGGAGCAATTATGTGAAGCTAATTTATGTGATAAATTTAACATATGAAGCTGAAAAAGAGCATGTGGCAGAAACAAACGCAAAGGATGGAGAGAGGGAGCGATGGAGGGGGAGAGCGAGAGCTCCACGGGGAGGAAGTGTGAGACCATCTGCTGTTGGCTACCTGCTGTTCCTCCCTCTTTTCCTGCTCACCTTTTCCTCTCGTCTTTCTCTGTCTTCCTCTGCAGCCTGTGAAGGTACTCAGTCAGTTAGTGTCAGAGAGTCGACTTTCACAGTAGGGACCCACACTCGTGCACACACACATGCAACGCATGCACACGCACACACAAGCTCAGACCCGCAAAAAAAAAAAATGCATACACTATGTACACGAAATCATACAACATGCAGTCAAGCAAACATGCAGGGAGAAAAGCGATATGGTGGACAAGAGGGAGAGAGGGAGAGGCAGAGAAGCGTTGAACTTTTCTTTCATTACTGGCCACAGATCATTTAATTTCATGTAATGCTTGTCATTAAATGAAATAAAAACTTCACACTCAATGTCATTAAGAAAGTGATTTCACCATTCCTCTGTCTCAGCCTAAGTGAATACAAAAAGACAAGTCTCCCCTCTCTCTCTCTCTCTCTCTCTCTCTCTCTCTCTCTCTCTCTCTCTCTCTCTCTCTCTCTCTCTCTCTCTCTCTCTCTCTCTCTCTCTCTCTCGTTCTCCCTTTCTATCTGTCTGTATATGTCGATATATCTGTCTGTATATGCATCTCAAATACACACACTTCACATACACACACACACACACACACACACGTGCAAAAGGAACGACTCACAAGGGTCTGTCTAATGGATTCTGAAGATTCCAATTTCCCCTCTGCCACCAAAGACAGAAAACCCTCTGAGCTCAATTACCCCTGTCACACACACAGAGGAAGAAGGGACGAGACCATGCTCACAGACACACACACACACACACACACACACACACACACACACACACACACACACACACACACACACACACACACACACACACACACACACACACAAATACACACACACATACAAAGACGCTCACACATGCATGCACACACAAATACACTCAAATGAATGCATGTGAATTTAGACACACGCAGTCGTCCCGTACTCGCCTACACACACATGCTGTTTATGCACGGCTCGAGCTGCTCTGACACAGGCGTTCGAAAAAAAGAGAAGAGTTCGGACTCACACGAGCAAGCTAAGATAAGCACGAGTCTACGATAGATGTTATGTGATGGAAGATAAGTGGAGGAAAATAAGCGGGGGGGGGGGTGAAGGGTTGCAGGGTGGTGACGAGGTGGGGGATGGTGGGGTCAGGATATACAAAGAGATAAGACTGGGACATGGAGTGGGGAGGATTGGAGCAGACAGGATGGTCTAAGAAGCAGCGAGAAATATTGAAGTCGGACACGGGCGAAGGCAAAGAACGATGAGGAACAGATATAGGAGGGGAGTTGAAAGGGGGGAGGGAGGGGGAGCAGCGCGGGCCTCCTGCATTTACAGAATCCACTCTTCTAGAAACCTTATTAAATTCCGCAATTAGCCAAACGTCCAAGGCTATAAATAGCTTCACTTTTCCCATTCCGGGGTGTCAATCAGTGGGCCAGGCTTTCGACTGTGGGGGAAACAAAACAATTTAAATTATAGCGAGGCTCCCTCTTTGTCTGGCCACCCTTTTAACAGGATAATTACTAGTCTATTCATTCGCACTCGGCCGGGGCGATATATCACCTCGCCCCGCACCGGCCCCGCTCTCTGTGATAAACGTCCTTCGCTGGGAGAGAGAGAGTGGGTGGGGTGGGGTAGGGTGGTGTGGGGTGGGAGGATTGAGGGTTAACGTTGGCCCGTTGATATCAGCCAACTGTCTGCTCTGGCTCTCACCGAGGGCCCCTCCAGTGGAGTGAATAGCCGCCTGCCAGACTCTCAAGAGCACCAGGAGCGTTGCACCTCGGCTTCACGCGTGACACCGACACCCCCCGTGAGGAAATGAGGGTGGGAGGGGGACAAAAAAGAGGAAAAAGAGGGAGTGAAAGGCATCTATTATTCAGCACAGCTCCGACCCCTGCATACGAGCGCCATTAAAAATAGGAAATCCATAGCGGAGACAAATGGCTTCTAAATGAAGCGCTACAGGAGGAGAGCGGAGATAGGGACCCCTGTCACATGCGCTTTAATTGTCTCCCGGGGCGATAAGGGGATTTATCAAATTCATCGCGCCATCGAAGCTGTTGGCCCTACGACGACTGGTTAGGAGAAACAGCACGGCACATGTTCCTCCGCTCACAGACAGGCGCGGCGAGATGGGAGCAGGCAGCAATTAGAGCGGTCATAAAGTCTGCCCGGCTAACACACACCAGCACCCACCGACTGCTATGGTTAAATAAAAACCAAGCGTCGACCTGGTCTCATGTGAATTAAAAATAAAATAAAAAATAAAACACGACGAGAGGCAGTAAAAGAGTTGTCAACCCTTTCCGTGAGGAAATCTTAGAATGGTTAAAAAGCCATTATTCTGGAGATACTACGCTCGTGGGCTGGTGACGTCATGGGAAGAAAAAAAACGTGAGCATACATTTATCGTCGTTTTCGGTGGAAAGCACTTTCGTCGATATTACCGTCACCATAAACCTGACTGGGGTCTTCAACCTGATTGTTGTCCTTCTTTCTCCTCATCGACACCATCACCATCACCAGTGCTTTAACGTGTAATGGCTTTTATGAGTGAAAGCTAGAGTGTGATTAGGAGGCACCTCGCAGAGAGGCACGAGATGGACCGGCTCTACGCCCTCGCTGCTGGGATTCGTTGTTACAGCGGATTTGGAGCGAACGGGGGAAATCAGAGACAAGCATCTCTACGGAGGAGTACGACAGCGTCGTGGGTTGGCATACTTTTTGTTGTTGTTGTTGATTGTTATCATATTGTAACGATCACGAACGACAAGACTCGCTAGCCCGTTGGCTAACGGGTCGGACCCTTTAGTTGACTGGTTAGTTATGGTTATATTAAACAGATCACACTGAAAATGTATGTGACGCTAAGAGGCCTCGGCTGAGAGCTAGCCTATAGCATTGCATTATAAAACCCAGATGTAGTTTCAAAACAGATTATTTGCATATACTCCCTTAACAAATCATTTCAATCATCTCAATAATTGTAACTGGCCATTATGTTGACATTCCCCCCTTCTGAACGGCGGGGTTAACGTTCTGTAAAAAATATTAAATGATTTAATAGTTTAATTTTACTTTAGGATAGACACAGTCATATTGTCCAATGTATGATGATCCTGTATTAACATATTTAGCAGATATTGTTGAACACACGCTGTTTTGAAACATTGGAGCTAGACAAAAAAAGTCAGTGAGTCCTAAAAACGCCTGATAATGAGCCATGATAACTTTTACTCAGTTTGAGTCAACTCACCTTAAAGTAGCCACGGCTAGCAAACACAAGCTAGTCAGTCGGCTAGCAAACACAAGCTCATCAGTCGGCTAGCACACACAAGCTAGTGTTATTAATGCAACATGAGCAAAGACAAGTAAATATTTGGAGTATTTAGCTAACCACTATTAAAACGCATGTAAAGCCGCTCTAACGCATTGAGCTTACTGACTTAATTAGGTGACTATAAGAAAATTAATATATCTTTTTGGAATCAATTGTTTGTGTATTAGCGCAAGGGCCATTTTCTTGAACCAGTAAAGGTGATCTCTGTCATGGGAGAGCAACTTCACGCCTCTTTTTAGACATGTGACCAGATGTGACCGTGCAAGCACGCACGCACGCACGCACGCACGCACGCACGCACGCACACACACAAGTGTAAAAAAGTCAAACAAAAACACGACTTTTCACTGCCGGTTTATGCTGCTTTGGCCAGGCCACAATATGTGGTTCCAGACCAGAAACATGCAAAAATGCCATCATGTCACCCAAGTCTGAATGTTAGGTTAACTTGAGTAGAAAAGAAACTTTATTGTCCCCATATTGGACAGCACAGAGCGCTGCCGTCATCACTGCATTTGTGGGCTTTATGGATAATTCAATGGCTTGATCAGGCCAGACAACAACAGGTCATTTGGGGTCACTTTCAAAACTGAACATGAACAGTAAGTAAAAAACAAACAAACAACAGATCTGATTAAAAAAAAACAACAATGGAATTGAGCACTAAGGTCTACAATATAGTCTCACACTTACGACATGAGTACAAAAATCCCAAAGTGAAACATTGGAGATTATGCTGTTAAAATTATGACAATGTAATACGAATATTGATTTTCATGATTGCTACAGTTGATCCAAGCTAATATGACAACAGGTCCCAGTTGTCGGATGGGCTATCCCACAATGCCGCTTTTTGTGTGACCTAGGCAAATGAACAAAAGATGAGTAGAAGAATAAACCAAAGATTTGCCAGCAGTCTTTTTTTCCTCGGGTTGAACTCTAGCTTTTCCAATTGTAATTTTGGAAGAGGCAGGAAACTCAAGAAACAAAAATGGGAAGGAGAGAGTGCACCTGATTCACACAGCATGAAACCTGTAAAAGCATTCGTGGTTCATATGTCACAAATCACGTTTGTTATGTAGGCGTTTGTGTGATTCTGTGTCCATGGGCATTTGTGTGCACATGTGTGTGTGCATGCATGCTTCAGTATTTCTCTCTCTGTATGTATTTGTGTGTGTGTGCGTGTGCGTGTGCGTGTGCGTGTGGTGTCTTGTGTGATGGATGAATGACAGTAGGCATGGCAGCTCATCTCCTCTCAGGCGGCTGGGTGACAGAGAGAGATGTTACAGCGCAGAGACAGCAGCACAACCGCCACACTGGCAGGCAGGTGTCAGACACACACGCACACACGGATACACACTCAGATACACACGCGCATGTACAACAAAACATGTGTGAGAACATTGGTTTCTTGCAAACTCGTACACCATGACCACACCAGTGCACATGCACAAAGCACTGCACCTGCCGCGTGCAAAATGGAGACACACAAACGCTGCCCCCCCATCCCCTCACCCCATACTACCTCCCACTTCACGACCCTGATCACCTCATCGCACCTCTGCCCTCATGTCTCTCCACCCACCCACCCCTCAGCCGTCTCTACTACTTCTTCTTTCAGGCCCCCACTCCTTGTCCAGCCCCCATGCTGTAAGTGAGCTGTCGGTGCTTGCCGAGCGGCGGCCTCCTTGTCTTCTTGCAGAGTTGAGCTGAGACCTTAGCCCCTACAACCCCCCCTTCCCCCCAGCCCCTCCTAATGCCTCCTGCCCCCAATCAATGGACCCATGAATATTTCACACACCTCAGGCAGGCATGAGACAAGCAGGAGGAGGAAGATGGGGTATGTAGGAAGGAAGGAGTGTACTGGACGCATGGGTGGGAGGAGGGATGTGTGTGTGAGTGTGTGGGGGGGGGTCCTAGTGATTTAGGCTGTCAGGGCGCCAGTGTGGTGGGGAGATGGGGCTTCTCTTCCTGAGGCAGACAGGGCCAATAACTCATTAGAGAGAGGGGGAGAAAGATGGAGAGAGAAAGAGACACTGAGACAGACAGACAGACAGAGAGACAGAGGAACAGTGAGAGAGGTGGTAAAAGAGAGAGAGATGTAGAGGTGAATTTCTCTTTCCTCCATTTCTCCCTTGCCTTCTTCCCTCTCTCTCTTCTGACCCCACCTTGCTCTCTCTCTCTCTCTCTCTCTCTCTCTCTCTCTCTCTCTCTCTCTCTCTCTCTCTCTCTCTCTCTCTCTCTCTCTCTCTCTCTCTCTCTCTCTCTCTCTCTCTCTCTCCTTTTTTATTATCTCTCTCAGTCTTCCATCCCCCTCTCTCCTTCAGCAACTCCCACTAACCCTTCTTCTCCTTCCTCCCCCATCTCTTCATATCCCTCCCTCTCTCCTTCTCTCAGCCCTGCCTCCATCTGTCTTTCTTGCTGCAGTGCCCATGCTGCCAGGCAGTATAAATCACATCTCTGGGCTTGGCTGCAATGGGCCTGAAAATAAAAAGGCATAAAAGTGTCGGGATGAGCTACGGGCTGGGGGGGGGGGAGAATTCCTTTATGATGAGTCTAAATCCTCCTCCCACCTTGTGTCCCCCACCGAGACACACACACACACACACACACACACACACACACACAGATACACACATTTAAGACGTACACGCAAAAACACAACTTGCACAAACCACACTGTAGCTCTAATGGCGCATCTTCTCCAGGCCTCCCCATCACTAAATAGTACCACTGTGGGTCCCTTTTCTCTCTCTCTCTCGCTGTCTCACACACACACAAACATGCACACAAGGACACGCACGCACACCAAAAAGGACACACACACACACACACACACACATGCATGCACAATGCCACACATCATATTAAGCTCTTTGTAGGCCGTGATCAGAATTGAGACATCACCTCCCTACTCTATCTTTAAAGGGACAAATCCACTAAAAACTCACCATCAGTGTTGAGGTAACCCTGTCTGTGTCACGTAGCCCATTCACCTCTCTTCAGTCTCTAGACAATGGGGGCATAACTGGCAACGGGAATACCGTTCAGTGCCTGGTACCACATTATTTCAATCGACTCCGATGTCCAGAGTTAGGGCGAATAAAGCGCATAACTAAGTGCACCTCCCGTTTCCTCTGATGAATGGTTGAATGGTTGAAGGCATTATGGAGGCGATATCTGTCATATTTATGAAAAAAAAGTGGCATCTGTTCTTACAGAAGGGCTGACAGCACAAAAACAAAACGTTGTGACACCTCTCAAAATATAGCAGCTCACTTGAGATTATAGTTTTCGTAATGGACTCATTATGACTTGGACACGCTTCTGGACTCTCAGGAAAATTGTTTAGTTGGCTTTTTATTATCTTTTGGATCTTTTTTTTCTTTTTTTTTGGTTGCTTTTATTTGATAAGAAAATGGGAGTTGAGAGATACAGACCTGCAACAAAGGTCCAATGCCAGATTCGCACCCTGGACATTGGAATCAGGCCTGAGCTAACACAGCACGTGGTTAGCTAGTTGAGCCAACAAGATGTGAGCCTTGGCATATTCTAGTATTTATAGTGTTTTAAAGTGTCACAGGGCAAATCCATTATAGCCTGGATCTGAAGGGCAACACCCACTGGATAAGGCCAATGCTGATACCTGCACTTATTTGCGTTCCAACAGCATCTAGGATTATATATAGGTTTTCACTCTAGATTATGGATAATTTATGGCCTTTGTAGCCCCCATCTATGTATCGTCCTGAGTGAATAAACCAGTGGGAGATGACTGAGGTGGACTATAATGTATTAAAATTAAGCAGAGATGTATTGCGGAGGTTGTCTAAATGATTATGGGAAGGAAGATGGAGGTGAATGAAGGTTCGCCGAATGGGCGACTCCATCATCTGCTCAAATCAACCTGCAGCCCTCCCAGAGCTCTGCTTTAATCTGTGTCCCTATGTGCACTTTGTCAATTGTATTAGCTCTCACTGGGCAGTATACACAGACACACACGCACTCACACACACTCACATGCACACACGCACACACGCACACACACACACGCACACACATACACACAACGATGATGATAATGGCGAGTGCCTCCCCGTGTGAAGCCTATTCAGTCACAGTGGGGGCCAGCTTAGACCTAATTATGCTTCATTTGGCGTTTTAACTGTATTGATCAAAACCCTGAGACAAACGAGAAATGCTTATCAAGCTAGAAAAGCAGAATCCTCAGGAGTGTATCTGTGTGTGTGTGTGTGTGTGTGTGTGTGTGTGTGTGTGTGTGTGTGTGTGTGTGTGTGTGTGTGTGTGTGCGCAGTTCCATGCGTGCACGCACGTGTAAGTGTGCACATCCTACAGGGGTGAATGGGAGTGATGACACAAGTATGGGAGGTGGTGGGATATTGGTGGATTAAAAATGCAATTCTGAGCTTTTGAGTTATTAATTGCCATCACCCCTCCTTCTACCCTTAATACTAGCCATTAAATAAACCGTTTTATATCTATACACACACACACACACACACACACACACACACACACGCGTGCACACACATTAAGCTACCTGCGACCACACAGACACTTGCAGAAACATGCACACCCACACACAACCAGACATACAGAAGCAGGCGTGCACATATATGCTGGGACGTGCACGCACTCACAAACACTTGCATGCCTATTCAAATTAGCTCCTCCATGCCAGAGCTAAGTGTACTATGCCCTGCTCTGATGAGCAAGCTCCCGTCGACCTTGGAACTCTCTGGAAAGACAATGCAAGGGGAGCCGTGCTGCGAAAGGTATGGGGTGGTGGGGGGTGGTGGAAATAGATAAGGTAGAGGGAGGGATGGAGAGAGGAAGACAATAGATGAGGAAAGGAGTTAGCAGAGGAGGAGATGGAGGGAGAGAGAGAGTTAGAGAGAGAGAGAGCACTAGTGGAGCTGCTCGGTGCAGGGCAGGGGGGCCATGCTCTCTCTTTTGTGCTCTTTCCCTCCCTCTCTTCATCTCAGCTCATCGTGAATGCAAATGCGGTTTCTATACGGTTCCTTTGTGCTGCTTGTAACTGCTTCAGCGAGAAGCAATTACAACAGCTCCATTCGCTCAGAGAGAGAGAGACACGCATGGGTAGAGAAGGGTAATTAATACAGAGATGGAAAGCAGAGGGGATGAAGGAAGGGAGTGGAGGTGAAAATTTACCTGTAGAAGATAAGATCTTCAAGTAGCGATGGAGCAGAGTATTGATTGTAACATAAGCTATGCACATTGTGCCTGCACACATACACGCACAAACACACACACACTCTCTCATCTCATAATCTCTGAACCAACCACTCTACCAAAGGTCAAAGGTGAGAGGTCATCACTATTACACCACTTTCTTTTTGTAGCTGATTGAGACAAAAGGCGGTGAGAGAGGTTTTTGTTCGGCGTTCGGTGTATTCTTGTGTTCATCTTGTCAGATCCACAGCAAACGGAGAGCCACAGTTCGCTTCATCCTCATCCTTTACTCCATCACTGCTAGAGAAAACTAAATCCACTTGTTTAAAAGAAACATGTCCACAAATATGACATCACTCTTCGTTCCTCCCCACCTCCCTCTGGATAGTTAGCCGCTTTGCCAACGCTAAAGCCTTTGCAGTCACAGCGGCCAGGCAACACTGCAAGGCATGGTGGGAGTTTTTATGGCAGTCATTTGGGCCTCTAATATGTCATCTCCATTAGCTGACTTAAACACTAGCAGATAGATGGGCCTCTGACATTTATCTGCGCACAGGTCGTATTTTAATGTTAAACGGCGGGCAAGAGTTGTAGCGATGTGCAAAGTGCGTGCGAGCATGTGTGTGTTTTACGGAGAGAGAGAGGCGAGGGAGACACATTGACTTTTAATGATCTTCTATGCACCAGCCCTTTAAAGGCAATAATCACAAATACAATGCAAGTCCTCACCTCTGACCCGCACGGAGCGAGAGAGAGAGAGAGAGAGAGAGAGAGAGAGAGAGAGAGAGAGAGAGAGAGAGAGAGAGAGAGAGAGAGGGAGTGAGACAGGGAAAGGAAGGGCGGGCAGGCCTCTGTCCTCCGCTGCTCGACGGCGGCATGGTGCAGAGCCCAACCTGCACCATCAGCGGAAAAAAATGCCCGAACCGGGCTTTAATGTAAAAACAGCCAATTAACTTAGCACCCCTCTGAGACGTGCCGAGGGGTCGCGAGAGGAAGAATAGCAGAGGGATGGGAAGAGTGAGCGGAGGAGTGATAGAAAGACACCGAGGAGGCTAAGGAAGCACAGGTTATACAGGCTAATTGCTGCTATGGATTTTGCCATTGTTGACTTCTGTAGGGTCAGAGAGGTGAAGCCATCCCCTTCGATAGCTTCAGATGAGGGTCTAGATGAGCCAATAATTTAGACTCATAAAACTAATATTGACAGCCGCTATATAAGATACTTTACACTTTGAAAGGCAGGGAGATACTACTGTGAAAATGTTGTAAATATGATATATATTCTCATCATTTAGCCCCCTAAAAGTAAAATACTATCCATTACCTTGCTTTAGTATTTGAGAATATAAACTCCATCATTTTATCTGTTGCTTGCAGCGGCTTGGTCACCTGTCCAGAGGCACCGATGATGCCTAATGTGACAGAAAATTAACAATTAAAAATATCACATGAGCCCACAGCGGGCGCAACACAGTTTCTTCACAACTCAGTGGACATCCTAATTGCTTTGAAATACAATTGGGTTTGGGCTTTCTTTGGTGTTTTGGAGGTATGGAGCGCATCAATGCACACTCAAAATTGAGTTATAAATTACCGAGCCGAAATAGACGTGTACCATGAATACTCAATATCCAAATGAAAGATACCCTCGCCTAAAAAAAAGCAGATGCTCGAGTGTATATATGCACAAACACACACAAACACACACACACACAAGATTGCGCCCCTTCATTGCATTTCATTTTGTCAGAAAATTGACTTACCCTGGAGGACTAGTGTGTGTGTGTGTGTGTGTACACACGTGTGTGTGTTTATGTATTTACCTATGTTGCTGTTGTGTCTATTACGGACTTAATGGAACAGTGCAGATGGTGTGTGATCTAATTCTTTTGACTGTGTGTGTGTGTTTGTGGGTGGGTGAGTGTGTGCACGCCCGTATAGGCCTCTCGCGCTCTATGCTGTCATGGGTACTTTGATAAGGTCAGCCTCAACAGCAAACAGAGATGGCGAGCTCCAACCACAAAACAGAGGGAGTTGAAGAATGACAGGAGATGATGAAAGAATGTTTGTTTCCTCCACAGCCCTCCTCCCATAATGTGTGTGTGTGAGTGTGTGTGTGTGTTTATTCATGCCTGTCAGCATGTTTTCAGCCTTGCCAGCATGTGCACGTACGTCCATGTGTGTATGTGTTGGTGTGTATCTGTGCCTCTGCTGGCCATATGAATACAGCTCAGTGGCCAGTGTGTGAAGGTGGTGACAGCTTCATTATGGCCTGGGAGTACAGGGAGACAGCACTGGGAGGAGAAGGGGGGAGAGGCGGGGGAGGGAGATACGAGGACAGAAACACCGGACGGGGCCAGGTTGTCTTCTGTTAGACCGGCCCATGTCGAGCACGCACGCGGGGGGGGGGGGGCAGCCGCTGTCTCCTTTAATGAGTCTTCACTCCTTGGCTTTCAATTTGCAGGGCTGTCCAACTGCCCAGCACTACCACACATCCATCTGCCCCCTCCCAAAAAAAAAAAAAAAAAACTACTCAAAAGTGTGTATTCTCACACACACACACACAGAGGGTAAAGGGCTGTCCCATTTCTAGATGGTGCTTCTCTTGAGCATTTCATAATAATTAGATTAATACACCGTCTCCCTTCAATAAGGCCACCTCACCAGGGAGCATATTAACACAGGGCTGAGCCTGACCAAGACCAGGTCTCTTGTCAACCACAGAAAACCTTTGCACACCAACATAAAACCCATCTCAGGCATTTCCTGACTGCATGACATTTGACTTAGTCACATCACTCAAAGTTTGATGTACTGTAGTCACAGGAGCACTAAACAAGGGGGGGGGTACAAGTGGGGCGATGTGTAACAAGGCTCTGGCCTGGGAGGATAAACAAGGTAAGGTGTACATTTTAAGCTAGCCTCTTGATAGTACAAACGGCTCTCCAAATATTTCAGGGTAAACCTGCTTATACAGTCTAGGCCCTGGGGTTGACTCGTTTTGGGTGTGCGCGTGGGGGGGGGTATCGCTCCAAATATTCCCTATATAACCAGTTTGGCTAAAGTGACGTTTACAGCTTTGCTTACAAAATGTTTTCCAGACCAGTTGTTGCACGGGACTGTACAATCTGCTGGACTTCCACCCCAGGCATGACAAAATTACTCAACCCTGCAAACCCCAACAATGCTTACCAAGACAGACCGTCTAGTAAATCATTCATGGTATTGACACATTGATGTTCTTGCAGTCAGTCAACAAGCACCATTTGAAGTGTGTTTCTCAGATACCCATGATGTCCACACTCCCTCTACTGGGCTCGAACAGTACATGACATTGAACTCCGTTCAAACTAAAGTCAACCTTGTTAGTCATTTTCAAAAAAAAAAAAAAAAAAGTTAACCACACACATTGACAAAGTGTTTTCAAAAGTACATTTATTCATTACTTGCCATACAATAAAAGTATTTTCCAAATATATTCTAAAAAGCCAATCTTCAACATTCAATTGCATATCCCTTGCTAGCTTGAGTGCAGTTTTACAGTGCAGATAAAAATATACAAAACATTAAGATTTTTTTTCCCCCCCCAGTACTACTCGTTTACCAATGAACTAAAAAGGGGGAAACATTTTTAAATTCCCTAAGTTAAATAAAGGACTCATGGCTTTAAGACAAAATTAAACTTAAGCTGGAAGAAAATAGATACCATTCCTCTGCAAAACAAATTCACTAATATTTTTAATATACAAATACATCAGCTTAAAAAGCTACAGCACAAGACATAAAAAGAGCCTTTTGGCAGAACATTTAGCTAGGAAAAGCAGAAAGAGCTCCGCTGGACGTCAATGTGAAGTACCAGGGTCATCACAGATCTTGCCTCGGCATGGGAGATGATCCAAGTAAAACTGTTGTGGGCCACCCATCAGGGTTCAATATGCGGGTCAGAGGGGGATTCTGAAAGACTGCTGAACAGCTCCACTTCTCCGTTGGAGGACTCGTAAAAGGAGAGAGGGCTGTCCCTCACAGTCGAGTCCACGCTTAGCCCCAAGCCAGAAGATGAGCTGTTGCTATGCGAAGGAGATGGGGGGGGGGTGAGATTAGTAGGTATTCAAAAATGCATGCATTCATGTCCCATCACGTGTGCAGTCACAGGACAAGCGTCTTTAAGACACAATTTGGTCCATCCTAGAAACTACCTCTCGCAGTCCGAGTCGCAGGAGGCCTTGTCCGTGTCCTCGAGGGAGTCGCGGTGGATGTAGCTGCTACCACCATGGTGGATGGCCTGGGCCACGGTGTACCTGGTCCGGCCTATGGCACACCTCTCTATTCTGCTTATGCTGAGATGCGACTGGAGGAACAGATGGAGCCGACTGTCTGATAGCAACAAGGGCGTCTGGAGAACACTACAAGAGGAGACAGTCATTAACAGCAAAAAAAAAAAAATCTTGTTAGATAAACATAGTTGGTAGGATAGGACGAATTTCAAGTATGTCACCATTTAATCTAGAGACTACAGCGAATACAAGCTACAGGCTCCGGAGGTACCACTAGATGGCATTGCTATAATGTCAACAGTAGCCGTTTTGGAGCACTTTGGTTGCTGCAGAAAACTCACATGTCTAGAAACTCCTGCAGGCCCTTCATCCTCTGGTCAACTTTTTCTGTGTTGTTCAGACTGAAGAATAGGTTCCTCGGGGGCAGTTTGGGCAGTTCTCTGGATTAGGGATAAAATTGTTTAAATAGAAGATGAGTGCATTTTCTAACTAAAAGCCATTTCTTCATTTAAGACAAAAACGTTCCATTCCTGCTGAAAATGGCCATGATAACATTACAAAACAGTGATAACTCTCAACTCACTAGAAAAGAAAGCAATGGCAGACTAATGACCAAGTAAAAAAAAAAACCCTTTAATGACTTACATGATCAGAGCATTCTGTTCCAGACACTGACGCAGCCAAACAAACTCATTGTATCTCCTCCTCACACAGGATGTTTTCCTCCTAAAACACAGGCTATTCGTCTACACAAAACAGAACACCCATCAGCAATGCACCTTTACAAACAGCATCCAATTCAAACAAGCCTCCAATTCCAACAAGAGAGCCACATAAACCCAGTTCAGTTTCACAACCGCATCCTCATTCTTGTCTACCGAGGGGGAAAAAACCCCACCATATTAATATATACCCAACCAGGAGGTTCTGAGGACAATGTGCCACTCACATGCAAGGCGATCTCGTAGTCGATGTGCGTGTGCCAGAAATCATCTTTATGGAGTCTTGGATTCCGAACACAGACACTGATAAACTCCTGCAGATGTCAAAACAGATTCAGGAAAGACTTTCAGAGAGGTCAAGGGCATACAAGTAAATTCTACTGCGAACAATGGAGTACATGCCTGACAGGATATGTCTCAGCACAACAGTTTTCCACCAGAGCCACAGGGAAAGAAAAATAGACGCTAAACTGCAACTGCATAAATAGGAGGTGCTATGGTCTGCGTATGCTCAGAGACGAGAAATGCCACTCACCGTTTTCATGAGGCTGTCCAACGCATGGTCCATAGTTGATGAAAAACCTGAAAACGCATAAACTAGTGTTCAAATTCCAACATGCACGACCACTTTCTGGGACAAAGATCTTAAGTTTGTCAAGAACGACGCTCTTGAGTCGACCGTAAGGAACAAACTGCTAGCGTGTGTATTCAAGGCAATGGCTGCATGTCAAGCGTTTCAAACTGCAACCGGTCATGTGGGTTTATCAGACCACACTGCCACAACATTCAGCAGAAAAACAGCCAAAGTCCATGTCCAAACTGGGATATTTCTAAATCAGCTAGTTACATCCTTCAGTGCTTTCAGAGACTCAAGATCACTGAAAGTTGAGGCTGATGCTAAAGAGTGAAGGTAACCAAGGCCAAAAGACGTGGATTTGCAAGTGAGGGAAAAAAAAAAATCAGCTCAAATACTCTCACCTCATACCACACCAAGTCTGGTTTAGGAAAGCCTCGTGGTACAGGGATCGAAGCCTGTTATTTCAGTCAATGGCTTCCATTGGTTTTAACCAATTAGAGTTAATTTCATGCAAAAGCCAGAGGTGTTTAACACTCGAGGGTATATTTTATTAAACTGCCATTAACTGAACACCAAGTAGTTCCAACTTTGTTTAAAAAAAAAAAAAGTTCCCTTACTCCGGTACATCCCCCCAAACAAATACGCTGCACTGCCAATTTAGCCATGTTCTACCATTGCGCAGAGTTGCGGCCCCTCGCATTGAACACCGGCAACTACATGAGCTGAAATCCAAGCAGCGTGCAACCAATACTTTGAATTCCTACAACGACAGAATTTTACATACAGATAGTGCATGGGCCTTAGGCACAGGCCAGAAAACCACAGCAGTTGACATGTACATTTAAACAATTCAATATCCTTAATTCCCAGCAGTCTACAGCTGGTTCTCGTTGAGACCCTCTTAAATCTTTCAAAAGTTGTGCACCTACTAGAACATTTGGAGGAGAGCGGAACCTGGAAATGCACTCAGTCTAAAGCTACCCAGTTAAGTATTGGCCCTATACAAAGATTTACCCATTCCGCAAAGGCGTCTTCCCTTCTCTTGACGGCAAGTCAGACGGTGCTTTATCGCCCCGCGTTGCGAACGGAGCAGCAAAGGATCCGGGTCTTGAAAGATCACCAGGAGCCCACCTTTACCTCCGCTGTGGAGAAACTGGCTGTTTGGAGGCGAGTGAGTCGTGGTGGGGCGAGACTGCGGGGCTTTAAAGCGCGTGTAGGACCGAGCAACTTCTGAACCGATGTTAACGACGCGCGTTCACGCACCAATATCGGAGACTTCTAGTCTTGTAAAAAAAAAAAAACAACAAAATAACAAACTGCAGGCACTGCAAAACCGCACAATAAATAGTCTAAAAAATAGGAGTCGTTGACGGAGCTAGCCAAAGAAACATGTCCCTATCTCACTGCTATGCAAGCTAACTAACACTGTTCCAGCAAGCGAGGGGTGCGCCTTCCTGACTCTTTTGTGAACGCGTGCGCGTAATTGGAAGGGGTGGGGGGCATTAAGACTAAGTCGCATCACCTGGTCAGGAAGGTCGGTTGAAATGGGACAGACAGACGCACCTGCCAGCTCCACTCAGCCCCTCCAAACATCTCGTGATGCCACGGTCTTTATACATGAAGCATGCACAATTAATCCTTTGTTAATTAAAGGGTGAAAATGGTCCGTTGACGGCGCCAGCAGAAAGGCATCACAAATCCCAAATCATATGCGTGCATGGGGGGGGGGGGTACAGGGGACCTTCTTATGGATAGAAGTGATTTTACGTCGATGAAATTTCACTCAAAACGAAGTAACTCTTGAAGGGCTTGTCCATGCACTTTAATTTCTTACAGGTCTTAGGTCTTAACAGTGGGATAAGGCTGCTTCATTATGCCTGCTAATTAGCTTTCCAACACGCTCTTGGAAGTTTTTGTGCACACTAAAACCGTGTTTTCCCAAAATAAATCGATTCCCTCTAGCCTGAAGTCGAGGTTATAACATGTTATTTTAATTTATTTATTTATTTATTTATTTTTGTCATTTTATAAGAAAAAGAAGTGCTGATTATGAGAGATCTGCATACCATGAAAGATACCATTGCCCTCACTGTAGGCCTGTTCATTAGTGTTCCCCACTTGGTAGGTCACATGATTTTGATTAACATCAATTCAAATGATTCTGGACAAAACATTCACGTTAGGCCTAGAGGACCGTCATGTTGTGTATGTTATAGAAGTTTACTCATATCACATAACCTACCACTGGATAAGGCAATTACATAATGTAATTATAATTATTATGTAATATAATGAATAATTAATTCATGCATTCATTCAATCATTTGTTCTCTCTACCCACTTCATCAAATTATGGCTCCCACTGGGCTGGGCGCTATCCCAACAGACACTGGTTGCAAGGTGGGAAGATATCCTGAACATGGCGTCGATCCATCACAGGACACACATTAACACTCCGTTACACACTGTAAGGGAATTTAGAGTCTCAGAGTATTTGAAGTTTTTTTTCCCCAAACTGAGCCTAAACATTCAACTAGGTCTAACTTAAGGGTTCTTCCTGGAAGCTCGATATGTTTGCTCCGATTCTTCTAGATAAGTGCCAGCACTGTAGTCATACAAACCATAATGCAAAAACCTACTCTAATCTCAGCCGAGCCGAGGGTCTCATTTACAGGATATGTTGTTGAGGCAGTTTGCTTACACAAAACAAACAAAATAACCGTCTCCCCCTCGCCATTGTGAAAAAGCAGATAACCACAAAAGGTCTCAGCGCGAGTGAAAACAGGATCATCTCTTGTCTACAGAAATCCATTGATTGCGGAGCCTCGGTTGCTTCATGGTGCATGAAAACTAGCCCTGTGACCTCCTTTTTTTCAGTTTTACTTTGGTGTTCTCTCACTTTGTCAAAATATCAGGGTGAATGTGTAAAACAGATTATGATCTGCCAGCATAGCTCCCTATTATATCTTCCAGCAAACATCCTTGGATGTCACTATCTTGATTTAGTGTTAGCCCTGAAAAGACATGGGCCATACGGAGAAGTCACCATAGTGGACTAAACACATGTGGGCATATACGCACACTTTATCTGTACCACTCATTTCTATGATAACGATTTAGAGTGCAAAAAGATTAGATTTGTCAAAGTGATTACAAATCAAATTAAGTGGGTCTTACCAATTTTCTTGGAGATCCTAAAAGAGGAATTCCAAAATCCTGGGTGGTCCAGGAGTTCGGTCCCTAGAAATGAGTGAAGTCTGACCATGTTGGTTGTCTTAAATACCTTGCTGCAGTCCAAGCGCTGTCCTCCAGTCCAAATCTAAGGAGAAGGACAATGTCTGCTTATTTGCATACAAAGGACTTTTGTCACAGGTAACATCAGGACAGGGAAAGTTTCCCCAACAGTTCATATTCACTTTAATACAGTTCAACCTGCACCTACACCTCCACATTTGGACTGCCCCCCCCCAACACATGGACTGTGACCATACAATCCCCAAAACACACTCATACACTCACACATGGACAATGCAGCCACCCACACAGGGACTGTGTGATCATACCCCCCCCCCCACACACACATATACACATGAATGGTGCATGTGACTACTATGTACATGGTCCTTGCACTCTTTTTGCAGATGTTCCATCATGTCGTAGATGTTCTTTTGTGTTGTATTAAGTTATTCTGATGATTGTTGGAGCATTGATACAAGATAAACTTTCACATGAACGGACGATAAAGCGTTAGCTTACATCATCTTATCTCATCTTAACCTGATAGGCTTTCTCTCTTTCACTTGTTTTTTCGCTCTTTCTTTTTCACTTTTGTTTTTGTTGTGTTTTTCTCGTCACCTGCGGTCGCTGATCTAGATTATAGACAGCCATCATGTGTCATCCACTCATGCCACGAGATGCATACACAGACAGGAACACACAAGCAAAGGCACACAGCACACACACACACTAGCACACAACATTTGTTCTCGTGATCAGTTTTTTTCCACATCTATTATCTCGAATATAATCAAAACTGAGCATCTGTTAGCAGATTATTCAAAATGTTGTGCACAAGGTTGCCACCCTTCAACCCCACCAGCAGGTCTCGCACCATTTGACAGATGCTTGTTTGACTTTGTTGGCCCTCTCTCTGACGTGAAGGTATCATATCTTTCTGAACCCTAAACTGTAATGGACTTACAGTCGCCACAAAATTAGCATAAAATTGATGTCTGTGCTGCATTGTTGTGATGCCTGATTCAATCAAGATATGCTGGGTCTGCAAGGAATCCCTCTATGAAATGTGCTAACCACCATGATGTGATAGGCTCCACGGAACGTTGCTCTTTTTAACTATGTTCTTCTTCATGATGTGTTTTAACTACTATAAAAGATAGCTATGTGCTACTCTTTCTCCCCCGGCATTTCCATATCTGTTCATTGCGTCTGGATGTTTTCCAGAACATACTGACAATGTCTCAGCTAATTAGCTAGCCATTGGGTAAACTGGAGATGAGTGGCTGCCTTTGTTGCATCAGTAAAAAAAAAAAAAAAGAAATGGCATGTTCTTCCTGTTCTTTAAATCACTCCCCATTGCCATATCAGTGTTAGCCCAGCAAAAAGGCAAGATTACCTCCAAACACCCGAGGGCCAGATCTCACTAACTCGCTGTGCTTGGCTCAAGTCATGTGCCCACATGCTAATGGGAAGTGGCCATATTCAGGATGTACAAATCATTATTGGGACAGTCAGGGAATTTTACACAAGATCAATAAACATCATGACATCTATTTACATGGACAAAAATATCAAAATATCATATTTAAAATTCCAACTAAGGCTCATCACATTCAACTGTTTTGCTATGCAAAGTATAAAGACAAATGATTATATTTAGATGTCCTTGACTTTTACACAGAGCCCTTCACAGGACTGACCGTTCAGGCCTTATTCACCCTTTTTACTGTTTCTGAACACTTTGATAGCATTCTGTCAGTTTGGAAGAAGTCCTAAGCTCTGGGGCATTTCATAAGGGATTTTCAACCATGGATCCAGCTAACTCTGGCATTGCAATTGAAATGTCCCCAACAGTATTGTGTGCAAAGGAGCAAAGTCCATCTCTCATGCCCTAATGCCAGTCACAAGACCATTCACCTCATTGCTGCTGAGGTTAGCATGAATGCTGGCAATGTGGCACTCATTGTTCCACCAAGATAAAGGCGGCATGGTGGCCAAGTGGTTAGCACTGTCGCCTCACAGCAAGAAGGTCCTGGGTTTGAACCCCGGGGTTGTCCAACCTTGGGGGCCATCCCAGGTCATTATCTGTGTGGAGTTTGCATGTTCTCCCTATGTCTGCAGTGGGTTTTCTCTGGGTGCTTCGGTTTCCTCCCACTCCCAAAAAGACATGGATGTTAAGGTTAATACTCCTGTCTGTGCCCCTGACCAAGGCAATGGCAAGATGAACTGGAGTTGGTCCCTGGATGGTGCACGGTGGCTGCCTACTGCTCCTAGCTACACAGCTAGGATGGGTTAAATGCAGAGAAAGAATTTCCCCACGGGGATTAATAAAGTAGTTTAAAAAAAAGATGTTCAGATACATCTGTTTTTTTAAAGGTTTTTCCCCATTAGAGAGACTTTGAATGCTTTTCACCAAGTCATAACCATCGATCTTGCAGAAGCAACTTTTCTGCTTATCTCTGTTTGATTATCAAGTTCTGAGCATTCTCAAGATATGAGTAACATCACTGATTTGACTTGATAAGTTGACCGACAGAGAAAGTCGTTCCCTGTGCACTGATAATGGATGTGACCTCGCTTCATGGCCCAACTGGCAAACATGCTGTGATGGCAAAGGCGCAGCCCTGCATTGACTCTTTGGAACGACCACAGACTGAAGCAACATCCAGTGTGACCTTGTGTGTGTAGACGAAACATACGCAGGGTGGGACCAGAGAGCCACCCAAAAATGGTGATAAATCCTAACTTTGTGAGACTGGACAGTTCTGTTTCTTTCCTCTTAAATATGCTCTTGACATCATGATTGGCACTGAACCAGAAGGACATGTGTTGCCTTTAAGTAGTGGCTGTGTTGGTAAACAAGATCAGGTCTGGCCTCCTTTCCCTTCCATGTGTCACTTCTCTCCAGAAGCAGTTAATCAGCTGAGTTTTCCTCCCCCTCCACAGTCGAATCAGGAAGAAAACCCGACTAAGCACCACAGACCAAAAGCTGATTCTGCTGGGATCTCGTGCTGTTTCATCAGCCATCCTTTCTGTGCATGTGAGGGTAAGAAGGACATGGACCCAGAGGACTGAGTCCTTCTTTTTTTTTGTTTGTTGGAAATCTGAGGTTGAACAGGATAATGCGCCTTTTGTGAGCTTTGGTTTATCAGAGATATCACTAAAACACACATATGGGTAGTGGAAGAAAACATGAGGCTCTGGTTCAGTGCCAATCATGTCCGACTCGCCTGTGTGGAACACCTATCATGCAAACTAAAGGTCAAAACTGGATTTTTGTGTAGAAACAAATGATGTTTTTCTTTTGCTAGGTGAAAGACCATTGTACAATCTACAATCCAGTCTGCGCTTGATTATGGTGGTGGTGGTGGTGTGTGTGTGTGTGTGTGTGTGTGTGTGTGTGTGTATATATTTATATATATATATATATATATATATATATATATATATATATATATATATATATATATATATATATATATATATATATATATTTGGCGTTTTTTTCCCCGGAAACGGTCAATGGTGTTGATAAAAGTGCTCAACAAATGAGCAGCGGAATATTAAGATAGATGTTGGAAAAACACCTTTGATTAGGTTGAATCACATCGGCAGTTGATGAGTACGCGATGCATGAAACAAGCTTGTACTGCTATGTATTCAAGTTTTTTCCTACATCTATCTTAATATATATGTGTGTATAGGGCGGCGCGGTGGCCGTGGTTACTGCTGTTGCCTCACAGCAGGAATGTCCTGGGTTCGACCCCAGGGTTGTCCAACATTGGGGGTCATCCCAGGTCATTCTCTCTGTGTTGAGTTTGCATGTTCTCTCCGTGTCTGCGGTGGGTTTTCTCCGGGTGCTCCAGTTTCCTCCCACCATCAGAAAGACATGCATGTTAGGGTTAATACTCCTGTCTGTGCCCCTGACCGAGGCGTGGCAAGACGAAGTGGAGTTGGTCCCCAGGCGCTGCACGGCGGCTGCCCACTACTCGTAGCCACACAACTAGGATGGGTTAAAGGCAGAGAGGAATTTCCCCATGGGGATTGATAAATAAATAAATTATATATATATATATATATATATATATGTGTGTGTGTGTGTATATATATGTATAAAGCATAAAGCATGCTTTCCCTCTACCTTAAAGCCTCTTGATTGCGTGTACCACAGTTTGCTGCACCGCATCACCATTTACATTGTGTATGGAAAGGTGGGCTGGTCCTCCTTAACAAATAGAAGGGAGCAACATTCTTTGTTATTTATAAGTCTCGACAGACTGTTCCAGTTGCTACCGTCAGGCAAGCGGTACCACAGCCTCAAAGCCTGGATCAGTAGGCTCCGAAACAGCTTTTTCCACCAAGCAACCGGGCTTTTGAACAAAGAACATTAAAAGACACTAAGCCTGGTGTCGGACTGATGGTACTGACCTGTGGTCTTCAGCGGATCATTGGTTTACACAAACACACACACACACACACACACACACACGCACACACACTGCACCTTACATACATGGCACACACACACACACACACACACACACACACACACACACACACACACACCGCACCTTACATACATCACACACTATTATTGTTGCTGTTTTCTTTGTTCTGTTTTGTGGTTGTTCAGTTACTATTGTTGCTGCGGTGTTGAGGAACCGAAACTCAAGAATTTTACTCTCTTATACTTTTATAATGAGACGTAACAAATAAGGAATCTTGAAAAAACAGCCCAGTTACCTCTGCTGTCTGGCCCCATTTAAACACAGTACTGACAATGTCTTGATGCATGCTCAGTAATCCAGCTAAGCAAATCAAAGGAGGTTGAATCGGTTCATCAGGATATAACGTTTATTGACAAGATACGTTTCATCACTCATCCAACTGACATCTTCAGTCTAATGCATCTGTCGCCATTTTACAAGGCCGTGATTGCAACAATGCCTGATCCTCTGTGAACAGCACACATGGCCTTTGAAACTCTAGTCAAAGGTCACACCCGTATTTGCATATGAAACTGGCTGTTGGTTTCGGTCGTTATGTGCTGTATTGTTAATAAGGGTGGGGATACCTGCAGTCAGTTCAGACTGAAGAGATCACTTAGCTGAGTGATGAAACGTGTCTGCCAATAAACGTTGTATCCAGGTGAACTGGCTCAACCTCCTTCGATAGTACTGACAATGTCAGGTCACGGGACATTTTAACATGTTAAAATGTCTGTGAATTACCTGTGCCTCTGTCTATGCCTATTTTTTTGTGAACAGGTCTCTCTCTTAAGGGATCCCGATCTCAACGAGACTACCTGTTTGAATTAAAGATAATGTCCTGTACCGCTTGTTCACACTGAACATGGAAAAAGTGGGTTCAAATACTTTGCTGCATACTGTAGCGTACACGAATAAGTAGACACGTTAGCCCTTGGCTAACGGAGCCGGACACTTTGGTCGACTGGTTAACGTTGTCGCCCGTGGTGTGGGAGAGTCGGGTTCGCGTGCCGGCTGCGGCGTCCCGGACTGTCTCCCGAATTCGCTACAATACAGTCAAGAGTGAAGCTCCAAAAAATATGAAGCTACGTTCTCTCGTTTCATTTGAAATTTTCACCAGGTTGTAGTAATGTATTTGCAATCACGCTTGTAAGTGTATAATCTGTCTGTGAATTACCTGTGCGTCTGTCTAAGCTTATTTTTTTGTGTGCACAGATCTCTCTTAAGAGATCCCGATCTCAACGAGACCACCTGTTTAAATAAAAAAATAAAATAAATCAACCCTAATTGAAAACGTGGGTTCTCAGTAATATTCGTACATCTTCCAGTAGCCTCATAGTGTTACTAAAATATTTTCATCTCATCTGCACGGTGACATCAAGTCTCGCTCATGTCTGTCTAAAAACCTGTTTGCCTGACAACATCTTTGGTACAAAAAATAAGTCCCCGGGTTCTGGTGTTTCTAGCGCATGTATTTTATGGGTTAGATTAATATGAATGTAGGGTGTATTCAAATTAGCGCAACTCAAGTGTACTTTAAATTATGATCAAGGTTTCTCTCACATGGAGAACATTTTGGGAGACGGGGTATCCACACATTTTTACCATCATCCCGTCTGCTTTCTTAGATTATCTGATGAAATAATAATAATAAAAATACCATCGCTTCCTTCATGCTGTCTTTAGTATTGACCAAATGTAATCAGAGATAAAATGTAAAAAAAAATTCCATGTAACTTTTTAACAAGGAAACCATTTAAGGATCCCTCTTAATGCCTATACACTTATGTAAACATCAGAAGTTCTACTGTGCACTGAGACTAAGCAAGCGAGCAGTGTCAAATGGGGTCTAGTATATATATATATATATATATATATATATATATATACATACAATAGTGCAAAAGGAACAAGACTGATTGGCGTGTTTTCAGTAAGCAAAAAGATCTTTAGAATAGAAATGGATGTTATGCACTATCTAAAGTTGCAATATCTGACAATTTAAAGTCAGATAAAGACAAAGCGACAACAACCCCAATTACAAATAAATGATTCATATCTTACTCTGTCAATTCAACAAGTCATTTCTTTGCAGCAACAAACACCAAGCAATGAAATTGGGTAACATAAATCCTTTATTGAACAACTATATGCAAAGGGATAGAAAAACTGAAATATCCAACAATCAGAATAAGAAATTTTTTATGAAAAACACTTCTGGCCAATAACAGTTGCTTCAGGGTTAAAACAGTCAACAAGCACAGCAATTTATAACTAACAGAAACCATAATGGGTGAAAACAAAAAAAAAAAAACTGAAATTTATGTCAACCTATGGAATATTTTCCAAACTGTTAAAATGCCATCAAAAGAATTGACCACCATATGAACAGAAATATAGCCCCATGCTGACATAAACCCCCTCCCCAGCCCAACACAAAAACACGTGCGCACACACACCAACTGTCCTTCAAAATTATATACATCAGCGTAGGTGCCCCCTTGACAATGCAGTTGAAAAAAATACGCAAATAATGACAAAAATACTAAGATAAACTAAACAGGCGGGCCAGAAGTTTTAATACGTCCGTTCTAAAAGTAAAAACAAGGGTGTAAGTGGATATTGGCAGGGACAGCGAGGACAGAAAGCAGCACTACTGAGCTTCCTCCTCTGGACAAGAATGCCATGTCAATCGCTCCTCATAGAAGGAAATAACCACCTGGGGGCAGCGAGTGTTGGCCTCACGAGCTGGGACTAAATCAGCTTCGTCTGAATCTTTCCTGTAGCACAGTGGAAGAAGGGAAGGGAAAAGTAAATGGTTTTGCAGCCATCTGTTGAGGACTCATTTCTATTAAAACTCAGTCTATGTTTGGCTTCATGTGAGGTGGATGGAGACTTTTGTTCATCCAGAGATGCAAACTCGGTTCATATGGCAAAAACACAAACTCGAGATGCGAATATGAACGTTCTCAGAGGAATACAGCTATAGTTTCCTGACACAGATAAACTGTTTTTTTAAGTGCTATACAAGCAAAGTGTTAACAAAAGTAAAAAATAAAAACAAATGGCAAAACCAGACTAAATTATTCCAAAAGAAAATGTTTGAGCTGGGTGCAGAAAAGTTGTACCCCCCCCCCCCAAACCATCAAGTATCCGACTTACCACTTCATCAGAAACATCAACTCGCCACTGCTGTCTGTTGCGCCGATGATCCTCTCTGGTTCCAGATTCCTATCGAAACCTCTGGGCTTCTCAGCCTTGAAGAAAATGAAAGACATTCAATAAAATGTATACATCGTGAATTTACATAAAATCAAATCAGTTCATCTGGACAAAACACGTGAGAAACATTTCCCTCATCTAAGAGACCTCTTCAGTCTCAACTGACTGCAGGTATCCCCACCCTTATCAACAATACAGCTGCATAATGACCACAAACGATCCGTTTCATATGCAAATTACCGTGACCATAAACTAGAGTTACAATGGCCATGTGTACTATGCAGAGGATTGGGGAATAGCTGCAATCACAGCATTGTAAAATGGCAACTGCTGTTCTCTCCTCCCCCCTTCAGGGATGGTCATCCCCTCTTTAACACTAGAACGACCCGGATTTCACTCCTACCTAAAACGACCATGGGCGGTCAAAAATGACCGCCAGTTTTTAAACTATATATTCTACCTCAAAAACGAAACGGAAAACACAGATTGCTAATCTAACAAACGTAACAAGGTCTATAAAACGTGAAATGCAAGAAAAAAAAGAGAACAGAAAATAACCATTGAAACAGCCCCAAACAACAACCGGAACTTAAAAACTACTAGAATGACCATGGGTCGTCAAAATGACCGCCCACATTTTTAAACTCTATATTCTGTCAAGATAAATACCCAATTGAGATATTAATGCATTTCATATGTTAGTATGTCTGTGAATAAACCACTGACACCAAAATTAACATTTTAGCAAGTTTAATTCTATTTTTCAAACAACTTAAAGACGCCTCTGTCCAATGCCTGTAAATACTGCAACGCCTCGGTGGTAGTCATGGTGCGTCTGTAACCAGACATGTTGGCAATAATCAAAAGTCAAGTTTAGACTATTACTCTGCACTGGAGAATGCTAGTGTGTTTCCTGCACAGAGCAATGAACTTTGCGAAGAAAATGCGCGTCATAAATAGTGACATGACGCGCAAATTACAAGCCGTCTTTTTGACGGCTCATGGTCATTTTAGGTAGATCTTACAACTTTTTAGTGCAATTGGTCTAAAACTCATTTTAATGCAAATATGTGCAATTTTAGGAGCATCTAGGGAACGACAGGTCTGTATCTTTTTTCCCCACAAAGTTATTAAACTTTGAAAATCCAAAACCCTCAAAATGACAGCCTTGGTCGTTCTAGTGTTAAGGTATGAGTGATAAACTTTTCTCTCAAAAACTTTGTGTCCAGATGAATCAATTCAACTTTCTTGAATGCATAAATACATCATGAAAACTTATCACAGTCCTGTACAGTGATAAGATAAAATTACCGAAAGAGTCAACTCACCACATTCTTCTTTTTGGCATCCGTTTCTGGCTCATCAGTTGAGGCCTTCCGTTTGACAGGAGAAGGCTTCTCCGTCACATTTTTCTGAGACTCTAAAAAAGCTGATATCAGTTCTGGGCAATCTAGATTCTCCTCTGGTTCCCAGGTATTGTCTGCTCTGAATGGAAAAAAAGACCAATTATTTACATCTTTGCAGTGATCTCCATGGTCAACAACATAGCAAACCATACAGAACAGCTTTTTGCAGAAATGCAGGTTTTTCATGCAATCATAGTGTGCATGAATGAACAAAAGCATTGCACTACCCCCATACCAGGGAGGCACTTCCCACTCAGCCAGGGGGCTCAGGTATCCCATCCACAGTGAACTCACTCTGTAAATCCTTTCCACTTCAGAAAGAACTCTACTTTGCCATTGACAATACGTTGGTCAAGCACCTTCTCCACAACAAATTCTTCAGGCTCATCTTGTACCTCCTTCTTTCCCTTGGTATTCTGCTTCTTGCCCATTATTGTCCTGTAAAGCAAGAAATGAATGGGTCTGATAAATTCCACTTTAGGAATGCATTAACAATTCAAGCCCCTTGAGGCAAATTTGTAATTTGCGATATTGGGCTATACAAACAAAATTGAATTGACTGACAATGGAGAATAGTTAACAAATCAGTTTACATTTTGGCCTTTTAATGCAGGCCTGAGCAATCTTATCCAGAAAGAGCCGGTGTGGGTGCAGGTTGTTCTTCCAGTTACACACCTGATTCCACAAATCAACCAGTTGTCTTTGCCGAGGAACTTGATTAAGAGACACGCGTGTAACTGCTTGGTTGGAACAAAGACCTGCACCCACACCAGCCTTTTCTGGATAAGATTGCCCACCCCTGCGTTAATGGATTCAATTGTCCAGAGACAGGCAATGTGATCTAGAAAGGGCAGGTGTGGGTGCAGGTCTTTGTTCCAACCAAGCAGTTAACACACCTGATTCTATTAGTCAATCAATAGTTTTGTTTCAACAAGCAGTTACATACCCTAATTCTATTAATCAACCAATAGTTTTTGCTAAGGACCTTGTGTTTTTAGTGGCATTGGATAGGCTGAGGGTGCCTTGTCTGTTGCAAAGGTGGGCCCAAGAATGACGGCCTTGCCCGGAGCTATATGTGTTAAGTTTAGATATATGTTCTTGTATATATGTCTTTGTCTTTCTGTTACACTGCTGTGGGAAATTTCGTTTAATTTCATGTACTGAAATGACAAAAAGTTCCTAATTCGTAGAATCAGGTGTGTAACTGCTTGGTTGGAACAATGACCTGCACCCACACCGGTCCTTTCTGGATCATGTTGCCCATCCCTGGTAGACCATCTGGAAAGCTAATCCAGTGGTGTTGTCCAGATGGATATGAAATCTGCACAAAACATAGTAGTGAATGAATGTTAAATCAAGTACGTTGTCGACACATTGCTAGCCAGGACGCGTGTTACCTTTTTGAATCCGAGGGTGCCACCTTCCCAATTTTCAAAAGTTTACGGCCTCTTTGGGATGACCTGGTTGCAAAGGCATATTATGGCCGTTTTGAGATGTGGCAAGAACAATACTCATGCTGGCTACAAGCTAGCTTGAGTTGACAAACAATGAACTGACATTAGTCGGTCAACGTGAATTGCTCGTGTAGCCAACAGCTACACGTTAAGACAAATCTCCTATATGATGTGCAAAATTTGAGGAACATCGACAAAATAAAGCCAACTTGACATGAACTGAAGCTAGAGTGACGGTAACTGCTTTGGCTAGCCGAGTGTAACGTCATTTGGGCAGTTTGTACTTTATTTGACTAGCTTAGCTGGTATAGCCCTTTTGAGCTGTTTGAATTCCAACGATAAATCGACTAGCATTATCGTTTTAAGTAAAACGTGACCAACACACATCCACCCTAAACGTTAGCGTTAGCTACGTTAGCAAAGATAGCGGCAGCTCCCCGAAACAAAGCTAGGTCACGCTACAACGTAAGTAATCTTACTTATTCGTTTAAAAACTTTTACCAGCTGCAACTACTTAAACGGGACAAGAGTATATATTATCCTGGATATTTTTGCATCGTAATTCACTTCGAATTCAGAAAAGATCTAAAAAATAAAACTAGAACGGCACCCGGACATCTGCACAGAAAATTCATCATTCGACTGTTTTTCTACCAGCTTTCCCGTGCCCGGGCTTTCGTGTTATTTGGTTCCGTCGACGCAGCGATACACATCTACCATTAAAATATGAATAACTTACCGTATCTATTTATTGAGAAAACACTTGAACCGATACAGTGCTCTATGGACACGAGGTCTGCCACTTCTATGCAACACTCGTCTAGCACTGGCGCGCCAAAAGGGTTCGGTGTTTGGTACGGGTGCCGCGAAGAGCACCCGTACAGGCGCCCTGCAGTTTACAGTCCGAAAACAAATCAAGGGTTCCTGCTCGGCAATAGCACCTTTTCTTTTATAAATACAATGTTATAGTAAAAAAAAAAAAAACCAAAAAAAAAAAACACATTTTCAGTCCTCTGTTTTATATTCAAATAGTTACGGTGTTTTTTTCAAATTTTTTTATTCAAAAATACTACCGGAAGTCAGTTTATTTATTTTTTTTATAATGAACGCAGTATTCCATTCCAGCTCCTTAAATGACTTCATCGCTACATTCAGTAATCACCACGCATGCTATCATAAAAAAACAAAAACATTTCGCTCAAAAATAAAAAAAATACACACAAAATCATTTTATTTTTGGGGGGGGGGGGCTCAAACTAAAAATAAAAAAGAATTAGTGAAGAACACACAAGACATTACCTCAAAAGCCACACTAAAATTGTTAAGGATATAGTGCACTTTCTTCAAATCTTTGAAACACAGACACACAAAAACATTCACACAGTGTTAACTGCATATAGGTGTACCTATGATTAATTAGCATGTCATCCATCCATCCATTATCTTAACCGCTTATCCTGCTCTCAGGCTCGCGGGGTTGCTGGCAGATAATGTGAAATATAATTAAATGTAAAACCAACATTCTGTCCTTTAGCAATATGGTCGGCAATTGTATTTTCTTTGTGGTTTAGGTCCATCTAAATTGACATTTCAACAATAAAGGTTGATTAATGCACTTAAGTACTTCATTTTTTAGTCAAGTCACTTAAGTGTTCCTATTTGTCCAATATTATATCATCAAATAAACCACCAGTGTGGCAAAATATCATCTAATCCAAAAATATGGAGTAACTAAAGTGGTTAATTAAAAAAAATTGATCATGAAATTAAATATTTTCTGATTTTAAATCAAGTCTTTAAAAACTTATGACTTTACATCTGTGCATTACAGATACACAATAATCAAAATTTAAATTAAGGCCTTTTCTGTTTACTCAATGGAGTGTCACCATAGAAGGTGGATGAACATTTTCTATATTTGTAGCTTCAAGTTTAAATATCAAATAAATGTACATGCGCTTATAACCTAATTCAAATCTAGAGCTTATAAATGTTGAATACTGTTTCGAATCTTTAACCACCTTATGTTGTCATTATGAACCCCCCAAAAAAAAAGATACTGCCCATGAGTCTCATGATGAGAGAAAGGTATAGCCAAACTTATGGTTACGATTCCTCTTGCTTAAAAAGAACCATTTGGAAGTCTGTGTTGATTTCATACTCATCGCTCACGTAGTACATACGTTTCATTTTAACAGTAATCCATCCATTTCTTCATATTGGACAAAGAGCTCTGACCTGTGATGAATAGAGTTCAATGCAATCAATGAGGGACAAAAAAATAGCATACCACATTTAAGCCAAAGCTAACATGATGCTACAGCAGTCCATCACAGGGAAATCGAGAGGTCATTTTAGAAATTGTGTTGATTTTACAGTCGGGCATGGTTGTTTCCTACTGTTCCTTCCTGCAACACAGCCTATAAATGATTACCAGTAGGATTCACTCCGTTGCGGCACAGCAAAGCATGCTGAGTAAAATTAGTGATAAAAATGACAGTAAATTTTCTGAATGACCACCAGAATTGGCTATGATAGACTGCTGTGGCATCATGTTAGCTTTGGCTGAACTGTGTCATGTTTTTTTATGCACTGAATGAGGATTGTGAATTTGTCCTCTATTAAACTGCATTGAACACGAGATGACAAGATGGAGCTGCATGACCAGTATGAATAAATGGATAAATTGCACTGAACGCGAGATGACAAGATGGAGCTGCATGTCCAGTAAGAATAAACAGACAAATGACTGAAAATGAAACCTACGAATGCACTACAGTAATGTGAGTATCAATAAGAACAGGTTTAAAAATTCAGGATGATTTCTTCAAATTGTCTACTTGCACATAGAATCAGGGCTCAGCAAGAAATACACCATGGTGTCCCCCCTTACATGGTCCCATTCAATCCTCATTACTGTTTGCTTGTCAAATAATAGCTATGTTTACTTTCACATACTACCATCTGGGCATTTACAGAGCCAACAAAATGTAAGTATGGATAACTTTATGGTAATAACAAGCATAGACAGAAGCACTTAGCATCACTAGAATTTGTTAGCATCATCTGTATGTCACAAGTACCTGAACCTGTTTCAATGCATAATAAGACCTTTTTGTCCAGTGTGTAAGCTACATTTCCCCCAATAGGACATTATTATTTACAGATGCTTTTTCACTCTTCCAGGTTTTGCTTTTTTAGGCTTTCATCCAAGGTCAACCAAAACACTCAGGAAGAAGGAGTTCCCAAAACCAAGTTAGGCAAGTGAGTTCAGAAATAGAAAGACCTAAAAACTGCACATCCCAGCTGACAATGTTGCATCACAGCTTTTTGTCCTTCTTTCTCTTGTCATTTTTATTTTCAGTTGTTGTAGAGGTAATTGGCTTCCTTACAAGATGAACCACAACCCTTCCGTTGGCACCACACTGCAGGGTGTATCTTTGGGGGCTAAGGGGTTCCCCCAAATCATTCCTCATCCTAGAAAGGATGTCCCTGGTGAGTTGATCTATTTGTTGGCTTACAGCGCCCAGTGTCTTAGCTGTAAGCTGTTTCTCCCTGAAAAGCCTGTCTCTCTGAGCCTGCAGCTTCTCCACCTCCCCCTGGAGCCCTGTGATGGCATCCAGCTTGCGCTTGCGGCAGTTTTGCGCTGCCAGCTTATTCTTTCCCCGCCTTCGAATGTCTCTCAGGAGGGTTACCTGTTCTGGTGAAAAGCCATGGCCCTCAAGGACATCCAGGAACTCTTCCACAGGCATATTGACTATCTGCATAGCTGAGAAGGGGATGCACATGGCACGAGCGCGCATCTCATCTCGACTCAGCTCCCTCTCTACCACCCTCTGGTCCTCTTCCTCACTGAGAGGTTCTTCTTTGATGCCTTTGTGGGGGAATGAAGCTACTGAGGGCTGATGGAAGAAGGCAGGAGAGGAGTAGCTGTGGTCATGCCACACACTTTCACTCAGATCCACAGGGGACCATGATGTGGTGTGGTCAAAGATACCTTTGGAGGGGATGGAGTCAACCTCGCTGGTATAGCCTGTGGCTCCACACCCATCCTCACAGTAAGAACTGGATGACGATGAGACCTCGGATGTACCTTAACCAGTGAGGGAATAACAAGAACACATCTCATTACAAATATAAATGCCTCCCATCTCATATCTCAAAACAGTACTGTGATGCACAGATTTCTACATCTAGGGGTAACTGTAGAGATTTTAACCAACCTGGGGAGGCAGGACCTCGAGAACTGTTCTCCAAGGAGAGGCCAGAGTCTGAGTCCAGATCTTCCAGCAATTGTGGGTCTATGGCCCCCAAATTATCCAACATCTGGGAATCAATGGTGCCCAGGTCATCCAAATGCAGCAGGTTAATCTGGTCAAACACTGCTTCATCCAGACAACCATCCAGTGGTACATGGGATGACAAATTCCTTGTAACATTACATACTGAAACAAATGGGAGTGCAGCCAAATCCATTGTCATCCCCATTGATGAGTCTGAATGAGAGGAGTTTGTGGACTCCAGGCAGAAGAAGGGTGCTTGTTGCTGGGCGACTGGCATGGCCGCAGTCCTCTCTGACACCATATCATAAGCTGCAGCCCTGGATACCATGGCGTCATGAAGACTGACATCCTGGCTGATGGTGCTAGTGATGTCTGCATCAAGGTCAGTGAAACACTCAGTATCCAACGGGTCCAAGTCCTACACAGAAGATATAATTGTACAATTGCATTCAGGCATATCTGCTGGGGTGAGCAATCTCATCCAGAAATGGTATAGGCTTTTGTGCCAACCCAGCAGTGACAAACCTGATTTTACTAATCAATGAGTGGGGTCTTTGTAAGGAGCTTGATTGGTGGACTCAGGATTTAGCTGATTGGCACTGAACCATGATTGGCACTGAACAGAAGCCTTCCACCCACACTAGTCCTTTCTGGAGGAGAATCCAGCCCCTGATTTACCGGAATTCTTAAACCAAAAGCAACTAGCCCAGAGTAAAGAGGAGTTCCAGACACCAAACTTTATCTTCTTTTTTTTGTTGATTCCCCCCCTTTTCTCCCAACTGTACTTAGCCAATTGACCTTTCGCAAAGTCCCGCCCCCCTTAGTTACTATTGCTATGCCCGTCAAGCATTTCAGAACTATCCAGGAAGTAGCCGGAAAACACCAAAACATGAAGGAAGAAATCAGCGCATTGTGTGGGTAAAAGTAACAGTAATAATACGTTAGCTGTATTAGCTATCAATAATAGCTAGTAGCAAGCTTAGCTTGGACAGGTATTTTTGTTGATTTTGGATGGATTAAGCTGGTCATGGGATCCGCTATACTGTGAAATCTATTGCCGACATTGCGCTTCTTGCGTTCTGGGTTTTGGGAAGGGAAAGAAAATTACACCCCCTCCAAACTTTTCAGATATCTTGTATCCGATTTGCAGATCCCATAGGCACACCATTTCAGCATTTTGTTGTGTGTTTGAAAGCTTGACGGACCGTTGCTAAGGTAGGATTGGACAAGCACCGTTCTGGGGCGGTACTTTGTGAAAGGTCAATTACCCCACTCTTCTGAGCCGTCCCAGTCACTGCTCCACCCCCTCTGCTGAGCCGGGGAGGGCTGCACACAGCCACATGCCTCCTCCGATACATGGAGTTGCCAGCAGCTTCTTTTTACCCGACAGTAGGAAATTCACCAGGGGGATGTAGCATGTGGGAGGATCACGCTATTTCCCCCAGTTCCCCCTCCCCCCTGAACAGGTGCCCTGACTGACCAGAGGAGGCGCTAGTGCAGCGACCAGGACATATACCCACATCCGGCTTCCCACCCGCAGACACGACCAAGCCGGAGGTAACATGGGGATTCGAACCAGCGATTCCTGTGTTGATAGGCAACAGAATAAACTGCCACACTACCCGGACACCTGCTCCAAACTTTATCTTACGGAGATAACTCACATCTAGGTCACTGACAGGAAGAGAGAGGAAATGGCTCCACTGCTGGTCAATGTCGACGGCAGGGGGATGGCTGCGCGCTGGATCGAACACTGCAGCATTGCTATCAAGCAAACTCTTAAAAAAAAAAGAAAGAAAAAAAAGGATTCAATAAAAGACAGCAATGAGACAGAACACACACATAAGCTTTACCAGGGCTCACGTATATTTGGAGTTTAATTTTAACAATTTTATGTCTTTATTGTATCTTTCCTAGAAAATTACACCATTGGCAATGGATTAACTAGATGATGATATCCCCTTGCTCTACCTTCCTGTTCCTGTCTGCTCTGCTTTCACATGCTCTGAGCATATGAGAAGGGGATATACACTATCTCTTTTACATTATTTTGATTTATTTTAACTTACCTACACTATATTTTGCTTTTTTGTATACTCTGTGTTTACAAGTTCTATTTAATTGCCTTTTTTGTTTTTGTCTTACACATTAACTCTTCATACTGCTGCACAACCAATTGCTCCTCTGGGGACAATTAAAGTTCTACTAAGACTAGAAATAAAGCCACTTTATTTTGTCATTATAGATTACAACGAATTTGTTGTCTATATTCAACCCATCCTATTGTATAGGAGCAGTGGGCAATTGCAGTGCAGCACCTTGGGACCAACACCAGCTCTTCTTTCCATTGCCTTGGTCAGGGGCACAGGCAGGAGTATTAACCCTAACATGCATGTCTTTTTGATGGTGGGAGGAAACCGGAGCAGCTGGAGAAAACCCACGCAGACACGGGGAGAACAAGTTAACTCCACACAGAAAGGACCTGGGACAGTCTGGGGTTCGATCAGTACCCTCTTGCAGTGAGGCTGCTAACCACTGGGCCATAGTGCCACTCCGCAAAAAGCGCAATTGTGTGTTTTGCAAAAAACAGACGGAGAGAGATACGCAAGCACAAATTTTGTGGAATTTTTGCAAGCACTTGCCGCCTATTTCTGAATTATTCTCCGACTTCAGTAGTTACTTTGAATTCTATGAACGAAAGCACGCCTTTGTATAGCCACAGCAACTTTGCCGCACACTAGCATCAGGACGAGTTGTACCAATGCTAATGTGCAGCACAGCTGCTGTGGCTAGCCCTCCTACAGTTAATAGTCAGAAAGATTAGACTCTAGAAACTACTGCAATTAGAGACAAACAACATCAAATATGGCTAGACATCTAATTTTTCATACCGTAAAGCACTGCCCAATATCACCAATAGACGGGTTTCTTCTGCTGATGACCCCCAGAAGGATACTTTTTCCGCTTGTGGGCCAGCATATACTCAAATAAAACAATACTACAGGAAACCACAATCAATCAAGAATTGTATACCTCTTGTTCCAGTGCAATACTGTGAGCCAACTGACTCAGTGAACCAGGTTCCTCCTCTTTCACATGACCATTTTCTTCCTAAAGGAGCAAAAGATACAGATGAGGAAGAAAAGAACTGGTGAATAATATGGCAAAGACAAACACGACTGAAAAGAACAAAGCCTGTTTGACAACTGACATTCAAATGTCAAGGCAAAATGTTACACTGGACATAGTCCTTTAATTACTTTAAATTGGATATCTTTTATAATCACTCTTCTTTTGTTTTGGTAGAGGAAAGAGTAGTGGTTGTTATTGCTGATGCACTGTAACCAGGTTAAACTGCTCCCAGTCGACCACAACTTTTATAATTCTCCTGTCAATTGTGGCCACGGTCATTTATGACTGATATACAAATTCAATGACTTTGTGTGTGTAAATGTTTGTAAGTGTGCGTATGTTAACTAACAAGAGAACTTTGTATTAGGAAAGTGTAAGCAGATGTGGGTGTGCAAGGCTTCTTTATATCATAAAAGTTGGGCTAATCACAAGTAATGAGCTAATCCTGCTAGTTGCTGTAACACCCGGCAGATACAGTGAATACAGCAACACAAGAAGGTACCAACTGTCAGCCATGGAGACAGAACAAATGAGTGAGAAACTTAATCTCTATTGCACAATAACAAAGGCACAGAAAAGGAGTTTCACTTGGCAATTCCTTACACCCAGAAAGAGGAACGCTAGAGGCAAAAATAAAACGTTGCACCCTGACCTAATCAACTTCTGTGAAGGCTTTGTTTGGGCTTGTAGACTGTTGCTGAAGAGGCTTTTCAAGCTGAAATGACTCGGAGCATCACAAGTACTCATGTATAATGAGACATTTGAGTTCCTGTGAAAATTGATTAAATAAACCTAAAATTATTGTTCAATGAGTGGCAAAACTTTAATTGTTTCACTTGAACATAAGGTAAAGAACCAAAGATGTGTCAACATTGTCCTTGTGACTGGAGGGTAGGCTTTTATATCCCAGTACAGACCATTTTTGAGTAAGGAAATGGTGTTGGTCTGAGCCCCACAGCTGGTGGCTGAGGCTGAAGACAGGGGATACGATTACAGATTCACCTACATCAACTGGCCTAAAGGGATTACAGCCACCTAGCAGCTGTTTGTCCCCTGAAACAAAAACAAAAAATGCTGGATGACTAAAGGGATCAAACGGAGGCCTCATCTTGCAGTCTGTGGAGAGATGATGTGACATTCACCGCCACAGATTTAGCAAAAATGCTCAATACATTTCAAGTTATTGTATATCCTACAATACATTTTAGTACTTTACAGTTATTAAGGGACTAAACCCCAAATCCCTGTCTGATGGTGGTCGAACAGCTATCAAATGTTCTTTCAATACATCTAACTCAGATTCAGCACTATGTGAATTTACACATAACACAAGAAAACATGTGTAATGATGTTTTTCTCTGACAAGAGTTTCCCATATCGTGTTTCGCAAAGTCGGGGACAGACACATTCAACAGTGAGCACACTTTGTCTTGGAGTCAAGTTGGTAAACATCACCCTGCTAGTTTCTTAGATAACAATGTGTCAACACCCAACAATGACAGGCCATATTACCCCAAATCAATATTAGTCCAAAAATTTAACCCCCAAATCTGAGTGACTTTGTGACTGACACCACTGATTGATCACTGAGTTCTTGCAAAGAGAAAATTACTGAACAATAAGCTTTTTCTTTTACATGTAGTTCAGCTTCCCTGTGTGTCCAGTAATAGATCGGTGGAACCCTTCATTACATAACTATATCGATTGACGTCAGCTCGCTAACAGCTACAGAGGCTAAGGCGTCAGGGTTTCTTTAATAACTTTTATCGTCCACATTCCCAGTTACTCGCTGCTGTAACAGTAACACACTGCCTTACACTCCAATACAGACCTTAGGGTCAACTCAGCCCAACTTTCACGTTGACTCAGATTACGCAGTACACACACACACACACACACATACACACACACACACACACACCTCTCCGAGAACCTCGCCGGTTCCGGAGCTACAAGGCCCCTGTCCGAAGAGATGCTGGGCTGTTTGATGGCCATTGTCGGGCGGATGTTCACAGTCATCACCGGCATCACCCCCGGTGCTCTCCGACCCCAAGCTAGTGTCAGCGTCGTCGCCGTCTGATGGCTCTATAGAGTCGGGCTTGTCACTGTCGGGAACTTGGTGCAACAGCCATGCGTTCAGTTGCGTGGGGAACCGCGGGGAGCCCAGAGCCCTCACTTCGTCCAGCAGCCGGCGACTGGCGAAAAAATAGTCCAACTCGGGACATTTGGGGTGCACGCTGTACCCATCTAGGGTGTCCCTCAAACTGTGAAAGGGTGTCTGGGTGTAGGCTGAGCTGGGTCCCAAACTAATTTCAAAGAGAGGCGTGTAATAGCCGTTCAAGTAGCTGTCGACATCCACGCGAACTCCAATCAAACTGAGTAAGATGGTAAACTGGATCAGGCCTTCTGTGAGATACTTTTTCGCGATTTGCATTTTTTTCCCCTTCCAATTCTTTGCGAACAGTGGAGAATTGTGAAGCCGTGACCCCCGTCCGCTCCCCTGCAGACAAAACAAAGACGGAAGCCTACAAAAGAGCACGCGCTCCCCTGTCAGACAAAGAGGTCCGCCCGTGCCGGCGAATTAGCAGCTAGCCGGTAGCTATCAGTTTGAGGGAGCAGTTAACGTCAACTTCCTGGTAGAAACATCGCGTAAACGGTTCTTCTGCGATCGCTTACAGCGGATTAATCACTTCAGACATACTTTTTTGAAATGAAAACCGCTCCAAACGCGACCAGTTTGACGTGTATCAAAAGCTGAAATGTCATTCGAGCTAAATGTTCTCACCGTGGTGTACAGCGATTGAGGAGGGGACTTGTGTTCCATAATTTGCATATTTCATACACGCCGGACGGCAAAAGCTTCCGCCGCACAAGAGTTTGATTGGCCGAGAGCACAGCCTGTAAATATTTTGGCCAATGACAGAATACCACAGTTGACACACGCCAGCTCCCCCGCCCTCACCAAAACGTCAGAAATGATTGAGGATTACGATGTGCGAAACTCAACTCGTACCATATTTCATATCAAATACAATGAGCCTTTTCAAGGCTGTTTTCACCGATTTTGCATAGACGTTTGCCACAGTGGACCCCAAACGTTTGTCCCACTGACCTGCATTTGTCCAGCACTTGGACTACTGGTAGAGGAATGAACTGCAGCTAACTGAATTAGTGGGTGCGCTCATTTTCCTAGAGCCTATTGCGCAATCCTTTCCTATTGCACAATCCGGCAAAAAGTGACGACGAGCGGCGAGGGAGGAGCACATGGAAGGGAAAACATTTGCCAGCGGGAGGTGTCAAAAGCATGGATGTGTCAGAGCGATCAAAGCTTTACTGTACCTGTTGTTGTGTCAGCCATGTGGTCGAGGTAAAGCCCATTTATGCTCTCCGGATGGACTTGAGCTGGCGCGAAATCGTGACGAGAAAACGTCTGGAAGTTTTATACTCCTGTAAGCGTAGCCGTAGACGCTTGCTTGAATTGAGCGGGGCATCCGGCGTATGTTCTTCACTCGGTTTACTGGCGGATATCCGGCGTATGTGTCGACTGAGAAGCATTTTAAATGGTGCGCAAACTCCGCCTGCTCGGCGCACCACAGGCGTACGCCGGCGAAGTAATGGTGCGAACCCCCTGTAAAGTCCGCAAGTGACGTCAGGGTCAGCGGGGCGGAATCGAGAGAGTGAGCAGTAGTGCTAAACAACCAATTAGGCCCAGAGAAAATACACGTAACATTGCATATTGTAACTCTAATGGAATTCCACATTTATGCCATGAAATTTGCGAAGCGAAAACACAACTTTAGACCAAAGAACGTTGAATCGGTTCATCTCGACACAACGTTTATCTGAGAGAAACGTTTAATCACTCATCTAAGTGACCAGGTATCTCCAGCCTTATGAACAATACAGTTGCATAGTTCAACTTTCTTTGCTCTTCTATTAAGTATGCGCAAAGACACCGACTTTAGACCGTCTTCCCTGGAAGCGTACATGTACAATGTCAAAAACAGTAAGAATCTTAAAAGTGTCAAAACCAAGTCAGTAATGAAAGAACTTTGTATTTAATTTTTATTTTTGTAACGTAAATTTTTTTGTAGCATCTTCTAGTTAAAATGTGTTAGGTGAATTACTTAGTTTATGTGTTCCTAGTGTTTGTATTGTATTCTGTGCATAATCTTTATCTGAAAAAAAGCAAAACAAAAGCGCAAGAGTTTGCAGGTTAGCATTACTCCAAACCATTAACAACAAAACTGGAATATCAGAATTTTCCAAAGTAGCTAGTATACAGCAGCTTTGGTCCTATTGTGATCTATAACCATGTCTAGCTACCTCATGTACGTATATAAGTAACCTGCTAGCATATTTATTCCAGCACCTTTGCCCTCTGCACCATTGCACTGCTGCCTTCCTGTTTCACCAGTATAAAGTCATTCCTGGTATATATTCCTGAAGATTGTTTTGCATAGGTGGATTATGAGACAATGTACCCCTGGGCACGAATGCATAAGCGCCCCCCCCCCCCCCGACGGGGAAGGTACACTAACTTGTAGCCAACAACCCCAATAACTTAATTCCCCTGTACCTCAACAGGAATTACAGCACACATACACACAATTAATGCCAACGTCATATGAACTAAAACATACATTCCCCTGCAGTTTCCTTCAGTTTTTCAGTAGGACTTTTGGGGCTCTGTTACTGACACGAATGACTAAGTTCTTTGATTATGCGACAAGAAATGCAAAAGTTAATAACTAACTTCACACAGAGGTTCTGGCTTAGGGGCCTCCTGAGCCCCTGGGCCCTATAGCCCCATTCGGTAACCCACCCATGTTGTTTTGCTGTTAATCTATGTAAGTACACTGAGAGCCACTAAACCAGAGCCAAATACGTGGCCCAATAAAGATGATTGTATTCTGTTACATTCAACATATAAAATGACCAAAAACGAAATAGATCGACCAACGGGCATCACCCCAGGTGGGTGTTACACATTGGTGGTGGCTGAGGTGAGTTACCCCCTTCAATGTGAAGCACTTTGGGTATCTAGAAAAGTGCTGTATAGATGTAAGGATTATTATCATCTCATCTCATCTCATCTCATCTCATCTCATCTCATCTCATCTCATCTCATCTTCAGCCACTTTTCCGGGGTCGGGTGGCAGTGGCAGCATGCTAAGTAGGGCACTCCAGGTGTCCCTCTGCCCAGCAACGCCCTCCAGCTCCTTCTGGGGGATCCCAAGGCGTTCCCAGGCCAGATTAGACATGTAGTCCCTCCAACGAGTTCTGGGTCTACCCTGGGGTCTCCTCCGGGGTAGTATTATTATTAATAACAATAATGATTATTATTATTATTACTCCTTACTTAACATTATTTATATTATCACAAAAATGTTTGAAATGAGCTTTTGGGTCGTCCGCGGTGGCGTAGCGGTCTAAGCATCGGCTTGGTGTCGATGCAGTTGCCCACTGGGGACTGGGGTTCGCGCCCCGGTCTCGTCAGATCCGACTATGGCCGGACTCGAGGAAGCAGCAATCATTGGCAACGCTGTCTTCGGGAGGGGGGCGGAGTCGGCTTGTGTTCGTCATGTGAATGCGTCTCTGTGTGTGTCGGAAAAACAGTGGTTCGGCTTGGAGTCGCCTTGTCACGAAAGTGGGGAGGCGTCTCCTTCGAGACTGCCGGCCGGAGAGATGCAGTTGGCGAACGCATGCAATACGAGGGTGGGTGTTTGAATTAAAATAGGGATCAATTGGCCACTAAATTGGGAGAAAAAAGGGAAAAATCAGAAATAAATTAATAAAATAAAATGAGCTTTTGGTAACATTTATTCAAATAATAATGACCTGGCAATTAAGTAAAAATAATGTGAATATATCAGAAAATGAAATTGTGCTTGCACTACCTCAAATGAAGGCCACGGTGCCAAGGGGTGGCATGGAATATATATAATGGTTCAACTTCACCACAACATAGAAATGTGAAAGCCATTGGCACAAATATTAGTGCTTAAAAAGTAGGCTGCACATAGAAAGTTATTTATGATGGATACTGACCTCACATTGTTTTATTGCGATGATAAATAATCAGAATCAGACGTTCTTTTTATTGCCATGTGCATTGCATGCAGTAGGAATTAAGCTTGGCAATGTTGGTACAATCAAGAGTCAAGTTAAGTCAAGTCAATTTTATTCGTATAGCCCAATATCACAAATTACAATTTGCCTCAAGGAGCTTTACAGCGACACGACATCCTGTCCTTAGACCCTCGCACTGGATAAGGAACAACTCCCTAAAAAAATCGAAAACTCTTCAACAGAGGAGGGATCTCTCTCCCAAGACGGACAACGTGCAATGGATGTTGTGTTTACACAATGTACACAACACAACATTGAAAGAGGATGACAGAGTTATAATGGAATTATAAAATATATGAAGAATATGATGAGGAGGATGCCAAGCAGTGTCCAAACGTTACTGGAACAGCCAGGACCCGAGCCACGTGACCAGCATCACCATGTTAAAAATAAAATAAAATAAAATTAGTCACACATCTTAGTGAGAGATGGATATAAAAGAGGATAAGGATAAAACAGTGCAAAGAGAAAAATACTGTCTTAAATAAAATAGGTATGTGATATATCTATATCTATCTATCTATATATATATATATATATATACACACACACACACACAAAACAGATAAAAAAATAAAGCAAAAAAAGTAAAGTAAAAGTACAAAGGCATTTTAAAGGATTTTTCATTGATATTATGGAAGCCTTTTAAGTGAAATGCTGGAACCAATAATTTTCCTCCACCTTGCTTGCTCAGCATATAATAAGCGTTGTCATCAGCTTCGAGGTGATTTTCTCTTACTTTCCTTTTCTTGTCTTTTCCTTTTTTTTGGTTTTACTTGACTTGGTGTTACAATTAGCTGCTTTGAGGTGCCTTGGGGACGGGGGTCTCAGAAGAAGTGAGACAGCCCTCTCTCTCTCTCTCTGGTTGACCCCAGTTGAGCAGAGTAGGATCTCAGAATGGTAATGGGTAGGTACCGGGTTAATGACACAGCCATTGTTTGAGTCCAGATCAAAATATAAATACATTTTAAAAAAGCTATGCAGCTGGACAGCCGGTCTGTTTCAGGACCAAAAGACAGGTGTTGTTTTGATCTAAGACCCACAAAAGCGCTTATTGGGCTTGTTGTTGTGTGTTTGAATGAGAGAGGGAGAGAGAGAGAGAGAGAGAGAGAGAGAGAGAGAGAGAGAGAGAGAGAGAGAGAGAGAGAGAGAGAGAGAGAGAGAGCATGCGCGAGAGAGCTAATGTTTCTTTCTTTGTTCCTTGATTGCCTATATTTAGTAATTTTAAAATGATAGGGCCTTAATCCATGTTCACATTAACATGCATGGATTGAGACAAGGGTAGTGGCAACAGACACTTTTCTAGGCGCACCAGGCCATAAGGGTCAAGCCTCACATGGGAAGAAACCTCCTGAAAGCCTCTTCTGTAAAGTTACATGTACATGGCCTTTCAAATGGAAAATACAGTTTACTCACATTTCTGACCGTCCATTGGAAATAATGGTCACCACACAATACGTTATGTGTTTTAAAGTTTACTCAGCACTTGAGGAGCATGAAACAATAAAAGCCCAGTAAATTATGTAAAATAAGAAAAGTAAAATGTATGCAGGACTAATTTTATCTTTGTTTGCCAAAAAGGACACCCTTCATAGTTTAATATAAATGTTTTAATAGTAAAACATCTTGCTTCCAGACAGTGAGAGAAAGAGGCATGTGTGCATAGTAAACTAACAAGTATACAAACAATTTGACTGTAGATATTTAAGAAAAAGCCTGATTTGAACTGACATTGCAGGAAACCTACTTCCAGCCTTCTTGAACGCCTTACACGCGCCCCCTGCTGGTCAGTAGTAGTAACATGGTCCAATGGTCACTGACCTCTACAACTGATACGGCTCTTCATGTCATATGCAGTTTATTATTGTCAAAAGATGTCTTATTGTGAAGATACGTCTTGTGCGTCTTCTTCTCCCTCATGGCACAGTATATTGACTGTAAATAAAACAAGGTGAAGCGATGAATCGTATTTTGTCTAATAGCCATGACAAACATGGAATTGAACACATGACTCTCAACTGTCTGCCCAGCAGTGATATATAGGCCAATACAAGCATTTAAACGTGGCGTTAACGACTGTTCTTGTTTAACAGACTCAAACGTTTAGGCCCAATTTCAAGACAGATCTATTTCTCGTGCGATTGGCTAATTTTACTTTGATTTATCACTTTTTTTAAAATTGTCGTTTGAAACAAAATATCGCTTAGTATTTGTTTAGTATGTTTCGCAGCGGTTAGGAATAGAGTATCTTGTCTGACGTCATCGAGCCATCACACAAACGCTGACTCCTGTAGTTTTCTAACTCAAAGTAAGTCGGATAAATCTATCTCCAAATATGTGATGACTCCCCTCTGACTCATTATTGACAACTTGGTTAGTCAAAAGCAGAAAACCACGCCCACTACGCCACCCATTGATGAAACAGACTGTAGCGTAATTTCAATGACCTATTCAACCAGCAGCGCACAGTACCTACTGTATAATTTCTAGCTTGTTGAAATTCAATAGCCAACTATGGCAGCTAGATGAACAAAGGACCCGTTATGGGCCATTTCAAGAAAAAGTCATGCTGAATCGTAAAGCCAGGAGATAGAGCTAAATCATGTCAATTTAGTTAAAAGTTCCAAATATTTTGTTAATTATGGGCGCTAATGTCTAACTCTAATTTATGCAGGGTAAAGTATAACGTGGCTATATATTGGCTTGGCGGACTTAGCTGAATAAAATGCCACTTGCCTATAATAAACTTTACTGTTATACAAGTCGTATGGTTACAGTAACTGGAAAAAAAAAAGAAATATTACATCCACATATTGATAGCCCATTTTCCAGGGATGGGTAAGTGGAATTATGCAACAACAAAAAAAAGTAGTTCTATAAGCTATGACGGTGTCATAACGTTTTCCTTTGCTAATTCGTGCCATTGTCAAAGCAAAGCAGGCAAGGAGGTTATTAAAAATCCATTGTCATTTTGCCCTTACGCGAGCTATACAAATCGACTTGGTGACCCGAAAAGTCCAAAGAGCAAAATGGTACCAACAAGTTAGGCTCCAAACTGTGTCGCTTTGAAATTCTGTGAAGACTGATCTCCTCCGATTGATGGGATGCCAACATACAGTCACTTGATTAATCCACCAGTATTTTCATAACGATGTGAAACACATTTAAATCAACTTTGTGAAGTTCTGACAGATTTATTGGAGGAGGGCTCTTAAATCAATACACAGCTTCTCTCAGAGTAGAGCGGATTGGTGGGAAGTTAGTGACGTATGAGGGCCCGGAGCGCATGCGCGGTGGTTCGGTAAACGCAAGGAATCATGGGCAAGCCAAACCAAGGATTAGGTTCTCGTAAGGTGAAAGTGAAGTACAGATGTTTGTGGACATGTCCTGATATTATAATTGCTTGTACTGTCGAGTTGGAAAGTTATTCTTACAATTTACAGTTGTTATTTTACACCGATTTAAAATTTCGAGTGGAAGGGGACTATCCAGAGTCCGTTTCCTTTGTCTCGTTCCGTTTCTTTTGTCTCATTCAATAAGCCTACCAAAACAGCCTCTTTTGTCATGAATCTTTGCTTAGTTCGAGAGAATTTATGGATCACATTTCACAGAAAAATAAGAAAACACTGAATTTGACCATGGATTTTTTTTATTTTAATTTTTAATTTTTTGGCAAGCACCGCATTAAGTAGATATAGCGGGCATGTTTGGGCAATAAACAACAGAGTTAGCCTATTTTTTATCAATTAGTGTATTTAAATGCACTAAACATTTACAACCGCTAATAAGCAGATTGATAAACACACACACACACACACACACACACACACACACACACACACACACACACACACACACACACACACACACACACACACACATTGCAATGTAATAGGCTCGCACCACAATAGGCATGCTTGGTAAATGTAAATACATCCAATCAGTTTTGTATCGATGGAGAAAGATTTTTTTTCCGGCGGACTGATTTGAATATAGTTTTAACAGACAATATTTCATAACTTAGATCCAGTTTATCTCCCCCTTAATTTAAGATGTGTTAAATAAAAATAACATTCTGCTCACGCTGACAAGAATCAATAAAAATATATCCATGTTTCCTATCCCATGTAGAATATCTTGAATAATTTTATCAGACCTCGATATTCCCGCCAATATTACAAGTAGCAGGCGTACTATAATGAGGTGGTACGCCGAAATGTTCAGACTGCCTAATTAATTGTTATCCACGTAAATTAATTCATAAATGCAGTTTTGAACACAGACAAATTTGTAATGATAAAATCCATATTGTATTATTTTTATTTTTCATTCCAGCCCCTTTAACCTAGATCTAGAATGAATTTTAAGAGACGGGCTTTTGGAAATTCATCATTCATCCACCTCCATTCCATGAGCCGACTCTCCCTGCGGAGGTCCTCCGTTCAGAGCGCAAAACAACCGACTGACCGCCTTCTTCGGCAAGAACCCCGCTTGCGCTTTGATTGACAGTCGCGTCTGACCAATGAGATCACCAGGAGAAAATACCGCCCTTCTATTCGTCCAGGCAGCACGTATATGTGACACGGCCGGAGCCAATCACGGGCGGGGTTATTACCATAAATTTGAGGCAACGTGTCTGGCAGCCTCCGTGGCGCCCCGCAGTGGAGACTTGCCAATTTCACATTGAGCTCCGGCCTGCAAATTGAGCTGTAACGATGAAAAATGCCTTGCACTTCGTGCCTTTTTATTCCTTTCCTTTTCAATATAGGTCTTTGTTTTATGGTGATGGACTAAACATATTTCAAAAATTATGTGTCCCGCTTGACTGTCTGAAATTTATTGGGCAGGTTCTGACCCATTTTTTGTTTCAGTCGGTGCTGCCTCCGCTATCAGCAAGGCGCCGTTCCAGAGCAATTCTGTTATCCACGCAAACACAAGAGTTATTGTTTTCATTACCACACCAGGCCAGGACATGGCTATGCAACGAACATACTGTATGGCCTCAATTTAATGATCCTTCGCATAATTTGTGACGCTACTATTTTGCTCAATAATTGTTAGTGCAGTTTTCACCGCACGGGGGCGCTACTCACCGCGCGCATGCACATACGAGTAGAAGGACCATGTTCAGTTCTGACCTACATGGGATTCGTCCATTTGAAACGATAACTGTCCCATATAGGCCAACACTTCTGTACCAAATAGAATAATTATCGTTACTTACAATACCTCCCTTTTTTATTAAAAGAATCATAAATTATTCAGCCTCCCAAAATACTGCTCTCCTTCTTTTTCTCCCTCCGTCTTAAGTTTTTTTTTTTTATGCCGCTCCTGAGTCCAGAGGCTGAGGGGGCCAGCAGTGGGGCGAGGTGTTGACAGGACATTTCTCAGTGCGAGCAGCAGTTGTGTACTTGATGTCAGAGGCTGAGATGCCCGCCTTGATAAAGTTGGTCTGGCCCGCAGAGATTGGCAGCCTTCTCCCTGGAAAAGAAAACAGAAAGTCCTTATGTAAACAGAAGAAAATGGTCCCGTCCGAACAGAATAACAGCCCAGGATGATGTGATCTGCTAGCTTTCGGATGATATCAGCTCGAGCTTGCACTGTGCGCGCGCGCGCGCGCACACACACACACACACACACACACACACACACACACACACAGATACATTTTCTGGAGATTTTGAACCGTTAACGTTACTTTTCCCTCAAACTAAACAATTTTAGACACATCATGTGTGTTTTGACTTCAAATATGGTGTTGGAAGGTGAAGTCTCTAAAACCTCTGAATTGCTGCGCATTTTCAAATATCATTTTATTTGTGCATGTACACGAGAGGAGGCGTTTACGCGGCTGCGTTTTTTGTTTTGTTTATGCGTGTGTGCACATGCGTGACCGACTGTTTGTGTGGATCTTGTGTGCGCGGTGCTTGCGTGATTTTTAGAAGTATCCTGCCTCTCAGCTTTTTCCCCCGGTCTCGTAGTAAATCTCCCCGCGTCCGCTCTGTTGTTGTGTGGAGCGAGCTATTGTGTCTGTTTCGCTAATGGACTCCTCTAACCCTGTCTCCTTTCCTTCCCTCTATCTCCACTTCTTTTTTTGTCCCATATCATATCCATGTATTCCCCTGGGGTCTGATTAAAAGGCTCTCTCGCTGGGTTGAGGGCTGGAAGACAGAGCAAGAAGAAGATGGTGGGGTGGGGGGGGGGGGCGGCAGCGGAGGAGAGTGGTCCTTATTACCCCATATGTCTGGACAGAGGAGAGTGGAGGTCCTCCTCCAGTTAATCAATAGAAATGCCAGCCCCCCCTCCTCTTCCTCTCTGCGTCTGCCTTTCTCCCTCTTCCTCTCTGTCCCACTCTCTGTCTGTCTGCTCTTGCCTCCTCACCGAGCTCCCCCATTAGAGATAATGTGTCTGGTATTGACACCCCACCAGGTCTGGCCTCCGAGCACTATGACAGAATTACTGTGCTGCACGGCGAGACCATGTTACAAGTCAAAACACTGTGGTTGACAAAACAACCTGAGTCATTAAATCAGTTGACAATGTGGCTTGTAGTCACTGCAGGCCGGTTGCAAAGGATGCGCCGCAGAATCCGAGGTAGCACATGGAAATCGAAATCACTGCTGTTCGGTGCATGTAACAATGTAAACATTAATTTCTGTGGTAAATTGGGTGATCAGGATGGCGGCGCCTAATTTTTTGCACAAAACAGCGAGATAGATCAAACACTGCCGGCCATGGTCGTAGCAGCTCTAAACATTGACTGGCTGGAACATATCATTGTTGACCCTGGGCGGTTTGGGATGGCAGGGGGGTCTCTCTCTTGGCTGCCCGAGGGTCGTGAGGGTGTCACTCGGCAGGGCCGCGGGGCTTCAGACGCAGAGCCGGAAACTTCTGAGAGATGCCTGGGGTGGCTGTGTAGAGAACAACCTTTGACCCGCTTGACTCGGTAACCCCGGGGTCACAGAGGGAGGGGCCTGCGCTACGGGGGCTGGAGTGTAATTGATGTGGTAAGGGAGGCCTCCGGGGTCTATTGGAGAGAGACATGGTGGGAGGGATGGAAACCCGAAGCCCCAGAGGCAGGAGTGGGAGAGCTGATGAGGCCCCTGCTCCGCATCCACAGGTCCACTGGACTGCTCTGGCCTGGTGTTATGCTATACAGGAGAAGCTATAAAGGGACTGAGACAGTAGTAAAGCAGCGCCATTTATCCAAAGCAGAAAACATATTGTCAAGCTAAATTAAGACAAAGAACCTTAAACACTACAATTTAAAAAGGATGTGTCTGTTATATGCAAAAACTGACATTTATTTCGGGCATAAGTATGGAAGCATGAATATGGAAATTGCAATAGGGTGTTTCCGAAAATATATGTGAGTCTATTCCTTTTTCTGAATAACACCCTTGTTCCCCGGTACTTTCATGTGCTTTAGTTATCCGGACTTTTTTATAAGTTCAATACCCCCTTACAGTATTTCAAGCTTTTAAATTCGCCAGGTTCAGCCACATTATCTACAGCGATCAAGTCTAACTTGCGGGGCTTGGAGCCATGCATGTCTTTGTTGTTATGATAACATTGATTTATCCATTTACAGACACACAGTGAAATGTGTCTCCAGTGTTATAAAATATTCCCCTTTGAGGTGCTTGTCAGTAAAGTGAACCCTTTGCTAGTTTTGGCAGAAAGGCACAGTTGTGCTTTTTTCAGTCAAGGGTCAAAGGGCAGATTGAATTGCTGGAGTCTGGAGAGGAGGGGTGGACGAGAGAGGCAATGGCTGACAGATGTTTACAGAGGCCTGACTGCACCTCTGTGATCATGAGAAGGGGATAGGATTGGCATTGTGTGTGTGTGTGTGTGTGTGTAGGTGTGTGTGTGTACATGTGTGCATGTGTGCACAAACACACACACATCAGTACATAGTGCTCGATCATGACCCTTCTCATTTACACATGCACACACAAACACACACACACACCCACCCACACACACACACACACACACCAGGACCACTACCACTATAACCACTGCACTCCAGTTGAGACCCAGACTTGAGGACAGACAGTGAATATCCGTTTTTGCCATGGCCCAAACAGGGGGCTCTCCTGTCAGCCCCTCCCTGGCCCCTGCCTCTCTGACCAGATGGCCCAGATCTCTCTTACCAGGGCCCCAGAACCAGTGGGCTCTGTGTGGGCCTCCCATCCCCACCTATTCCAGCGTGGAGCGGTGAGGCTGACTGGCCCTCATTCACAGATAAGAGATTCAACAGCTTTCACTCCGCTCTCGAGTTACAGACAGCCCAGCGCAAATCATGTCAAAGCTGTTATTTTAGACAACTTGGCGAGCAGAGGGAAAAAAGGCATATGATGTGTGTCAAGGAGAGAGTGAGGAGAGAGAGAAAGAGAGAGAGAGAGAGAGAGAGAGAGAGAGAGAGAGAGAGAGAGAGAGAGAGAGAGAGAGAGAGAGAGAGAGAGAGAGAGAGAGAGAGAGAGAGATTCAGAGTTTACTGCCCACATCACATTACTCCAGAGGATTCGGACTCCACCACACTGAACATAAACACATCCACCCAAAACTATCAAAACAAACTCAGAGAAAACAGCTCCTCTCCACATCGGCTGGGATCAATAATTCATATTCACGTACATATTCGTATCCCCGGTGACGTCTTCTTGATATTATAGCCAATACAGTGGGAGCATCATTCTGTATTTTGAGTTCCGGGTCGTCCCGAAAAGCTTACCGAGGCATTCACATCCCACGCGCAAACGGGGATTTGAATATCAAGGGGTGTATTCTATGCCGAGGCCCAATTCCGATTCTCGCGCCGCACCATACCCCCCCCCCCCGTCACTTTGAATGAAGCCTTTTCCACGGAGGGCCTACTTGAAAATTCACATCACTTCTGGTGCATTTAAATGTTTGCTCAGATCGGGCCAGGGGTTAGGAAGGCTGGGAGTTAAACCTACACGCCGAGACATTCGCGAGGGCTTCTGGCCATTTCTTTTTCATTTTTTCATGTATTTATTTTTTCTATGACCTTCATATGAGCGGCGGTTGTTTCTGCGAAGGAGCAGAACTTAGCAAACGCGCATATTAATGATGATGACCCTTGATTTGCGATGCTCGACTGAGAGAAAACAGATGGGGCTAGGTGGGAAAGAGGATTTGGCTTGTCGAGAGCGTGTTCCCCACTCCGAGGCCAGCGGTTAGCCGGGCCCCTGCGAGGCTCCACTTTACATGCTTCCCAGTGTTTCGACGTGGAAAAGGGAGCGAAAACAAACAAGCAAACAAAACCTCATCGGAAAATATTGTTGCAGTTTTGGTGGCGGCTTTCTATCTCGCGTTCGAAGTGGTTTTAATGGGCGCTGCTGCCAGGGAGGTGGTAAAAAATAAATAAATGGAGAGGAGCCTTTGGTAAGCATTTTCAAAAAGGAAATGAAGTGGAAAAAGGCTTTTTACCCCCTGCGTAGAAGGTGGTAAAAACTGTGATAAACAAAATTCAGTATACTCGTGGTGATAATATAAATACATAAAGAATATGGACCTTTCACAAGTCTGAAACCTTTGTTTTTTGTTCCGTCCACACCAGAAAACAAACCAGCTCTCCCAGCCCATAAGAGAGAGAGAGGGGGGGGGGCAATAGAGCCGGCTCGGCTGCGAGGCTGCAGAGAGCGCTTCAAATCCAACCTGCTATGGCGGAAATAGGAGCGATATGCAAAAGAAACAACACATTCAGAGATATTCTGCTGCAGTTGTTACACTGCAAGCTCTCAACGCACATCTCTCCTTTTTTGTTTAAATGGAGTGATCCCCATAGCTAATATCCATGATGGAGCGATCCCCGTGCTCCTTTGGCCTTTACAATTGACACCATTGTTGGAAAGAGAAGAAGTGTGTGTGCGTGTGTGTGTGTGCGTGTGTGTGTGTGTGTGTGTGTGTGTGTGTGTGTGTGTGTGTGTGTGTGTGTGTGTGTGTGTGTGTGTGTGTGTGTGTCTTGGGGACACGGTGCTAGTTTCACAGGACTGTGACTGCTGAAGTGTAACGCTGCTGTAGACTTCATCTAATCCGAGAGCGGGGAGAGTGGCGAAAGTGAACCCCTATCCTCCGCTGACCTCTCGGCCCCCCCACAACTGATTTTCTGTCTCTCTCAATCTTTCTCTCGTTCCCCTTTTCATCTTCTGCATGTCACTGATATCCCACTATCAGCTCGCTGGTGTATCAGTGTATCAGCTGGGAGTTGTATCTCTGACTACACCGGTAGTGGTATGCATGTAGCCAAGATTACGTGTTTATGCATTTAAAACACACACACACACACAGACACACAGACACACACGCACGCACACACACACACACACACACACACACACACACACACATATGCAGCACACAGTAAGCATGCATAATCGCATGCATGTTAACACTTGTGCATAGGACACACACATGCACACACATACAGCACACTCTAAAACATGCATACTGGCATGCATGTTAACACTCGTGCATAGGTAGCCACTGTCACACACACACACACACACACACAAATATACATATGCACACACACATATGCAGCACATAGTAAGCATGCATAATCGCACGCATGTTAACACTTGTGCATAGGACACACACACACACACACATTCACACATATACAACACACTCTATAACATGCATACTGGCATGCATGTTAACACTTGTGCATAGGTAGCCACTGTCACACACACACAGACACAGACACACACACACACACAAACATACATATATGCAGCACACACTAAAGCATTAAAGCATGCATAATGGCAAACATGTTAACACTCGTGTATAGGACACACACACACACACACACACACACACACACACACACACACACACACACACACACACACACACACACACACATATGCAGCACACAGTAAGCATGCATAATCGCATGCATGTTAACACTTGTGCATAGGACACACACATGCACACACATACAGCACACTCTAAGACATGCATACTGGCATGCATGTTAACACTCGTGCATAGGTAGCCACTGTCACACACACACACAAATATACATATGCACACACACATATATGCAGCACATAGTAAGCATGCATAATCGCACGCATGTTAACACTTGTGCATAGGACACACACACACACACACATTCACACATATACAACACACTCTATAACATGCATACTGGCATGCATGTTAACACTTGTGCATAGGTAGCCACTGTCACACACACACACACACACACACACACACAGACACAGACACACACACACACACAAACATACATATATGCAGCACACACTAAAGCATTAAAGCATGCATAATGGCAAACATGTTAACACTCGTGTATAGGACACACACACACACACACACACACACACACACACACACACACACACACACACACACACACACACACACACATATGAATGGGATCACTCATACATGCACTTGCACTTGCATGCACACGCACACATAACGCTGCCCATTCAGCTTGCTCTGCATTGGCGCTCTCCGTTGCTCGCCGTTTCCACTCACGTGGACACACTACACAGAGCGCGCTCCAACACGC
>NC_079228.1:19819306-19879666 GCF_029633865.1 Lampris incognitus | reverse complement strand
TATTTTTGTATGTGTGTGTGTGTGTGTGTGTGTGTGAGTGCGTTTGTGTCTGCCTGCCCGTCTGGCTGCATACACACACACACACACACACACACACACACACACACACACACACACACACACACACACACACACACACACACACACACACACACACCTGGGAGAACGCTTGTTCCCCATTCTGCATAAGAGGCTGGGCTGCAATGCAGTGTGGGAGATTTAGGGGTGCACGCTCTCTCTAAATGATGACAGTCTTTGTCAACTCCTCTAATAAAGCCCCAGAGATAGGCCTGCCAAGAAAAGGGGGAAGCCCACACGATTTTATACAAACACACACACACACACAATCATATTTATGCCAGCCATTTCCACAAATATATGAAAATCCTTAACAGCCAAACTTCTGCTCCACTTAGAGAATAGTCGTTATTCTCAGCCCTGCTTCTTTTTTTTAGCCACAGATTACTATGATGTGCATCGTGATTATAAATTACTGTAGGTTGATAAAAATTCCTGTCTTCAGTGGTTATGAAAGTGACACCGTGTGTGTGTGTGTGTGTGTGTGTTTCTCAGAAATAGCCTGGTGGTGTGTGAATCAGTGTTGCTCCCTAATGCTTCCATATATCAGCAGCCTAGTGGGGGGATTTATGTGCGACTGCTCACGCCAATTTTCTTCCACCATTTCAGCACAGATAAATCTGCTGCACTAATACAGCTGCACTGTAGACAGAGCCATCACACACACACACACACACACACACACACACACACACACAAATTGAAGCTGCACAAACCATAAAAATGTGTGAAAGTAACAAGGTGAACAGGCAAAATAGTCAATTATAGAGAGGATATATGTTTAAAAGGAGTCGGAAACAAATTTCAGAACATAAAATAATGGCAAGTTAAAGCAAAGCTGATTATATGGCTAATTTTAGGATATCCCATATGTCTATGTTTCTCAAAAGGCCTTACAGGCTCAGACCATAGCGCCGTCATTTCCAGGTCTTTACAACACTAAAGCTTTTAGCAACTTGCTCACAACAACCCAACCTTATTAGACCTTTATAAATACATAGAGTGTAAGAGACCAGGACATTTCTCAATATATAACTTGGTAATATTTGCCAAATTATAATTTGGTAAATAGCGCACCAACATGAAAAAATGCAACAATGATTTTGATTAACTTAGAGGACTTAAACATCTTGATATAATTTGGGCGGTATGGGGGGGGCACAAAATGTCACTTGGGGGAGGGGCTAAGCCTCACTACAGCACCCCCTGGAGCCAGGCCTGTAGCAAGTGCTGGTTGACAACACTGCTGCAATAGTGGCTCAAGTCAAGTCTATTTTATTTGTCTTGCCCAATATGACAAACGTAATGCATTAGTCAGTCTGTTTGACTTGTTCAGTGACAACCGATTTTTATGCATGTGGTTAGCCTGGCATGCGCTGAAACGATTAAATCTATTCGAACAGTTAACATGGAGGCTGTATTGATATGCAAACCTTGTGTGCTATTCAGAGGCTCTGATTCATTCCCACATGGCAATAATGGATATGGTAATGTTAGGTGCAGGAAAATAACTTTGTGGTTTCTGGTGACCATTCCACTGCTGTCGACAGTCCATTATCTGCATACCGAGTAAGGTCTGTCACTGGTCTGCTTAATGTCAGTAGTCTCAAACCTGTTATAACAGGTGTCTGAAATTCTGATTTGACCAGAAATGTAAAGCGCTTTGAGTGGCTGTTGCAGCTAGAAAAGCACTATATAAAATGCAACTTGATCGATCGATTGATTGATTGATTTCATACTGCATCAAAATGTATTGTCTCAGTATATTCAAACTTCACTTCCCATCATTTTCTGCCTCCTGGTTTATGTGGCTTAGTGCGAGATGACGGTATGATGAATGATGGGATCAGTAGTTTCCAGGCAGCACTCAATGACAAGGCTGTGACAGGACATGGGTGAGAGCTCAATCAGCAGATGTAAATCAGAGTTCCTAGCCCTGCCCCCTCATCCATCTCGCTCTACCAGAAACAAGCCTGAATTGGTGCTGGGCACACCCCTTTGTGCGCACTCACACACCCACCCACACACACTCTCTCAACCCTCAAGCGGCAAATGATGGCCTTTGTTACAGCCATGTTATGATTACACTACTAGAGTGGCTACCATATCTGATCCTCACACAGTTGGTGTCTAGCATAGTCTCATTGATCAGGAGTCAGGTTTGAGAGAAGACTAAGGGGAGCTCTGACAATTTCATAACAGATCTAAAGAGGTTCTCACTGAAGACTTGGTTTTCTTCTCAAAGGAGTGTCAAATGATAGTATGAATAGCCCAGAATGGTGGACATGATACATGGGCAAGAGTATTTCCTAGATGTGAAATTGACTCTCTTCATCATTTTTTTTTTTACTTTAGTTGCTTTGAAGAAGAAGAAGAAGAAGAAGAAGCAGCAGCAGCAGCAGCAGCAGCCACCACTTTATTTTGTCATTGTTCAGGTTACAACGACATTTGTCTTCTGCATTTAACCCCATCCTATTGTATAGGAGCAGTGGGCAGCTGTAGCACCTGGGACCAACTCCAGTTCTTCTTTCCATTGCCTTGGTCAGGGGCATAGACAGGAGTATTAATCCTAACATGCATGTCTTTTTGATGGTGGGAGGAAACCGGAGCACCCGGAGGAAACCCACGCAGACACAGGGAGAACATGCAAACTCCACACAGAAAGGACCTGGGACGGTCTGGGGTTCAAACCCAGAACCTTCTTGCTGTAGAGCAACAGCGCTAACCACTGGGCCACCGTGCTACCAAAGCTAAAGCAATTAAAAAAGAGCTTTGAGAAACCTTTGAGGGTGTCTTCAGATAGCTTAGTGGGAACCAAGAGGAAGCCTTGGAGAAGTGTTTTAGTGTTTCCATAAAACTCTTGCATATGGGGGTTCTTCAAGGACCATATTGCTTTCTAGTGAAGAACTCACCAATGTTTATTATCTCCCTTTGGATCTGACAGGAACATCTGACGAGCATGAACCCTTGGACTGTAGCTCTGGTTCAAAGGTTTAATACTATTTTCTCTTTTGTTTTCATTCCAAATGCCAGGAACAAGGCAAATTCACTGTGCTGCTGCTGAAAGTACCTGATGCCGAGGTTCATGGTCTCTGCGGTCCCAATCATTCCGATAGCAAGCAGCATGTTGTTGCAGATCTTGGCCGCCTAAAGAGGATGCAGAGACAGGAGTCAGGAGAGGCACTATCACTCCATCTATGTGAGCCTGTGTGTGTGTTTGTTTGAGAGACACCACTGAAGACGGCTTAAGACGATGTGTGTGACAGTATGTCGTGACATACTAGGTGTGCGTTCAAATAAAAGAAGCATACTGGCATCGGAATGTGAATTCAAATGTTTTTGTTATGGGTCCCCCCCCCTTTTTTCTCCCCAATCGTACATGGCTAACTACCCCACTCTTCCGAGCCATCCTGGTTGCTGCTCCACCCACTCTGCCAATCCAGGGAGGGCTGCACTCCGATACATGTGGAGTCGCCAGCCGCTTCTTTTCACCTTACAGTGAGGACTTTCGCCAAGGGGAAATAGTGTGTGGGAGGATCACGCTGTTCCCCCCAGTTCCCCCTCCACTCTGAACACCTGAACAGGTGCCCCAACCGACCAGAGGAGGCGCTAGTGCAGCGACCAGGATACATACCCACATACGGCTTCCCACCCACAGACACGGCCAAGTGTGTCTGTAGAAACGCCTGACCAAGCCGGAGGTAACACAGGGATTCGAACTGGTGATTCCCGTGTTGGTAGGCAACAGAATAGACCACCACACCATCCAGATGCCTCCGTGAATTCAAATGTGCACTTAATCATGTTTTATTTTATTTTTTTGTGTGTCTGTCCTTACCTGTCCAGTGCCGACCTGTCCACAATAGATCACATTGGCTCCCATACAAGTGAGCAGCTCCTGAGCAGCGTGGTACTCCTCCTCCACACCGCCCACCATAAAGGTCAGCTTGGCCAGGCTGGCAGCCCCCACACCTACACACACACACACACACACACACACACACACACACACACACACACACACACACACACAGTAAAAAACAAACACAAAAGAGTTGAGGTTAACCGCGGTGCAAAATCTTCGTTGTATTTGCAAACACAAACATATGGTTCATGATAAAAACAGCAGTCTAATAACCAGGCCTGGAGAACTGCACCAGGAAAAGATCTTGGCATTGAGGTTGGACTGTTAGGAAAAAGTGAGTATACGGTACATATATTGTTTTTTTTCTTAATATGATGATTGTTTGACTATTTTCGACTAACATCCATAACTTTTGCTGTCATTACTAGTAGGTCTTATTGATGATAATGGAATTGCATGGTCACTTATATGATTACCAATGTTTTAGAAAAAATCTGGGTGGGCAAAATTAGGGAGGCCATTTCATTATACCAACTTTTATTTATTTTTTGGTATTTTTATACCTTTATTAGATACTGATACCAACTTAAAAGTGAAAAAAAAATTCAGAACATAAATGAATACAAGTTTAACTGTCTAGACAATAATCAGAAAGATGTCTGTGAATGTTCTCATTCATCCAGGTCATGGTTATCCAAAGGAATTGAATCAAGTGCAACTGGACTTGGTATATATCCGTGAAGACGTTTCGCCTCTCATCCAAGAGGCTTCATCAGACTAGCTTGGTCTAGTCAGAAAGGCACGAACTGATGAAGCCTCTTGGATGAGAAGCGAAACGTCTTCAAGGATATATACCAAGTCCAGTTGCACTTGATTCAATTCCTTTGGATAATCAGAAAGATCCAATTAGAAAAAGAGATAATAAGCAAAAGACAGACAGTAGAAATGGAAGCGAGGGGGCTACATATCGGTGGTGCAGAACAGGGCCTATCTATTTCAGTCCTTCATATAAAGAGCCAGCTGGACACTCACATGGAGCCATGATACATGCAGCATGTACAGATGGGTGACAAATGAAAGGGAAAAGCCAACATAAAGTGTCTTAGTAAGGTCCACCACGAGCCTCCAGAACAGCTTCAGTGCTCCTTGTCATAGATTCTACAAGCCTCTTAACTCTACCAGAGGGATGGACACCATTCTTCCAAAAGACACTTCCTCATTTGGTGTTTTGATGGTGGGGGTGGAGAGCGCTGTCTAACATGTCAGTCCAAAATCTCCCATAGGTGTTCAACTTGGCGGCGTGGTGGCAGTTACCGCTGTCGCCTCACAGCAAGAAGGTCCTGGGTTCAAACCCCAGGGTTGTCCAACTTTGGGGGTCATCCCCGGTCATCCTCTGTGTGGAGTTTGCACTTCTCCCCATGTCTGCGACGGGTTTTCTCCGGGTGCTCCGGTTTCCCCCACCATCAAAAAAGACATGCATGTTAGGGTTAATACTCCTGTGCCCTTCACCAAGGCATGGCAAGACAAACTGGAGTTGGTCCCCAGGTGCTGCACGGCGGCTGCCCACTGCTCCTAGCTACACAGATAGGATGGGTTAAACGCAGAGCATAATTTCCTTATGGGGATCAACAGAGTATATCAAAATAAAAAAACTGAGTTGAGATCTGATGACTGCGAAGGCCATAGCATATGATTTATGTTATTTTCATACTCATCAAATTATTCAGTGACACCTCATGCCCTGTGGATGGGGGCATTGTCATCAGGACAGAAATGTCTCATCATAGGATAAAGGTGATCACTCAGAATAACTTTGTATAGATTTGCAGTGATGCTTCCCTCTAAGGGGACAAGTGGACCCAAATCATGCTAGGAAAATCCCCCCCACAGCATAACAGAGCCCCCGGACCCCCTCACTGTAGGGGTCAAGCATTCAGGTTTTTCCTTCAATTTGTCACACATCTGTATGTGATAAATGAGGCTCATGACAACAGGTTTTTTTTTAACAAATTTTTCTCCCCAATTGTACCCGGACAACTACCCCACTCTTCCGAGCCGTCTTGGTCGCTGCTCCACCCCCCTCTGCCAATCCAGCGAGGGCTGCAGACTACCACATGCCTCCTCCGATACATGTGGAGTCACCAGCCGCATCTTTTCACCCGACAGTGACGAGTTTTGCCAGGGGGAATGTAGCGCGTAGGAGGATCACGCTATTCCCCCCAGTTCCCCCCTCCCCCTTGAACAGGCAGCCCGACCGACCAGAGGAGGCGCTAGTGCAGTGACCAGAACACATACCCACATCCAGCTTCCCACCCGCAGACACGGCCAATTGTGTCTGTAGGGACTCCCGACCAAGCCGGAGGTAACACGGGTATTCAAACCAGCGATCCCCGTGTTGGTAGGCGATGGAATAGACCGCCACACCACCCGGACGCCCCACGACAACAGGTTACCATCCTCTCACAGCTGCAGCACAGCATAGTCAGACTTATTTTTGGTTTTTGTCTTTTTTTGTTTTGTTTGTTTTTTGTTTATTTTTCTGATCACAATAACAAGTTTTGGGACTTGTCTTATGAAAACGGATCAGAGTCCAGTTATAACCTACCCGGGACTTGAGCAAGGTGATGAATTTAATTTTATATTTACACTGGCATGCTGAGTTTTTGGAAATGTGCGCAAGCAAGGTGAACTTTGTTCAACTCTGTTTAAAACGTTATCCAATGAACATTTTTTCCATAATAAACAACACAGACATCAGCTGCCTGACTGTTTAACATCGTCAACTGTCTGAAAAAGGTCAGCTGTGAAAATGTGTGTGTGTGTGTGTGTGTGTGTGTGTGTGTGTGTGTGTGTGTGTGTGTGTGTGTGTGTGTGTGTGTGTGAAAGTGGGGCAAGAGTGTTAAGAAGAGGTGCACCAGAGGGACCCGGGTATCTTTAAAAGCCGATTGTTGCCATCATCCACTGCACGACCCCCATGGGAAGTCTCCCCTTTTGTCCTCTCACCCCTCCTCTCTTTCTCTCTCCCCCGCTGTCTCACACACACACACACACACACACACACACACACGCTCGCCCGGACCAACAGCTGTGTCCGGGGCTACACCCTGTGGGGGTATCAGTGACAGGCGTGAGGGGTAATTAACTTTACACTTTATCATGTTCAATTAGGTATCGCTCCTCGTGCCTGATGGCTTAAGGAGTGTGCCATGTTTTAGCAGCCCCCCCAGCCCCTCTGCAGGATGCTGCTGGGTCCTGATGGAGCAGGTTGAGGACGTGCCCGATTAGTGCAGGAATAAACCTGTTCAGAGGGATGCGGTACCCCTGCCGTTCAAATCTCATCTGCCATGCCACGGCCCCTTTAACGCTCCATTGACTAACCCTAAACATTAACACAGAAACATTAGCATGCTGGCAAACATATGTAAACACACACACACGCACGCACGCACACACACACACACACACACACACACACACACACACAAAGACGCTAAAAATGAACTATGCACACACACTCACAAAATCTTATAAAGTGCTGCAGTAGGCAAGTGTTATGTAACTAAAGCCTAAACAGGCCAACATGACCATGGTGACATTGCACAAAGCTCAACAGAATCCAGATTTTCCTAAGAGGAAGAACGGGAGAGAGAATGCGAGAGAGAGAGAGAAAGCTAGAGAGAGCGAGATAGAGAGAGCTAGAGAGAGACAGTGAGAGAGAACACGAGAGAGCTAGAGAGAGAAAGCGAGTAAGAGAGAGCTAGAGAGAGAGAGAGAGAGAGAGAGAGAGAGAGAGAGAGAGAGAGAGAGAGAGAGAGAGAGAGAGAGAGAGAGAGAGAGAGAGAGAGAGAGAGAGAGAGAGAGAGAGAGAGAGAGAGAGATCAGATCACTCTTCGGGGGGCTGTGTAGCTCTAATGAAAGGCCTCTTAATAGTGAAAGCCTAATAATGTTGGCGTTAATAATTAAAGAGGTATTAGAAGGGTAAAAACAGCTGAAACCACATTATCAGACTTGGATGAAGAGGGGAGAAGAGGACAGGAGTGGGGAAGAGACAAGAGGGGAGGAGAGAGATGGATAGGAGGAGAGGAGAGGAGAAGAGAGGATTTTCTACAGTAGTGCTAACCATATATTTTGGTGACCCATAAACATAAATATACATCAGTTTACCCCTTCTCCCATTCTTAATTGGCTATACCGCTGTCACGGGTGTGTTGATGCCACTACTTTGTGCGTGTATGTGTGTTTCAGTGATGAGCTGTCAGCAGGTCATTAGGGCCACATAATGAAGCCCAAACGCCACACTGCGGCAGCTGCCTATGGACCACGGCAAACACACGCTTAACATAAGGCCACCAAACACACTCATCATCCTCACATATGGTTCACACATTGCTGATAGGAAAGTGCTGTGATTTCCACTCAACTGAAGATGTTTTTTTCCAGGGATGAAAATTTCAATTAAGTGTCTGTTCATCTCAAATTGTGTATGCAGGCTCTAATATAGTAGTTTTACCAATTATTTTTGCGAAGTATTTCTTTGCAGTCTTTATTTGACACAGAGTATTGTCTGCATATACCCCTTGAGCATTTTATTCTCGACTGTTCACGTCTTTTTTTTTAAACTCATTACTTTTAGCTTTTCTGTCTTGTAATGCATTCTTCAACTTGTTTTGGGGAATGCTTCGGAAACAAATCATGGCCCCAGTCAGGATTATTATGAGACATGACATGACTTAATATTGCAATGCTTCTCTGCAAAGTCTCATTCCTGTTGCATTTGCCGTAGTATTGAAAGCCCAGCTCCTTGTTTTGTCTTATTAGTAAAAAATCTTAAGACTATAAAAGACAAGAGAACATTAAATGCACTTCAATCATCATCTTCTGTACACAAACAAGACTACCGCGCCAGCGAGCACATGTGCCATGAGCACTGCGTGACAGCTGAGCTGGTTCATTAGTGGAGATGGCTGTTTGCGGGACGACTAAAGAGGAGATTATTGATAACACAGTCAACGTCCTGATCAATACATCTCTCTGAGGGGAGAGAAGGAGAGAACGGAGAGTAAGAGGAGAGAAGTTAGACCAATCATAGGAGAGAGAGAGAGAGAGAGAGAGAGAGAGAGAGAGAGAGAGCTAGAAAGATAGAAGAGGACCAAAGCAATCTCTCTCTTTACCTCCCACCATCCTTCCCGTCACTCCCTCCCTCAAATTAACTAATCACCCATAATAAGCTCTTATGATCTGTAGTGGATTTCTATAAGCAGTGACAAAGGCATGATGGAAGATCCCGGCTCCTGGAAGAATAACAAGTCATTTGCATAACATAGGGGGAAAGTGTGGGTGTGTTTGTGTGTATGTATGAATGTGTGCGTCTGGGTTTGTGTGTTTGGATGTCTGTGTCGCGTGAGTCAGTAAGAGTGTTTTGTCTGGTGTGTGTGTGTGTGTGTGCGTGCGTGCGTGTGTGAGGGGACGTCCCGTTCTCGGATCGTCCTGTCAGAGACGGATTAAAGAGGAATCCTAATGAGGCTTCCTGGGCACCAAGACCGCCGGCTCATCCATCCCAGCGGGAGTGACACCCCTGGATCGTTAGCGCCGCGCAACCACACACCGCCCCCTAGGGGAGGAGACTAAAAGAAAGGGGGGCTATGGCGCTATGGAAATGTTATAGAAGAAAGATATGAGAGGCAAAGAGCACAGAGGAGAGGAGAGGTGGGGAGAGATGTTCAGAGAGTGTGAGATAGGAGTCACACAGATTATGGCCTCAAATGGTCAAGAGCAGAAAGAGTCTAATTTTATCTGATTTTATGATGATGCTGTATACAAAAACCAAACCATACACACTGCCAACTGGACACAGAAAACAAGTAAAAAATAAACTATCAAGAGGAACAAAAAAATCCACACAACAGTCAAAACACGCAACAATCTGAGGCATCATGGTAGTTCATCCAATAAAGCAGACTATGTGGGGCTCAGGCCTGATTGCTGCATTTTGGGTATTCAGGCACACAACCTTTTCTGGGCGTCTTTCCACCTCTCTGCAGACCCCCCCCCTCCCCAATTAAACAAATACATAAACAAATTACAATGACTATACTTAATAGGGATGCACCAGTATCACTTTTCACCACCAATACTGTTTCGCAGTGTTAAGTATCAGCTGATACCGAGTACTGAGCTGATCACTTTTGCAGAACAGTGCAGACTTAGACCAATAGTTTGGAGTCAATGGGCAAAATTACGGGCATAAAATCAGTCTTTTTTTTTCACCATTAAGAAAAAATAGGCTTCCATGTACCAAAGGTGCAGTAAATAAAGCTATTTTGCTTTTATTTACATGTTACTCATGGCTTTAAGTATTGGATTTTAGTCATGGGTAAAATCTCAGATATCGACACTGCTTGGTGCATCTCGATGCATCCCTAATACTTACAGGAAGGATTTCCTTAGGAAAAGAGCCACCTCTCCACCCCCACCCCCCACTCTCTTTACCACAAACTGCTCCAGGTAGTCTGCTACAACTACTCACTCCCTCAACCCCCCCCCGGACCATGGTGACACCGGCTGCAGGGTTAACAGCCTGCTCCACGGCTTGGCTCTTATGGTCACTTTTAAACTGCACAAGTAAGGCGGAGAAGAGGACAAAGGATGCCCCTCATTGGTTAAGGAGGCACCGAACAGTGTGTGTGTGTTTTTCTCTGGGCTTCTGTGTGGCCTCACGTCTGTTAGTGTGCCTCATACATGTAAAGACAAAATATCAGCTCCACCATCAAAGACTATTAGTCGAGACTCTTGACAGTGCACTTATATATACAGCAGGCTTTAACCGTAAACATAAGAGGGTGAAATTGGGTGTGTGACGGCAAAAGAGGATCAGAGAAACAATTTTGGTTTGTCGTATTTGTAGTAAGCGTTGAATTAATTAGCACTCGTTTCGTTACACACACATACACACACACACACAGACACACACAAAAATAAACAGAGGCAATTCATTATAGCCTTGTAACCTTTTAAAGTCGAGCTTTTTGAAGTGGTCCCTGTGCATGTGTGAGAGATGAGTAAGGGTGTGTGTGAGTGTGTATGTGTGTGTGAGTGAGAGAGAGCGAGAGAGAAAGAGCTGTAGCTTGCGTGTACATGATAATATCCATGCATGTGCGGGTGTGTGTGCACATGTGTAAATCTGTGCAAATGTCAGGGACAGGTGCGCATCCCAGTACCGGCCGACGCCGCGACGTCAGTTAAAAGGTTCTGAGGCCATGTCCCGGAGTTACGAGCCGTGTGTAAAGCAGTAGGCCCTTTTTATTGGTGGTGGGTTTAAATGAAACTGCATTTGTGAATATGAGACTGCACAAACAGCACACACACACACACACACACACACACACACACACACACACACACACACACACACACACACACACACACACACACACACACACACACACACACACACACACACACACACACACACACACAGGATCTTCCCATGGTTCGGTAGTGAATGACGCATTTGACAGCATGCCACAACCCTACTCTTTTCCCTTGAGTTCAAGAGAGAATAAATCCAGAGAACACTTAGAGAGAAACAACACCTATAATACAGCATTAGAACTCCTCCAAACATCTCATTTCCTCACATGATAACGTAAGTGCTTGAAAAAGGTCCTTGTACTTCAAGCATGCCAGGAGGCGTGTAGGGATAATTCACATTTTAAGTAGCACCTTCAAGTCCAAGTGCAGCTGGTGCAAACAGGCTGCGGTTGTCTTGGCCTTGACTAAGCTATATGCAACCCTGGTTCCCACTAGCTTTTTTAACTGTATGCACATGTACGGATAAAGTGTTGGCCCCGGCTGTAGCCATCTATAAATGAGGCTAATCAAGCCTTAACATTCAATAGCATAACAACCTTAAGTGAATGAGAGTGGACTGCAACATTAGCCTGCAAGGGTAGCATTTTTAAAGGCCAACATCCTACATGCAGCCTGATGTGGTCCACCATTACAATTACACCCAAGTACAGATCTTTCTCTCAGATAAATTAAAAACCCAAACATGCCCTATAAAAAGCATGACTGATATCGAGTAAATAAGTTAGATGGTAAGAGGGTTTGCGTTAAACAAAATCACTCGAAAAAAAAAAAAAATAGCACTTTCAACAGTTTATCTGCCAACTTCACTAATGCTGCTCTTCTATGTTAAAAACAGACTCTTTATCGGCCCCAGTTAACAGGCGCAGAGCCATGAGAACCAAATCTCACAGAAGTACAAATCATGAGAACCTCAGGGAATGGAGGCAGTTTCACACAGCAGACTTGGTGTAGGGAATGAGGGAAAATACACAACTTTACCTTCCATTCACACACAAGGAAATCAACAGGACCGCATATGATTGCTGAGGTTACCATGGCCTTGGGATTTTAGCTCTTGCAGTGGATGTTGACTGACCACTGGGCCTACCCTCATCATCATCATTATAATAATCATCCTCATCAACAGGAGCCGTGGTATTCTGTAGGGGAGAGGCTGGTCAACGGCAAGAGACAGACCAGGGAGGGAGCTAGCGAGATCCACAATCAATCCCTCCACTAGCCCAACGAGACCCATCTAGGATAGAGCAGGCTAATGATCCCCAATTAGGCTTGGTTGGCAAGGAGGAACACAGACTTAGGACCATACAGACAGACACACACACACACACACACACACACACACACACACACACACACACACACACACACACACACACACACACAAATATACACACGAAAACTGTAGAAAGTGTCATTCATATAGACAGAATGCTAATTTTCTTTAAGATGAGTGACAAGCTGTATGGGGCTTTGACAGACCGACTTTTACTAAGGCTCATACACCAGCTGACTATGAGTCTACACACACACACACACACACACACACACAGCATATGACACAGGGGCATAGCTGTGAGGGCCAGTCCCCCAGCTGGTGTCGCTCTGCCCCCATCTGGAGCCAGGCAAGACAACCACCCCTCCTCCCCATATATTTCCTTATAGCACTGTCCCTGGACAGCCCCTCCACCCCCGGTTCCCTCCCTTCTCTGCATGTCACTGAAACCCATGGTGAAGGGCTTGTTATGCTAATCTAGTTTCTGGACTACTCTCGCACCACTCTCTTTCTCTCTCTTGTACTGGTTAGCCATCAACAGTGACAGCATGACCAGAGCACTGCCCCCCACCAGCAGTACCATTCCCAACCAACATGTTGGCAGAGATATCGCTAACCTCCACTAAACTGCCGGCACTCTCGCTGAGCATACTCTGATTAATCCCATTCTCAGACTGGATTACACCGGCCTCTTTTGCCCTCCAATTCCTTCTCCAGACCAGGCTGAGAGGGCCCTGTGGGGCCAGAGAAAGAAACAGAACGTGGGTCTGGTGAAGGTGTGGGGGTGGATTGACAAGTCTGACTGATGACCCAACTGGCATCAGTTTTTGATCTAAAAGGCTCCCGAAGGGTGGCGAATGACACCCAAACTGTTGTTAAAATGACACGGCTTAAGTTTCAGGCAGTTAATCAATGTGGACTGATTATGATTAGGGTCGTTTCGAGAGCTGGTTAGGTGGATAGTTAGCCGGCTATTTATTAAAACCATGTATATGGTAGCATAGCGGGCTATCCCGTTGCCTACCAACATGGAGATTGAATAGTGTGATCCTCCCACGCGCTACATTCCCCCTGGCAAAACTCCTCGCAGTCAGGTGAAAAGAAGCGGCTGGCGGCTCCACATGTATCGGAGGAGGCATGTGGTAGTCTGCAGCCCTCCCCAGCTTGGCAGAGGGGGTGGAGCACTGACCAGGATGGCTCGGAAGAGTGGGGGAATTGGCTGGATACAATTGGGGAGAAAAGGGGGGGGAAAAAAAACAAACGTGTATACAAGCAACATCAGCCCCTCGCCTCAGTGGTCCCACGGGAGAGCGGTCCTGTCACACCCTTTCTCTCATTCAATTCGTACCGATGGGTGATTTTCCCAGCGCCGGGGGGGGGGGGCACAATGAAAGGTTTTTCTGAGGCATTTTAAAAGCCATCGTCTTTTAGCGATGTGGCTGCCCACCATGGGCACACAGACATAGACGCAAGCATTCTGGGTAATTACTGCTAACGACCCCGCCGCTCGTTAGCCAGAGCTCCTATTTTTGCCATTGCTGTGCCAACACCCTGGGCCTGTGACGTCAGAGCCCGTTTTGTTGTGGGACAACTTTGCATGCGGACTCTTTTAACGACACCAGACAGTGGTACGTGTGCAAGAGCGAACGCTTGTGCACGTCTTGCATAAGTGTCTGTGTAAATGCGTGAAGGCAAGTGGATAGAGATTACGTGTGTGTGTGTGTGTGTGTGTGTTTGCACCAGGACACAGGGGTTATGCATGGCTCAAGCCAGCACACTGGTCAGTGTACAAGGGGGAAAGTAAGCAGTTAGCTTATAGGGAGAAAGCAAGAAAGAGAGAAAAAAAGGGATGGGATGGAAGATTTTGATTGTCTTTTTTTTTTCCCAAACAGGGTTATTACTCCACAATTCAGACCCAAGGCGAGACTGCCAAACCCCTAGTGACGCACACGAGGTACAGACACACAGACACGGATAAACACTGAACTCATATTTTTATGTAAATCACACTGCCTCCCACACATCAGAGAGGACACAGTTTTCTATATATAAAAAGTAAAAACAATAAAAAAACAAACAAACAAAAAAACATAAACAAAGGCATGGGCCATAAAGGGAACAGACGGCTCCTACCCCTTGCAGCAGTTTAAGGATATGGGAGATAAAAGCGATTGGGCTATATCTGTATGAGTAGACTGTCATTGTGCCTGTGGTATAGTGAACTGGGAGTATGTACAACGTACTATATTTCTCGAGGACTGGGTAATACTGTAGTTTTAGTGTCACTCTGAAACTATGCCAGCCCTTTTGACAGCATTAGGTGAATCATAGCTTTTTTACAAATATTTTCACAATAATTTTACAAATATTCACTAATTGCATTGCATGTATATGGACTTGATCAAAACAGTCAACACTAACTTAAGTTAAATTACTAATTTTCTTTTTGGTCTCGCATACGCCCTCATACAAATATGCATACACACCTCATAACAACATTGGTGCCCTACTTGGGAAGAGTGCCATCTCCTGGTTGGAACACAGCATATGACTTCATATATCTCGCCTTGAGATAGGAAAAGGGGGAAGAGGGGGAGGAAAGGTGCAGAAAGGGAGAGTCCAGCTCCTTGACCTGGGCTGTGCTCTGGAACCCCACCCCCCCACCCCACCCTGACCTCTTTGCACAAGTTTGGCTTCACTTATCAGACCACAGGACTACTTTAATCCCTGTTCTGAGGGTTTAGAGTGGGGCCAAATGTGTGACAGTGTGTGTATATTAAGGTGCAGGTTTGAGCTGTGTTTGCACCTGTGGATGTGGCCTGTGGTTGCTAAGAAGTGGCACTGCATGCATGCATGTGTACGTGTGTGCATCAATGCCTGTTCTATGAGCGTCCATGGAGCTAGTTGTAGAGGCCAAAGGTAGCAGGTAAATCATTGGTCATCTCAAGCTAGTAAAATAGGCTTAACTAAGAGCCTGAAGAGGAGGAACCTTCACACAGGACCGCACACACTAACTACACACTGTCTACAGTATGTAAACACAGTGGTGTGTGTGTGTGTGTGTGTGTGTGTGTGTGTGTGTGTGTGTGTGTGTGTGTGTGTGTGTGTGTGTGTGTGTGTGTGTGTGTGTGTGTGTGTGAAAATGAGTGTGTGAGTGAGACAGAAAGAGGGAGAGAGAGTAACAGGCTTAGGACTCTGATCTCACTGACTGCAGCCGGTCTGCAGACGCCAGCCGGTAAACACACCAATGTAGGTTGTCTTGGCGTTTGTGTATGTATGTGAGATGGAGGGAGCTACAGTGTGTATTCTGTGTGACATAAAGATTGTAGGATAGGAAACATAAACTTTATGGTTAGGGCTAGAGGTCAAATATGTTGTAAAGCAAGCAGGTAGGTACAGTAGCATGGGCCTACGTAAAATGTTGATTCACAATAATGGCATTTGATTGTATGGGTACTCGTGTGCATGTGTGTGTATCTGTGGGAGTGTGTGCCGGCAGCCCTTGGTTGGTCTCAAGAGGGGAGAGCAAGAGGGAGACAGAAGGTTTTACAGCGACACGTCCCCCCTCTTGTCTTATCTCCCTCCCCTCCTCCGCTGCACTCCATGTGAGGGCAGTTTCTCTCCTCTTTATGACTCTTTATCTGACATGAAAGGCACTGACATGGGATACTCGCCATTACGGCTCCATCAACATGAAAAGCACTGACACAGGATTCTCCATTGCAGCTTAGCCCATTAAGGGAGACTGGTGATCCTGTGCTCTGTCAAGAAGCCGTCACAGACAGACAGTGCCGACATAATGAGGACTTAAAACCTTAACCTTGCCTTTAAGACCGCCGGTCAAAAGCAGCAATAAAACCTGGAGAGGGCACCTACTGGCTGGCCAGCTCAGTAATTACAACCCATGTCCCAGCACTTACTTATATATCAGCCAATAGTTTAGATACACATAAGAATTTAAGACGGTTCAGACAGTTGGGGGAAGAGGTCGTAGGCATACTTTCTTTCCTTGTCACTTAAACAAACGAACCAGTAATCAGACATCGGACACTATGCCGTCTCATCATCTTATTCCTGTGTCGATGCTCATTACCACGTCAACGCTCAATAACCTTTAACAACACCACAAATACCAACAGAAATATGTTCAGAGCATCAACAAACAGCAACAGCATTGGGGCCGGGGCAGTTGTAATGTGTAGAGAACCTGCATGTATAGCATTCAAATGAGCAAAAACAGACTTATGGACGAGATATGTTAGGATGAGACAGATTGCTTCAAATTTACGTGAACTTTCAAATCTGTGTGAACTGCTTTCTGCAATGCCCTGGTCTGTTGGCGTGCCTTTACCTCCTGACACGGGAGCGTCCATGAACACAGCGCCCATCTTCTCTGCCGCAACCGCCATCTCTTTTGCAACAGTAGGGTCAATGGTGGAGGAGTCAATCAGCAGTGTTCCCTTCTTCACCTTCCTACAAAAAAAAAAGCCATAACCTTTCACATGCATGAAACAAACTAGTTGGTCAAAAAAACAAAAAACAAAAAAATAACCCCTGGTTCTACTCTATTTGCATCTGTATGTTTAAGGAACACCTTGTTATCGTATTGTCTTTTGCTTGCAGACTTCACCTTGTGGCATTTAGTTGTCAAATGAGGGAAGGAAAGACAGTTTAAGAATGACAGGGATGTGGACTGTGACAAAGAGGCTAACATACTTGAGGATGCCATTGGGGCCCACGTACACCTCTATTACATTTGGACTGGAAGGGAGCATGGTGAGAATGCGGTCTGCTTTCTCTGCCACCTCTGCTGGAGAGTCCACCACCTTAACGTAGGAATCGTAACAAAATATAAGAACACACAGAGACAGGAGCAAATAAAACTTCACAAACTGGTGGAACTGTATCATATCCCTCATTTTTAATTTGTTTGAATCTGAACGCATACAAATTTCCCACATAAAGTCAATTCACAATCATTACGCTGAGGAACAATAAGAAACACGAATTATGAATTACCACCAGTGGTTCGTGTGCAACTGTTCTTAAAAAGATGCACTGCTGGGCTGGTGAGGGTTCAATGAGTGAGCAGTTCAGGCATGGATGTGTACATATTTGCATCCACCTGCAACTACTCCCTCAGGCCATTGCTGTAAATATGAAATGTGTTCTCAGCCACAGTAAATAAGGGTTAACATTTGCAAAAGTGAAGTGCTACTAACTGAGTGTTACCTGGGCACCCAGATCTTGTAGCTCCTTGCAAGACTCGGGGAAAACATCAGTGGCAATGACAGGGTAGCCATTTCTGAGTAGGTTCTTGGCCATGGGACTGCCCATATTACCCAGCCCAATAAACCCTACTGGCGTCTTTGAGGCCATTGACCGACTTGCCACTGTGGGAAGAGAACAAGGAAGAAGAGGAGGGAGGAAAAATTAGAGACATGAGAGATTTTTAGCTAAAGCCAAAGCAAGATAAATGTTTTTTGTTTTTTTTTTAAACTTCATGTACCACTAAACTAGCAGGTCAGAGAAGAGAAAGGGATCCGTCAAGTCACAGAAATTATAGCAACGTAACACCACATGTAGTTTGACAATCTAATTAATAGGTTAAGGGGCGTCCGGGAGGCATGGCGGTCTATTCCGTTGTCTACCAACATGGGGATTGCCGGTTCGAATCCCCGTGTTACCTCCAGCTTGGTCAGGCGTCCCTACAGAAAAAATTGGCTGTATCTGCGGGTGAGAAGCCGGATGTGGGTATGTGTCCTGGTCGCTGCACTAGTGCCTCCTCGGGTCAGTCGGGGTTTCTGTTTCGAGGGGAGGGGGGACTGGGGGGAATAGCGTGATCCTCCCACGTGCTACATCCCCCTGGTGAAACTCCTCACTGTCAGGTGAAAAGAAGCAGCTGGTGACTCCACATGTATCGCAGGAGGCATATGATAGTCTGCCGCCCTCCTTGGATTGGCAGTGGGGGTCGAACAGTGACCAAGACAGCTCAGAAGAGTGGGGTAGTTGTCCGCATACAATTGGGAAGGAAAAATGGGGGGGGGGGGGTTTGGGACAGTGCTATCAATAAGGCCAATTACAAATATAAGGAGAGCTTTTAATAGCTACAATCAAACAGAAAGGAGTCACAAAATAGAATGAAAAATATAATAATAACAATAATAATATTAATAATAACAATAATAATGATAAATTAAATTGCATTTTTAGTAAGTTTTCCACTTGTAAAAATTCGAATTTGCAATTTTTAGAGGTGGAAAACTTACTAAGGACACTACTAATGATCTAACTACTGAAACATAATGTAGTGTAATTTTTTTTCCAAAGTTCAAGATATACCCACATTACAATAGCAAAAAAAGATTAAATGTTGTAGGTTATATGGCTAGTTTTTTGTCTGTCTGACCCCGTTTTCAAAACCTGGCTGGTTCAGCCAAAGTCCAGCCAGGCTTCTGGATTCTAAAGAAACACTGGCCAAGGACCAGCCTGACCACAACATGATTGAGTCTTGCTTGTGAAGCCAAAACAAAGTCAGTTTTTTTTCAGCAGTCCCCTAAATACTAAGACACAACTATTATCTTCAACACCTTGGCTGACATACTCTTAAACTGGATCGATACAATTATAAGCAATGAAGCATTTTTTCCTTCCCTTGCATGTTTTAATAAAACATAAGTATGCTATAATATAACCCATAATATGGCAAGTATATTGTGGGCAAACTTGAGATGAGCAGAAAGATATCATGATCTGTCATTAGAGATGAGCAGAAGGATATCATGATGTATCATTAAAAAGATTATAGATTAATAAGCATAAACTAAGCTTTTATTAGATTACAGAGATGAGTATTATAAAGCAAGCTGAAGGCAAACATTTTATAAGTTGTGTGTACCCCTGTCCTGAAAAACCTGTATTCTTTGGTTTATGACAGTATGTTTACCCTGTTTTTTCTTTGAACCATTATCAAATAAAAAGTTTTCCCAAGAACTGCAATGTTGTTAAAGCTAATGAGTTTCATTTCTTTGCTCAAATTACATTGAGTTTCCATAACCTTTACTTAGGGATTATCCGTCAGCAATGCAACAGACGATATGAGGTACGTATATCAATAGCCCAAATAATGTTGTCTCTGAGGAAGTAGGGAAATCATATATAGCCATTAGGTAGCAGGCTACAGACTACAAATCTAGCACTTACCAAAATGAATTTAATGAAAGCATGTCAAAACATGGCAGTCTATTGTCCAGTGATTGCTTCTGCCGCAGCTGAAGCCTTCGCAGTGTATCATGACTGGCACAACAGGCCTTTTAGCAGACCTAAGACTTGGCTGTATTTTCTTACAGTTGACAATGCTCAAAAATTTACATTCCATGAACTACAATACACCTTTGTTATTGTAAGAAGGAAAAATTTGACTAAAGGCTATAAACAATAATATTTTCTTATTTAGACTTTGTTTGACAGACTCTGCATTTTTCTCCTGCCCAAAATGTCAGTTAATAAATAGTTCACAAGATATTGAATGGTGGAAAAATAATAAACACTGCATTCTGTCAAATTAAGTTGAAAAGAAACACACTGATGTCATCAATCATTACAATGTTGAATTATGACTCCAAGAATAGAAACTGATGCAAATGAGTCTTTACAAATTCCTGCACCTAATAAAACTCACTATGTATGATCTCCACAACAGCAGCCAGAGTAATTTTCAAAGCAAAGTTAGCTTAACCTCCAGTTACTATGATTTCATAGTTTGGCAGGTATCCTGCGGTACAGTTATAAGTCTACGGCTACTGAAGCATGCTACATACACTGTTGCAGCAAAATGATTGATGCTGATGGAACAGAACAGGACAACTTCAGTTCAACGGTGCTGCTAGTGGGAGGAGTTACTTAATAAGGTCCTAGGCTGAAAGGGGTCCATCAGTGGAGAGATGAAATTTAAATTACATGTGACTGGTCTTCAGGCCTGACTGAAATCTTGTGAATTTCTTGCAGCACATGCCTGCAACACACTTATCATTACCCACTGTACAGATCAAAGAAGCTACCATTAACATTCTCTCGCTAGATCAGAAGAACTACATGTGCACTGTGGGATGGGCAGGGATGTCAGTTGTTCTAAATTGACGGTGTACCTCACCCGTTGTGACAGCAACGGCAATTGGTTCAGAGCATCTTAATACATTTTGAAAGGCAATTTGATCACAACAAATCCAACTAGAATTCTATGCTCTGAATAGACAGCTGTCGGTTGCACTTAGCTGTTTATGCTAACTGGCTCACAGTTCATTATGTTCACGTGGAAACCTGCACATGGAGCACATTGTCCTAAGCTAGAGTTTGAGACTAATACGCAGCAGGTGGCCAGCTGAGTACAATATGTTGTGACTGTGACTCTCACTGGCTGCAAATTCCTAGTTAAAATGCTAGTAAGCTAGCTAACAAGCTAAAACAGTGAGAGGAAAATGTGGTGCGAATGCATTTTTCTTTGTATGTGCCCTCAAAAAAGGGAACAACTTTGAAATGTAAAACCCCCCAGCATATACGTTACCGAAGGCAAGGTCAACGGGTTTATTCCACCTTAGCAATAAATTCCGGGACCCTCTAAACAAGGCAGCCATGCTTCTTTCCCCTTGACCTCAGCGTACAGTGAGCGCTGTCAAGCTGGGAAGCAAACTGAGGGTTATGAATTACTGCTGTTTGCACCACTCACAGCTCTCCGTAGACTTCAACAACCAATGGAAATTTAGAAGGGCGGGACATCCTGTGCATCCCCTCTTAAAAGCCCTTGGAACCACTGGCAATATAGTTGCTCCAGCGGCACGATTGCTGCGCTGTGATGAGGCGACATACAACTAAGAAAATAAATTATATATTTCCTATTTTATGTAGTAAAACGCAAACATAGAAATGCAGCGAAAATATTTTTAATCAACACAACAAACAAGAAAAACAAGAACCTCATAACCGAGATGTAAACATCATCGATTGTGCTACGGTATATTTTTCCATGTGGATAATGTCAGTGCGGTCCAATTAATGCTGTGACGTTCTGTTTGGTTCCTGTCGAGACTGACTAACTTTGAGCCCATGTTTATTTGTAAACAACTAAAAATTGCACGCTCTTTCTACAGTCCTAAAATTGAAAGATATGTGAAGGGATCATTTCACCTGCGCAACCTCGGGAGTAAACTCAAGACGTGAGATTCTCAATCGTCTACATTTCTCATCGTTAGTATCCTCAGCACCCTTGGGGTGTGATACTGGGCGCCTATCAGCTACCAACTGAGCATCCCGGAAGTGACAGCATCCCCTGCTTTTTCAGGAAGAGACGCATCATCTAAATGCTTTGACAACAACGGGGGACAGTGGCAAAAACATCGACCTGCCTGTTATTTTTTTCCCCCGGGGAGTAAGATATTACATGATCGTACTGCTGGAATTCACATCAAAAGGTCACTTTTTGATTTGAATACTATAAGTGCCTGTAATTGTCGTGTAGTTATACACGTAACCAGTTTGCCGGGTAGGCGTTAGCTTGAGACGATACTACACAGGGCCTGCTCAAACGCTAATGTTTGCTAACATGCTAACCATAAATCAGATTATCGTAATCTGGAATCACCTGAATTGGATGTTGTAGTATTATTCAATGTATATAACTATTATAAATTTGTTTTTGAATTGCGTTCAATGAAATTTGTTATTCCCCGTGAGTTGTCTTTGTGGCTACACTGTGCTGCTACACTCGATGTAATATTAGCAGGCTAGCTGAATTATCCTACAAAAATAGCTGGCTAACAGACTCGCTGTATGAAAGTAGGTCAAGAAGACAGTGTGTTAGAATGAAGATAGGGTTAGCACTTCTTTTTTTTTAAATAATGCTTGGTTGTTTTATGTGATGAAAAGATATAAAGTCACAAAAAATCCTACTCATCCTTGGAAATATATATTATCTATTGTTTTGTTTGTATTTTTCTTTACAGGTCAGGCAAATGAAGTGACCTACAGGATATGATGTCCTCGTTCCAGGTGGTGGACTCATCTCCCGGCAGCAGTGTTAGCATCATGGAAACATCTAACTTTGCCCATGTCATCTTCCAGAATGTGGGAAAGAGTTTCCTTCCCCAAGCACCACTGGAGTGTCGTTACACGCTAACCCCGTACATCACTCCCCACCCCAAAGATTGGGTGGGCATCTTCAAGGTAAACACATAAATTAGGAAGTTTGAACCCCTAAACATCCACACTACATTTCGCGCAGTGATATCACTTTAGTGATATCCTCAAGCTTTGCTCTGCTAAATCACAACAGAGTAGCCCCTAACCTGCTTCTTTCAGCAATAGAACATACACATTTTCCGAGTTTGAAAATAGCCTCAGCACCTCAGCCTCAGGACATACAAGTGTGTGTCAGGATTTTCTTAATATGTGTCAGGACGGCAGTTGGCTCATTAACACGTGTGAACCATATATCAGCTTAACAGTTTAGCTCTTCACCCCTTGTCTGGAACCTCAGCACAAGCTTTGGTGTGGTTGCTGTGCATGCACAAAGAGGAAGACTGTATTAGGGTGGGCTGCTTCCAGAAGGCCTGGCTCAGGGGGCAAACATTTGGTACTCTTTATTAGCTACTCTTGTTCTTATTAAGACCTCTTCCATCCCCTGGCTACTTCACTTGCTGATTCCTCTCTCTTTGCATCCATCTCCTCCTCTCACGCTCTCTCATACTACCCCCCCTACTCTTTTATCAAGGCAATCAAATGTCACACGTAATTAACAGGAAACATGAATAAGGAGACTCGTAAAGTCAAAAGACAAACATTTTATCGTCGTTGAAGAGCTGACTTCAAATCCACCAGCCCAGTTAAAATTAAGTAAAGATGCTTGGTTTATTTGGAAAATAGTCAATTGGAAAATGTAATTGTTGTACTCCACGCTAGTGAAACCTGTTTGATGGTTAGCTCTTCATGTCAAGGAAGAAGCAGACCCTGTGCCTTTAATCCTTCTGACATATGTGTCTGTGTTTTTGCATGTTCAGAGAGAAATGTAAGCATTTCATCTGCCGGAGGCTCTTGGCAATTAAAGAGCTGAGTTGGAAGTGAAGTTATATGATTTTTTTTTAATTACAAGAAAACCATTAACCAGTGTTAATCATTTGATCTTTATGCACGTGCTGTCTGTACTGATAGGCCATTAATGAACTAAGAGTGCCTGTATGAAGGATAAGTTCCATTTGTAATCAGGGTGGGAAACAAACTTCAGTGGCCAGCCAAGTACTGGTAGATCATTTCTGCCGGCAAATAGCTCTGCTTTTCCAGCCACCTTGCCAAGTCTCAAGGAGCTTAGTTTTGAATACCATCTTTACTGAGAATAGGAAAAGTGGTTGATGTGTTTAATTGTCATCCTCAGCGTGGACAGTGGACCAAAAATATGTTTTTCTTTGATGGCTTTACATTCTTTTTTGTTCCTCCCAGGAATTAAACAGATTTTCAAAGATGGCTAAAAAATGTATCCTGCAAACCTGTTACATTCCTGTTTTTAGACAGATAAGGGATAGAGCAAAGCAGATTTGCTTCATTGATGACTCAGACATCACAGATCCTGTAGCATTAAGTTGTACACAGACACCTCCTAGTGGCTGAACCAATTTGTCGCGCAGTTTAGAAAGATCTGGGTTTCATGATTTTGAGTCAGTGCAGATGCTCACTCTTACTGCAAACAATGACAGTGTATGTACTGTAAACACTAAGAGTGTATACTTTAACCAAACATGTCCTTTGCATTTCAAAGCATTTAAGCTAAATTTCACACAAATACATATGCCAAATTGAACAGAAAATGTTTGGTAGCTTGTCTGCACAGTGCAATGAAAGTCTTTAGGTTTGAATCTGTTGTTGTAACACACATACAACTATCCCAAAAGCCCCTTGGAGGTTATTGGTTGTGGCATGTTTGTTGGGTCGGCAGGGAGAAACCCGTTGTGTAAGCGTATAATTATTGTGTCATCGTACCGTTCCCCACAGCTTAGCAGAGTGATTGATGGCTGCTTTGCCTGTGATTATTTTATAACATCACTCACGTGTTGGAACGTGGCACCATACCTAACGAAATGTCAGTCAACTTCACTCTGCAATTAGCAAATTATTTATGTCTGTACCCTCGAAACACACAAACACACATGCACACACATACACATGCACGCACGCACACACACACAAACACACACACACACACACACACACACACACACACACGCATATGAGAGCACATACTAAACCTGGATAGAGTTTGATTTATCACACCCTAACCTCATGCGGAGGTACGACACATCTTTTACATGGAAAGAATGTTCTTGGCCAAGGTTTCACTGCTGACAGTTACCATTGGTTTGGTGTGGCATTACATTAAGCATAATGGGTTGATAAGCTGAGTACTGCAATTACAGTGTAGCACAACAGTATTATCACACTGAAAATGTTGACAATTGTTTTGAATAGCCCACTTGATTTACCGTCTTCTTAGTTAAAGCTATTAGTGTTTACATGCAATGCTCAGTCAGATATTGTCTCTTGTCTTTCCTTCATGTTTTTATTTTAATATTAACACATTTGATTGCATAATAGATGTTAATGCGAATCTTGTAAAGGAATGATGACTTCTATAAATATTTTGGTATATTTATGATAATCCTTTAGTCCTGCTTCAAAGCTATTGTCCTGTACTATATATTATTATGGTAGTGTAAGTTGATTGTGCTCCAGCTGCTTGAAATGCAAAATAAATGGTGTTTTGTTTTTTTTGGCAGTATTTCCACATTTAACATGATATGAGATACTTCCAGGAGTGCCACCTTTTTTTTCCTGTTTTCTAAAATGAAGGAAGGTTGTGTAGTCTCACAGGTGTTTGAAATATCCATGGCTCAATTGCAGTTATGTTATGTCACACGCATGCACTGCATATGTGAGTTGAACGGTGTGTGTGTGTGTGTGTTTGTGTGTGTGTTTGTATGAGAGAGAGAGAGAGAGAGAGAGCAGGCCAGATAGAGAGAGTGTGTGATTGTGCGTGACAGCTTTACGATGCAGGACCAAAGTTATGATGTTCACAACTTGCTTTCATCATCTATCACTTAGCAACATATGAAATTCATGTAATTACATCTCCCTCGCCATTCTGTGTAAAATTTTCACCTTTTCCCTGTTTTTTTTCTCCCCCTCCTCTTCCACATGGGCTGAGCTATACTGCCCTTTGAGTTTGTACATGCACATAAATACACACACACACACACACACACACACCCCAGTTTCACACCTCTGCTGCCCCACTTTCCAAGCCCAAAAGGGGAGGAACTGAAGGGAAGGGGAAAGAAGGAAGAGGAGGAGGTGTGTGGAAGAGAGGGGGGTGGGTAAAGGAAGGAAGGCTCTTGGGGTCTTAAATGTTTCCATTCTTTTCTTCAACATTGTAATTCTGCAATGTGTTCCTGAAATGCTTAGGTTGTAGAAAATGTCCATCATCCAAGCCTCCTTCAAAACCCAATAAAATAACCTCATGTAAACCTAACTAAGTGCATAGCTGTCTCTTCCCGAAACACAAGAAGAAGTCTGTGCAGTGTTATGTAGATTTTTCTACATTAGGTTTTGCGCTCTGCTCTGCCTATTTGTGTCCCACATTTTGTTGTTAAAGTGTGTTGTTTGTGATGTGTACTCAGGTGGGCTGGAGCACGGCGAGGGATTATTACACTTTTCTCTGGTCACCCATGCCTGATAACTATGAGCCAGGGAGCACTGTACACAGGACCGTGGTTTTCCAAGGTACAGTGCATACACCTACACACACATTATGTAAACTACTTTGCACAGACTGAGGGTATTCCAAGGTAACTCCTCTGGTTAACAGTGCATATAAAAACCAGTGCTTTTATTTTATTAAAGGAACATAACCGCAGCCACGGCCTGGGACCTGAACACCTCTCAAACCACACATACACACACACACACACACACACACTCCTGCACAAACACATTGAGGGCCTGCAAACTGGTTTTACTGGGTCTGAAACGGTCAGATATTACATAGTTAAAATATGAGAGCACTCTGTGGTGTGTTAGTAAAACCGGTTGACTGCTGAATATACTGTACTTTCTTCTTCATCCCACAGAACCATACGTAATGCATGTTTAATGTGTTCCAGCAAGGACTCTGAGTGGAGCTTAGGGCTTCTTGAAGGCAAGGGATGATAGCACACATAAATAATGTGTTACTGGTTGAAATATGTGCTTGCCAATAAATTCACATGCTACCGTTGTCACTAAATATCTCCCTGGGCAGAGTTCATTATGTCTCCTTATGCACACAGTGAGCGCTACATGCCTTTGAGAAGCACAACATTTTGAGATCCCACAGGGATTTCTACTTATGACTTAACAATACGGTTATTGCTGAATTAAGTAAAAGCACTCAGTCATGTATTCTGTTCTTTTTACATGGAGTTCACTAATGATTTAAGAAAGAAAGCTGCTCTTTCTCATTAGTTTAAGCCAACTGTGAAATATCTTGTGGTGACAACGAAAAGCTGTAGTTCATGGTTTGTTTAGACAATATTTAATTTGCTGTGGGACTAATGGTTTTATTGGGTTTTTTTTGTGTAGTAGAATTTTTTTTTATTACTTGATTATTTACTTTTATGTGATTTTTATTACTTGATTATTTACTTTTATGTGATTTGGGATGTAATTTTCTTTTGCACATTCTTGTATGTTGTCTCTCTGCAGCTTGTATGATTGTTTCTACACTGCCCTCTATCTGGTCTCCCTTAAAAAGAGATTCTTGGGGCGTCCGGGTAACGTAGTGGTCTATTCTGTCACCTACCAACACGGTGGATCCCGGTTCAAATCCCCGTGTTGCGTCCGGCTTGGTTGGGCATCCCTACAGACACAATTGGCCGTGTTTGCGGGTGGGGAGCCGGATGTTGATGTGTGTCCTGGTCGCTGCACTAGCGCCTCCTCTGGTCGGTCGGGGCGCCTGTTCGGGGGGAGGGGGAACTGGAGGGAATAGTGTGATCCTCTCACGTGCTACATCCCCCTGGTGAAACGTCTCACTGTCAGGTGAAAAGGAGCGGCTGGCGACTCCACATGTATCAGAGGAGGCATGTGGTAGTCTGCAACCCTCCGGGATCGGCAGAGGGGGTGGAGCAGCAACTGGGATGGCTCGGAAGAGTAGGGTAATTCCAGATACGATTGGAGAGAAAAAGGGAGAAAAAAAAAGAGATAGACTGGGACCACCTTGTTAATAAAAAGTGAGATATAATAAATAAAACATCTTTTTATTTTATTTCCCTGTAGGCTATTATGTTCCTAAATCTGACGGAGAGTTCTACCAGTTCTGTTATGTCACGCACACTGGTGACATCAGAGGAGCCAGCACACCTTTCCTGTTCAGGTCAGCCACACCGACCGAAGAGCTGCTGACTGTTACTGAGGATGACAGCAACTCCGACATCCTAGTTGTCACCACCAAGACTGGCCTTCTGGAGGTGGGTGGGGATCACATAAAAAGGAAGTTGCATTGATTCTCCTGTGTACCCCAGGACAGCTGGGTTGCCTAATGGCTAGACAGATGCTCCACATCTTGGTTCAAAGCCGTATCTAGGCAAATGTCCACGCTGCTGAAGTCCCTAACAGCCAAGGGACACAGTTCTGTGTGGCTGATCTTCCCTATGAGCCCCAATAAAACACCCTATTGGTATTATACAGCCAGTCAATAACAGCCAGGTCAAGGTTTTTTGGATGAGTATGCTTTTACCTTGTGTGGACCGTAATTACTAAAAGCCACACAGAGCAGATTTAATTCACCATTTTATTCAAAGCTCTTCTTCTGCCTCGTCCTCACCAGCGCGTGGAGGAGGCACAGCAAGAGCGCAGGGAGCTGTTGAAGGCCATGCGCCTCCTGCAGGAGGAAAAGCAGCTGCTGCAAGAGGAGCAGAAAAGACTGGCCAGGGAGAGGGAGCAGGAGAGAGAGACCTGCTGTCTGCTGAGGACCCACAACCAGGTTGGAGAAAAAGAGAGGGGTGGGGGTAGAATCAGGGGGGAGTAAGGTAGGGCGGCATGGCTCAGGAGATAGAGCGGGGTTGTCTAGTAATCGGAAGGTTGCTAGTTTGATCCCCGGCTCTTCCAGAGAGCGTGTCAAGGTGTCCTTGAGCAAGAGACTGAACCCCTAACTGCTCCTGATGAGCAGGTTGGTGCCTTGCATGGCAGCCTCCACCATCAGTGTGTGAATGTGTGTGTGAATGGGTGAATGTGAGGCATACACTGTAAAGTGCTTTGAGTGGTCGATAGACTGGAAAAGCGCTATATAAATGCAGTCCATTTAGCATTTAAGGTTGGGAAGCGAGCAGATTCCATGCATGAACTGTTATCTAGATGATTTGATAAAGACTTACCAATGACGGCGGCCAACATGCAAAGTGCATGGGTGAGTTTGAGATTTAAGGGGGGGCAGTGTGTGTGTGTGTTGTGTGTGTGCACGCGTGCACGTGTGTGTGTGTGTGTGTGCGTGTGTGTGTGTGTGTGTAGCCTGTCCAAACGGAAGTCTCTGCTTGCCACTCTGTGTGGAGCCGGTTCCTCATCAGTGATCACAGGTCTGAAAACATCAAAGGGCCGAATTCATGAATAATCTATGTTTGTATTTGAGAGAGACATACAAAGAGCCCTACGTGTGTGTGTGTGTGTGTGTGTGTGTGTGTGTGTGTGTGTGTGTGTGTGTGTGTGTGTGAGTGTGTGTGTGTGTGTGTGAGTGTGTGCACGCATGCACATGCGCGTGCATGTATATGTTTGCCAGTCTTCTCCTTTTTAACGACCTGACTCAGTGGGCCAAAACGGAATTAGGACGCAATTTCTTGGGCATCTGGCGTCAGGGACGATGCCATCGCAACCACAGAGTGAACAAACATGACGTCAAGCCCACACACACACACACACACACACACACACACACACAGGCATATATACAAGCACACTCTTCCTCCGTCTCATTCTCACACTCATGCTGCCATTCAGGTTCCACACCACAAGGCCCCTCTAACATGCATTCACACATGTGCACAGACACACACACACACACAAACACAAACACACTCATTATGCCACCCGCTTGCAAACCCTTTTAGACTGCGTGTGGAATGAGAGGAGGGTAGTCCACAAAACCGCCTGACTGAAAAAAAGAGCCCTGCCTAGCTTCAGGGACAAACACCACTCAGTCACGCGATTGAATGGCCACTGCTTTCTCACACTCTCTCTCTCTCTCCCTCCCCCCCCCCCTCTCTCCCTCTCTGTACTGGCTTCCTTTTTTCTTCCGTTTTTACTTCTCTGTATCTTCTCCTATCTTCTCTCCTATCTGACACATAAGCACCAGTCATGAGAATGAGTCAGACTTCAGATTTGGGTATTTAATGAGCTTCTCATTTGATAAGCAGTACATTATACATGTCTAAAAAAAGTCAGCTCAGTGAAAGTCGATGGGGGGGGGGGGGGTTGAACAGTGAAGTCTGCCAAGTGTTTCATGATCACGAATCCAGTCTCTTATCGCCCCCTAGTGCTGCTCTTTGGTGGTAGTCTAGAGCCCAGGAGAGAGCAGGCTGCTTTGAGTTAGACCTCTCCACTTTTTATGAAGGACAAAATCATCATAAATTACATTGTAACTCTCAAACACACTGTTATTAAAGACCTGCTTTTCATTCAACAGGCGTATCCGTCCGCAGATATATGACTTGTGTGAGTATGGGTAACGCGTGTTTGTTTGTGTGCATGTGTGCGTGCCAGAGTGTGTGTGTGTGTGTGTGTGTGTGTGTGTGTGTGTGTGTGTGTGTGTGCGTGCGCAAGTGCACATACATGCCTGTGTCAGAGAGTGTGTGTGTGCTTGTAAGCATAATCTTTGTAGGGTGTATGTAGGTGTGTTAGGTCAAACCACGCTGATGAAAATATTTTCAAGTTTAACATGAAAACATAAGTACATATTTTGCGGCTGCTAATTTTATGACTCTGCTTTTTATAAGGTCTTTATGCACTGCTAAAGTGCTTCTCAAACACCAGCCGTAAAAATCATACAGTCATCTACGAAGAGCCAAGCCCAGAGGGAGACCTTGCTCCTTGTGTTTGTGTTTTTATACATACGTATATGTGTGTATGTGTGTGTGACATACTATTAAGTCTATTATATCTGTTTTGGTATGACAAGAGTGCTATTAGTCATTTTAAATCTGTTCTTGAGTCTCTTTCTTTACTTGTTTGTGTGTGTGTGTGTGTGGGGTGTGGGGGGTAATACTTCCACTGGAGGGGTAGGTGTGTATCTGTGTACTTTTTTGTCGCAGCCAATGTTAGCTGTGAGTGATTTAATGTCTTCTACTGCTGATTAGCAGCAAGTTGTAAAAAGGTATATCACTCACAAGGCAAACTGCATGAAGATAGGCCTTATGTAATCATTTGTACAATACCAGGAATCGCTTGAAGGAATTCACTTAGGCAGCCGTTGTTGTCTCATGACTCCATAAATCAGCGAAGCCTGAGCTGTGCTCTGTGGGTGGCCACTTGTTCAGTTTAGGCTACTGCAATCTGTGGTTAAGTTCTAGTATATGGGCTTTCTGACAGTTTATGATCTGATTTTAAAATAATCTTTTATTTATCTATGAATGGCAAGTTGTGAGATTTGCTAGTGCCCCAGCAAATCTCACAACTTGCCTCTCTGACATTAAATCTTTTTCTTAAATTTAATGATGGTAAGTCTGAGTTCAGGCGGCATGTGGTGCAGTGGTTGGCACGGTCGCCTCGCAGCGGGAGGGTCCTAGGTTTGAACCCCGGGGTTGTCCAACCTTGGAGGGGTCATCCCAGGTCATGTCCTCTGTGTGGGGTTTGCGTGTTCTCCGCATGTCTGCGTGGGTTTCCTCTGGGTGCGCCGGTTTCCTCCCACAGTCCAAATACATGTAGGTCAGGTGAATTGGCCATACTAAATTGTCCCTAGGTGTGAATGTGTCCACCCTGTGATGGACTGGTGGCCGGTCCAGGGTGTCTCCCCACCTGCCGCCCAATGACTGCTGGGATAGGCTCCAGCATCCCGCGACCCTAATTAGGATAAGCAGCTTGGATAATGGATGGATGGATGGATGGATGGATGAATGGCTATATCCCTCATTGGCTGCCTATATGTTATTTATCATTATATGTGATTATCACCTGATTTAGTTATGGTGCCGTGGCAGTCATGCTGGGCATGACTGGTCACAGGTACTGAATGAGATCTTGATTCTATTCACACAAAACTCTTTGACTGTTAAATGCAGCTCTTCGGCTTAGCTGCTGGGATTAGCTTTTAGTACGTGTCAGTCAAATCACAACATCTTTGTGTGTTCTTAGGAGCTGCTGCGCTCATCACAGGGCCTGTCAGAGGAGCGAGAGGAGGTGAGGAGGAGGCTGAAAGAGGCCACAGACCGGGTCCGTCAGCTGGAGGAGGACCTGCTGGGAGTCACCCAGAGGGGCCTGCAGAAAGAAACGGAGCTGGATTGGTGAGTGGAACACACTAAAAAGCAACACAAGTAGCATCAATCACCCAATATTCCGAAGGTCGTAATTGTTTCAATAAGCTATTTTACACTGCTGGTGCCTCAGCGTCTTCATCACGCCAATAACTAAGTACACACACACACATAGACTCTCTCTCCCTCTCTCTCACTCACTCTCTCTCTCTCTCTCTCTCTCTCTCTCTCTCTCTCTCTCTCTCTCTCTCTCTCTCTCTCTCTCTCTCTCTCTCTCTCTCTCATATTCTCATACCAGTAGCAAGGCCTGTTAAACATTACTATACAGGACCTATGGGGATGCTCTCCACTGTTCACTTATATTAATAACTCTGAAATAGAGTCTGGGGATGCCACGCGGGCCTTAAGTGCATCCAGTTAGCACAATAAGAAAACGGATCCATTTGTATGTGTTTGGGTTTGGTTGGCTTCAGAAGAGAAAAGGATTAAAGCTGCAATCCTCTCTCTTTCTCTCGCTCTCTTGCTCGCTCTCTCTCTGTCTCTCTCTCTCTCATATATATATATATATATATATATATATATATATATATATATATATATATATATATATATACATATGCGGCACGGTAGCGTAGTGGTTAGCACAGTCGCCTCACAGCAAGAAGGTCCTGGGTTTGAGCCCCGGGGTAGTCCAACCTTAGGGGTGTCCCAGATCGTGCTCTGTGTGGAGTTTGCACGTTCTCCCCATGTCTGCGTGGGTTTCCTCTGGGGGCTCCGGTGTCCTCCCACAGTCCAAAGACATGTAGGTCAGGTGAATTGGCCGTACTAAATTGTCCCTAGGTATGATTGTGTGTGTGTGTGTTGACCCTGTGTGATGGTCATGCAGCCTGTCCAGGGTGTCTCCCCGCCTGCCGCCCAGTGACTGCTGGGATAGGGACCAGCGCCCCCGTGACCTTGAGAGCAGGATAAGTGGTTCTGATAATGGATGGGAAAAAAGAAAATATATATATATATCTACTCATATATTTTCGTAATGTGTGTGTGTGTGTGTGTGTGTGTGTGTGTGTGTGTGGTGTTAGTGTGTGTGTGTGTTAGTTAGTGTAGATAGTGGGACCGAAAACTAAAGCACTTATGATCCTAATTCTTTTTGGAGGTGGTAGGTATTGTCTCAGAGAGTAAGGGAAAAATCCAAGAAAATTAAAATTATGCATAATTATGCATAAATATGCAAAATATGCATTTTTCTAAAAATGGCTAAAAACCACTTTTCTCGGCATGTCAGATGATTCTGAGCATTTGGGGGAGGGAGTTGGAGTGGGGGGGGGGTTTAGGGGCAGGGGGAAGGCGGTTAGCTGGCAGGATGAAGAGGAGGGAGATTTAGACGGGTGGATAACCAAACCGCTACATTGTAGCGGGGTTCTTCTAGTGTATATATATATATATATATATATATATATATATATATATATATATATATATATATATATACTGAAATCTATGGTAATTGTAACTGTTGTGTCAGGTGTACTAAACCAGACTACAAAGTACCCACTGGTAAAGATATTCAAAAAACTGTGTACATGGGAGTGTAATGTTCACCTGAGCCAGGGCTTGGCAGGGCAAAGTTAGTTCAAAATCCAAGTCAGAAAAAAATCAAGTGAGTCTGTTTGATGTTCAAGGAGCTCTGTTAAAACCAAACTGAATACGTTTTAGTTTCATGACATGATGTATGTTTCTCAAGTGAGAAATTGTCTTCTGTGGGGATGGGTACTGAAACCCAGTATTAAACGGGCACCGGTGCTAAATTATTAAAGACCGTTGTATTGATAAGCTTAGACATTAGCGGTTTTGGTATCGGTACTGGAGAAATCAATTTTTTTTTAAATAAATAAATAAAAAGCCAAAAGTTTTACAGTTGATTTTCTTCCTTTGAAAGACTATAAAAAGTCATAGCTGAGACTATGTGCATGATGATGCTGTATTATTCTACGTGTTAAAAATGTATTGCACCGAGATTATGCATGCGGTAGAACTAGAATAGCTGCATGCAGTATATAACTAGAATAGTTATGTGCGTGTGACAGTGATTCATGCGCATGCATGTCAATGAGCAGGGCCTCGCACATTAAGTTAGCACAGGGCCTCACATCCTCCCTGTGATGGCTCTGCCTGTGCACATGTCATTTCTTAAGCTGAGCAGTGCATAAAGGGAAAAATAATGATCTTCAACACACTGTCTATAAATTGTGGGGCTGACACTTCATTAGCAGTTATAATACTGAGCAGTCTTACGTGTGTGTCTGAAACACCAACGAAAATATGTGGGAAACTGTCTGTAAATCCACAACTGTAAAAACTCTCTCCCGAGTTCACTGAGAGATTGCATTGTATAGCAAATTTGAATAACGGCACATTATACAGCTGTAGCGTTGTTATTCACACTCTTATAAAGCTGTATATAGTGTCAATATTTGCATTTTCTTATACACTGCAGCAGTTCATTGGTAAATGGTGACATCACCAGCGGACACAGTTTTGGCAGTGTTTCAGAGACACACAGAAGACTGCTCAAGGGGCGTCCAGGTAGCATAGCGGTCTATTTCGTTGCCTACCAACACGGGGATTGCCGGTTCGATTTCCCGTGTTACCTTCGGCTTGGCCGGGCATCCCTACAGACACAGTTGGTCGTGTCTGCGGGTGGGAAGCCGGATGTGGGTATGTTTCCTGATCGCTGCGCTAGTGCCTTCTCTGGTCAGTTGGGGCGCCTGTTCAGGGGGGAGGGGGAACTGGGGGAAGAGCGTGATCCTCTGATTTGCTATGTTCCCCTGGCGAAGCTCCTCACTGTCAGGTGAAAAGAAGCGGCTGGCAACTCCACATGTATCGGAGGAGGCATGTGGTAGTCTGCAGCCCTCCCCAGATCGGCAGAGGGGGTGGAGCAGTGGCCGGGACAGCTCGGAAGAGTGAGGTGATTGGCCAGGTACAATTGGGGGGAAAACGGGGGAAAAATAAAAAAAAGAAGACTGCTCAATATTGTGGCTGCTAATGGAGTGTTATAGCATGTTGAAATAATGCTGAAAATCATGACCCCCCCCCCCCCGTGGCTAACTTGCTTGCTAGATTGCATGCCACAAAAGTGATAACTGACATACCAATAAATTATCAAAATATCATTTTTTGCAGCTTTGTTTTTGATTTTATTGGTAAATGCCTTTTGTGAGCTATCTCTTCCATATCTATGTACCACAGCAACTTCATGTTTTGTCAAATTCATCATAACCTGCCTACTTCTTCTGCCTTTAACTGCAACACTGAAAACAAAACTTTATGCGTCATGTAATTTTTCCAAGAAAAGTCCTACCAGACAGTAACCATTACAACCAGTAATTACAAAGGCCTTCATTATTTGGATATTCATTAAATAACTATTTTAAATGCACCAAGGATAGAAAGTATCAAAAAGGATGTTTAATGACATTTAAATCATTAACTTACCATTGTAATTTTAAGGAACCTTGTACTATGATACCTTAGCTGGCTGGGGTAAAGTCTAGACCCCAAAAACATAATTTACCTGATTGTGGTCTTATGTTTCCCAGTTTGCGCGACCGTCTCAATAAGTTGACAGCAGAGAGAGACAGTTTGGAGAGTCAGCTGAAGAATGAGAAGGATGAGAGAGACCTCTACAAGGTAAAACCGAACATGGTGCAGGTGTTAGATGAAATCCCAAAGCCTGTGCATGCATGCCTATGTGTGTTTCACCTTGTTTTCCTCCTTTCTCAGCTGTGCCTATTGGTATGAGTATGTATGTGTGTGTTTTTGTCTATCTGTCTATGTGCCACACACAAAGGCCCACCTGCGTAGCACAGAGCTGGAGAACACCAAGCTAAGTGCGGAGCTGCAGATGTTGAAGGCAGTGGAGCTGAACCGGGAGGTGACCATCGCCCAGTTCCAGGAAGAACTGGATCGGCTCAGGGCTTGCGTGGCCCAAAGAGATAGCCTGGAGAAGGAGCTGCTGGCACACCAGGCTGACAAGGTGAAAGGGATGATACAGGGATGAGGGGTTGCAGGTGTGGAGGTAGAAAGGGAGAGTGGGAGGTGAGATGGAGTCGCATGTGCATCTTTTGTCTGTTTTATGTTTAGCAGATGTGTGCTTGTGCACACATGCCCATTTGCAGTTTCAATCAAAACTGGCAGTCTTTAGATTCTGTGTTTTATTATGGGTGGCATGGTGGCCCAGTGGTTAGCACTGTTGCCTCACAGCAAGAAGATCCTGGGTTCAAACCCCAGGCTGTCCCAGGTCCTTTCTGTGTGGAGTTTGCATGTTCTCCCTGTATCTGCGTGGGTTTCCTCCAAGTGCTCCGGTTTCCTCCCACCATCCTAAAAAGACATGCATGTTAGGGTTAATACTCCTGCCTTTGGTTCTGACCAAGGCAACAGGAAAAAGAACTGGAGTTGGTCCCCGGGTGCTGCACCACAGCTGCCCACTGCGCCTACACAACAGGATGGGTTAAATGCAGAAAACAAATTTCATTGTAACCTGTACAATGACGAAATAAAGTGGCTTTCTTTCGTTCTTCTTCTAACACTTTTTTCTGTCAAAGTATGCCATTCTTATATTATTTTTCTCTAGAACCTCACTACTATAATTATTTTGTTGCTACAGGGATATTACACTTTGACTTTTGGACTCCTTACTATTGGTTGCAATTTCAGATTAAATAAAACTTGAATATCAGTGAGGAGAAATTGGATCATTTTAGTGATCTAAAAATTTAAGCTTCCTCTGCTGCTGCAGTTGTATGTTGCACTGGATGAGGACATCTGACAAATTCACAAAATATAAAGTTAAGCACATGCAATAACTTTTTGTAGGTTTGTACATAATAATACAGGCATAGATGGTTGTATGTCAGTGTGAATGTGTTTTCATCTAAATATATTAATCTGTGCACACAAACGACCCTCACTCTCTGCAGGCCGAGCTCGTCCGTGTGCGTGAGCAGCTTCGTCAGGCCGAGGAGCAGCTCCAGGCTTCCCGGCAGCAGGCTTCCCTACTGGCATCAGAACTCCGCGACTCGACCAATGCTCGTGACCGCAGCATGACCGAGCTGTACCGCGCTCGCCTGGAGGCTGACAAGTTGCGTACCAGCCTGGCCGACGCACAGGCGGAGTGCCAACGCATGGAGAACCAATTGGACCGCATGAGGAGCACCGCGCAGAAGGAGGTGGTAAGCAATGGAGTGTAATGGGTTTGAATCTGTCACAGTGGGAGCAGGAATTGAGGACCCAAATGCAGACGTGGTAAAAGGCGAAACAAAAAGTTTACTGGTAGGAAACATGAGGATATCAGGAACACACATGATTACATGACGGTGATATGGTACAGATGTGGAAAATACGTGGAATGTACGTGGAACAACAATTAAACTAAACAGCCAAACTTAAATGAATGCTTAATTGAATAATCAACAACAGCTTTGGGGCAAATGGGTAATGGGAAAACTGGACAGGACTGGGATGGTGTTGTCAGAGCAGAATCAGACATGAGACTTGGAAACCAGGGCTGGAATGGTTGGCACCGTGAGCAGCCATGACAGCACCCCCCTCCCATAGACGCCACGCGGCGTCCTAGCCGGTTATGGGGGGGGTTCAAAATGGCTACTCTGGCATGGATCAAACTTGAGGACTAGGCAAGGTAAATAAATAGCTATGAGTCAGGGCTAGACAAGGCAAACTTGAGCTGGACATGACAAGAGAAACTTGAGTTGGACATGACAAGAGAAACTTGAGCTAGGCATGATGAGAAACTTGAAAAACAGGACTGGACTGGCTGGAACCGGGAGCGGCCAAGAGGTTGCCCCTTCCAACAGACGCTCCCTGGTGTCCTGGTCAGTCATGGGGAGTTCTGGAGCGTAGCGCTGCTGCGGTGGGATCAAAATAGGCATGGCAGCCTTGGCTGCGGGAAAACACCGAGGCGGCTGTCAGCAACAGGGGAATCGGAAACAGCAGCTTCGGCTACGCAAACTATAGAGAAGCCACAAAACTGGCTTTGAGGCACAGGGACGACCCGAACAGGTGACAGCAGCTTCACCACAGAGAAATCAGAACAGAAGCTTCGGCCATGGGAAGACACAGAGGCGGCCCTCAGCTGTGGGGGGAATCAGGAATGGTGGTTTCAGCCGCGCGGAATTTGGGAACAGCTGTGCTAGACCACAGGGCAGATGGACAAAACAGCAGGACTTGTGATAAACATCAGATGTCAGGGACGATAACCTCGACCACAGGAAAGACTCCGAGGCAGCCCTTGGCTACAGGGAAAGTCAGGAACAGGAAGGGCAGCATCCGCTGGGGAATGGTCAGAGCATTCTGTCGCGGTGGAAGCAGGAATTGAGGACCCAAATGTAGACGCGTTAACAGATAAAACAAAAGGTTTACTGGTAAGAAACATGAGAGTATCAGGAACACACACAATTACATGACGGTGACTAAGATGTGGAAACTATGTGGAACACACTGAAAATGAACAAACTAAATGGGGTTAAAACCGAGGACCTTCTTGCTGTGAGGCAACAGTGCTAACCACTGGGCCACCGTGCCACCCCCCCCCCCCCAACAACAGCTTCCGGGTTAATGGGTAACAGGAGAACTGAACAGGACTCAGGACTGGGATGCAGGACAACACATGAGACATGGAAACCAGAGCTAGAGTGGTTGTAACCGTGAGTGGCAATGACCGAATCCCCCCCCACCTGTGAGATCAATCAATCAATCAGTCAAGTTGCATTTTATATAGCGCTTTTCTAGCTGGAACAGCCACTCAAAGCGCTTTACAAACTGAGGTCTATGCAGTCACCTGCCACTGAGGGTCAAGCGTATACAGGTTTAACTTCGAACAGTGGGAGGGTGGGGGTGTTGGTTGTAGTAGAGTTTAAGACCATGAGGAAAACTGGAGCAGGGGAGTTCAAATGGAGCAGGGGGCATCCGGGTAGCATAACGGTCTATTCCATTGCCTACCAACACGAGGATCCCAGTTTGAATCTCCATGTTGCCTCCGGCTTGGTCGGGCATCCCTACAGACACCGTAGGCCGTGTCTGCAGGTGGGAAGCCGGATTGTGGGTATGTGTCCTTGTCGCTGCACTAGGGCCTCCTCTGGTCGGTCGGGGAACCTGTTTGGGGGGGAGGGGGAACTGTGGGGAATAGCAGGATCCTCGCATGCGCTACACCCCCCTGGCAAAACTCCTCATTGTCAGGTGAAAAGAAACGGCTGTTGACTCCACATGTATTGGAGAAGGCATGTGGTAGTCTGCAACCCTCCCCAGATCGGCAGAGGGAGTGGAGCAGTGACTGGGAAGGCTCGGAAGAGTGGGATACGATTGGGGAGAAAAAGGGGGAAGAAATCCCCAAAAAAAGAAAAATGGAGCAGGAGAGGAAACTTAAAATTTTTTTCAAATTTTAAGCTTTAAAGAGAAAATTGTTATGACCAGAGAAATGGGGGGCATTGAAACAGTAATGGAGGTTGCTTTGGTTTTGGGTTTAGCCTCGTTCTTAATATTGTTCTTCTCCCCCCACACAGGGCGTAGGGACGTGTGGAGAGGCTGGCCCCAGTGTAGTGGTGGTGTCTGAGGCAGAGGCCGAGCTCCAGAGGGAGGTGGAGGAGCTGAAGCTTCGCCTCCACATGGCTGCCGAGCACTACAAGGAGAAGTACAGGGAGTGCCAGCGCCTCCGCAAGCAGGTGGCCAAATTCAGTGAGGCACAAGGGGTGAGCAAATTGAACAGCTGTAATTTTATGCATGGGTAGTTTTACACTCACAATGCTGCCATTGAAATATGGTACATTTTTGATTGTTTGTTTGAAGCTAAGTGTTTACCTTGTGTGTATGTGTTTGTTTGAAGGAGCCGAAGAGGAATGCAGCAACTGCGACTACACAGGAGTCACTGGCCCCCAGTCCAGAGTCACCCACAGCAGGTACCCTCGACATGCATGCACATTCACTTATGCAAATTTTATTATGTATCAAGTTGTAATCACTGACTCGTCTATCAAAAAAAAAACACTTCAACTGTGAATTTACACGAGAGAGACATTAATGTCTCGGTTGCAAATAAAAGAAAATATAAACCCAACCTGCAATGTTTTGATGAATGCGCAATGATCCCGGTATAGAAATCCCAGTTTTCATCACTCATCTAAGTGACTTTGTGCGTCTCAGCTGACTGCAGGTATCCCCGGCCTTATAAACAGCACAGCTGTATAATGACCGAAACTGGCAATCTAAAACAGGTTTCATATGCAAATTACCATGACCATTAATTAGCGTTCCAATGGCCACGTGTACTATTCACAGAGGATGGGGAAATGGCTGCAATAACAGCATTGTAAGATGGTGACAGATGTACTCTTAGCCCCCCTCCTTGGCTCAGGGATGGTTGTTCCGTCTTCACATAGGTGGCCTCTTTGACTCCCTGTTCAAACCAGCAGTCCTCCATATCGAGAATGTGCACCAACCTATAACAAACTCAGAACTTCACTGTTAGAATTCATACAAGGAAATCAGTCAATCCAAATACATTGATTTGGCACTAATCTATAACATTTATAACTGGTCAGTCATGGATGCCATAAAGGAAGGGTCATGGGCCAGAAAACCATTCAGTGTCTTAGGTGACCATATTTTGCTTCATGCAGTGACACATCTCCTCTACATAGAGTTGATCAGATTGTTTACTGTGGCCCGTGGATGGTTGTGTGATTCAGCTGGGTGTGTGATGGTTGTGTGATTCAGCTGGGTATTAACAGGGACTGGAGCACGCTGAAATATATTTGATTCAGTGCATCTCAAGCATACTCATTGTTTGACAGGTCCGGTGTGTATGCAGGCTGTGCAGGAACTGGAATTTATTCAATTTCGGCAAACTTAGGACAGATCCCTTAGTAACATGGCGCAGTGCACTGTTATTCTGAAACATGAGTTGATGGAGGCAGATGAATGGTGCAAAATTAAGCCTTAGCATCTCATCACAGTATCTGTGCATTAGAATTGCTGTTGATGATAAATGCACTGATGCTGGTTGTCCATAGCTTATAGCTGACTGTACATTAGCCCAAGTGCCACAATAGTGCAGTTTGTACACAATGATGATATCAACAAGTAGCACACCCACACAACGGCATATACACTGTCTGCCCTCAGCCATCAGAGTGCAGCTAGAAATTGTTATTCCAACATGAGCAGGGAATTTCTATAGAGTACCATGGAATAATGGCGTTTATCCACTCAAATGTGTTACAACACCAAACTCCAGCTAGTTCAAGATCCTTGTGAGGATGACGAACAGATGAATTCCCATTATGCAATTTTGGAAAACCTGGAAATTTATAGACTAGTTTTCCAGTCATGGAAAATATCTGGAAAATTTTTAAATTGGTTTAAATGTCCTGGAGTTATTTTTGAGGTCATGGAAAATTGTAAAGTTAGGTTATAAAATTGTATTTTTACCTGCTTAGAATGTATTTTTTCCCGCTTTTCTCCCCAATTGTATCTGGCCAATTACCCTACTCTTCTGAGCCATCCTGGTTGCTGCTCCATCCCCTTTGCCGATCCGGGGAGGGCTGCAGACTACCACATGTCTCCTCCGATACATGTGACGTCGCCAGCCACTTCTTTTCACCTGACAGTGAGGCGTTTCACCAGGGGGACGTAGCACATGGGAGGATCACACTTTTCCCCCCCAGTTTCCCCTCCCCCCTGACAGGCGCCCCGACCGACCAGAGGAGGCGCTAGTGCAGCAACCAGGACACATACCCACATCTGACTTCCCACCTGCAGACATGGCCAATTATGCCTATAGGGACACCCAACCAAGCTGGAGGAAACACGGGGATTCGATCTGGCGATTCCTGTGTTGGTAGGCAACGGAATAGACCACTACGCTACCTGGACGCCCCAGACTGCGTATTTTTAACATAATTTTTAGCTGAGATTGCACATCAATGGGAGGTATGTGCATTGACCATCTAAAAGTTGCACAGTCTATTTAGAGACTGTAGTTCAAACCCCCCACCCCCCATACACAATATTGTGGCAAACGGCACAACATGGGGGGTTTCACTCACATGAATTTACCCTGAGTCCAATTTCTGGGGGGGAATTAAAATGTTATGAATGGAGATATTTCAATAAAACTCAGTGTGTGCGTTCGTGCGTGAGTTCGTGTCAGTGAGTCAGTCCATCTATCCATACGGGTTGTTGTGAGTCTTTCATTGATGGTTAACACTGAATAATATGACCTTCTGTGAGTCACGGTTGTAATTCATAACCAAGCAAAAGTCCTGTAAAATGTCCTTGAAATGTCCTGGAAAATGGACTTCCTAAAAAGAGTGTGAATCCTGATTATATGTGGTCTGTGGTTATGATGCCAGTTCAACAGCATCTTTAAAGCGATGTTGGAGGCGGCTTTTGGTTGAGTAATACATAGTCATTCCTCTGGCAGCAGACATTCTGGTGGATATTCCTGTCATCAACTTGCCATTTGCAAATGTCCTTGTGACTGGAGACATCTGCAGCATTTGTGTTGTGCAACAAAACTGCCCATTTTAGAATGGCCTTTATTGCCCTAAGCACAAGGTGTGCCTGTGTCATGAGCATGCTAGTTAATGAACATCTCACTATGGCATGCTGGTCAAGTAGATACAAGTAATTTTTTCAGCCAAGGAGCAATATCAACAGGAACAGGAAAAGGAAGTTTGTTTCCAAAATTAGAATTAAATTCTATGAATTCTAGAATGAAACAGTATACATCAGAAAATTGTGTCATCTTTTTTTTTTAGCTAAAAATACAATAGATTCAAACAAAATACAATAGATTCATAGAATGAAATTCTATGAATTTTAGAATGAAACGGTATACATCATAAAATTGTTTCATTTTTTTTTTTTTAGCTCAAAATACAACAAAAATCATACATGCTGCTTTACCACAGTGTATAATCCCAGGTATCATAGAAACGAATTATGTGCAAGTATGCAGCATGGTGGCGCAGTGGTTAGCGTGGTCACTTCACACCAAGAAAGTCCTGGGTTCAAGCCCCAGGGTAGTCCAACCTTGGGGGTCGTCCTGTGTCATCCTCTGTGTGAGTTTGCATGTTCTCCCCCCAGTGGAGTAAGTTTCACTTGAACATTGGGGGGGACACATTTAGTGGGGGGTCAGAGGGTTCTCCCCCTGGAAATTTTGATCATCACACATGTAATTTCCTGCATTCTGGTGAATTTGTATGCACCAATTTGCTCTTTTTCTACATCAATTTATTGTGGAAAAACACAAGTTATAAACTAAATAAGGCTATAATTCATCTAGAAATATGTAAGAAAATCTAACGCAGAAACCCCAAAGGTAAGAAAGGGTGGTGTACTGGGCTAGACAAGCAAGCTGGCTAACTACATTACTTACACTTGCTTACACGATCATTCATGCTCCGGTCTCCTGGTTGTCAGGAGCAACTGCAAGACAGCAACGAGGTCGGCAATCCCAGTGGCAAGGTTAAAATGGTATGGTCCAAGCATAGGGGTGTATGAAATCGTTGGAAAACAAGTATGAATGACATTTTAAGTAGTTCGACTGTCTGTGTTGTTATTTTACCTTTTTTGGCGAGTAAGTTAACATTATGATATATTTTTTGGGGGGGACAAATTCACCTCTTCTAAATATTGAGGGGGACATGTCCCCCCTGACCCCCCCATAAGTTACGCTTGTATCTCCCCGTGTCTGCGTGGGTTTCCTCCGGGTGCTCTGGCTTCCTCCCACAGTCCAAAGACGTAAGTCAGATGAATCGGCCATACTAAATGTTCCCTAGGTGTGTGTGTGTGTGTGTGTGTGTGTGTGTGTGTGTGTGTGTGTGTGTGTGTGTGTGTGTGTGTGTGTGTGTGTGTGTGTGTGTGTGTGAACCCTGTGATGGTTTGGCAGCCTGTCCAGGGTGTCTCCCCACCTGCCCCCCAATGACTGCTGGGATAGGCTCCAGCATCCCCGCGACCCTGAGTAAGGATAAGCGGTGTGGATATTGAACGAAAAATTAATTGTGTGCAATGGTGAGCCTCCTCTTCATGTTCAATTTAAAAACAGAAGTCTGTAGATAATTCCAAAACACAAAGCGTAATCTTTTTTATCTTTGTTCTCACAGTTTGAATGTGATTAATATTCAGTGTCAGTAAAGTGTTTTGTTCCCTCAGAAAGTGTTGGGTCACAACTGCAGGAAAAGGGTTGCCACTATTACAGAAATTTTAACAATAGGGAGTAAAATTAGTTCCACAATGACAATAAGGTATGAAAATAAGTATAGTATTTGTGACGTGCTAAAACTTGGGCAGTGTGCTGCTGTGTGTGGTAATTTCCTGTCATCCACGTCCATCTGTGTGTCTTTTACAGGAGACATTGCTGCCGCTGTCCTACAGGAAGCTGCCAAAGTGACAGTCGCTCCAGAACTCAGCGACAGGCAGCCCTCACACTCCGACACACACGCCACTGCACAGGAGGACAGGCAGGGCAGAGCACAGGAACCAACAAAGGAGGGGATCATAGCAGAGGCGGGTAACTTGGCGACCGGAGGAGAGGATGAGGGGAAAGATCCAAATTCAGAAAAAGATGATAAGAGAGAGAGCCTGCCGGAGGAGAGCCTGAGGATGGCCAGCTGGGTGGAGGTGGAGAGCGAGAGGCAAAGCACACTGGGGAGCAGCAGGGGGGAAGAGGAGCTCCGAGAGGCTGACAAAGAGGCGGACAGCAACAAGACAGAGGAGAGGAACATGGAGCAGGCGGAGAAAGAGCAGACGCGCTCGGTGGAGGAGGAGCTGGCGATGATAGAGGAGAAGTGGAGGGAGCAGTGTGCCATCAATGAGACACTTAAACAGCGGCTGGCTGAAGAAGAGGAGCGCTTCAGGGTGAATTTCTCTCTCTTTCTTACACACCCATATACACATGCTCTCAAAAACGGGGATGATAAATCATGCTTTTAAGTGAGAGCAGTAGACAACCACACACAGTGGCTAGTTCAAATCCAGAGACTCAAGAAAAATAAAGCAGTGATCATCCTCTGATCATCAGCAAACTACTCTTTGCCCTCTTTAGCAAGGAACTTGACCCCTGCATATTTCTTAACAAAACCCTTCCTTAGCAAGCCCTCCTACAGGTTGAAATAACTGATTGGAGTCATTTTGTGTGAGTCACACAAACACACCCTTAGGCCACATTCCAGTCATGTGTCAGGCGTTTACCCATTGAAGTACATCAAGTTGTCTTGCATTAAAGCAAGCACTGTCAGTTATTCTCCCTGCTCGCCCGTCCCCTGCCCTCTCCCCTCACTTTGTGTACTTCTTCAGGATTAATACATCAGTGTATCAGTTCCACGTGAGTCTGTGAGTACTGCGTGTATGATGGGGGTGATCGGTGTCCGTTAACGTGCCCCACCAGTGTTTGATCTCGGTGAGTGAGTGCGCGTTTATTGGTGTTGTAAATAAGGCCCTCTCGTGTCTTAGTCAGAGTCTCTGGTCCGAGGCAAGGTGAGCGCCCCAGGCCGTGAGCCACTCTAATGGCCCAGAGACTGACAAGGGAGGCAGCCGCAGAACACCGTGCTTTATGGCTGTTTACACCAGCCATCCAGAAGAGGTGGGGGTGGGGGGGGGTCACTGGAAAGAAATTCACTGTTTCAGACTCCCCTCACCTGAACTTAACCCTCTAATGCTGTACCATAAATCCCTGAAGAGAAGGAAAGGGAGGTAAACAGACAGAGAGAGAGAGAGAGAGAGAGAGAAAACAAGAAAGACAGATAAAAGAGAATGAGGAGCAAAGAGGGGGAAAAGCAAACGAAGGGGAATTTAGGAGCGAGACAGACATACGATGAGACATGATACAGAAAGAGTAACAGTGGTAAAGAGGATTTGGAGTCCTTGTAATGGGATGAGGGCAGCGTAAGCGACATGTAAACTATCCCATAGGGTCATTCCTGTTAGAGAGAGAGAGAGAGAGAGAGAGAGAGAGAGCGAGAGAGAGAGGGAGAGAGAGAGATTTACTACCATCCCCTGGTCTGCTCCTGACTGCAGAACTCCCTCAGTCTACTCTGGACACAAACCCTATTTGTGCTGTGTATTTTACAGTAAGCACCACACACTTGAAAGGCTTCCAGTGACCAAACAATGTGCTCATTTGCCTGCCACAAGTGTGCACCGACAGTGTTTCTTTGGCAGGGAAGCTGACACTGGCTTGACCAAACAAAGAAATGGGGACAACGCTTGGGTATCGACATGGATGCCATTCTGGGTCTTACAAATAACTTCTTAAAGCCACAGGTGTTGGGTTAGTGGCATCATGGTGTGTTATGAGCTCTTTCCTGATGTCACTGTGTCGGTCACCAACCCCCTGTTTGTGGCCCACCTGTAGGTGCAGATGGCAGAGCGAGCCAGCGAGGTGACGGAGTTGAAACTGACCCTTGCCAAGGCCCTACGAGATAAAGAGCAACTGCAGGAGGTACGCCACACACACCTGGTACACGTGCACTTAACTTTGCTAGATGGTCCTTCTCAGCAGGTGTTAAGCCCTCTAGAGATGAGCCATTTCCAGCATCATGCAAAATATACTAAAGTTGTTTTAGAATGATGAATTATGCATCATATATATTATGTATCATGAATGGAAATAATTCGATTGCAGAGGTCTATAGTCTCTTCCATTTTTGGAAAATGCCCTCAGATATTAGATAATTTTTATTTCACCATAGAACAGCGATCATCAGAAATCCCAGCATCAGTCCATAGCAACAGTACTTTATTCATCCTTTTAGTACAGCAAAGGAACAAAGCTCTCAGACTCTCCCACCCCCCACCACCTACCCACCTCAGGCTCCACGCTAATAATTACACCCATACTTGCTTTAGTCGTCCCACAGTACAGTACCATTAAGCAGTGCAAATGCCATGCAGCATGTCTGTTTCACCCTCCTAACCCTGGTTTAAATGTTAAACTGGATAGCAGCGCACTAATGAAGTCACCAAGAGAGGGGGTCACAGCAAAGAGAGAGCGAGGAGGGGAAGGGGGGGGGCGCAAGTGAGCTTCTGCACCAGCTCCAGCTGAGCCAGAGTGGAGTGAGCCAGAGTTTGACACCCATTACAGTAATGAGTAGGGTACTAATTCTCCCACTTCAGATGGAATCACAAAGGACGTTTGTTTTGGGGTAGAAGGGCAAAATGAAAACTTCCTTCTATGTCTTTACCTCCACCCCTGAGTTTCTGAAGTGAGTGTACTAAATTTCAGAGTGATAACAGGTAAAACACAGGAGATAACATGTGAGCCAGACACAAACTCAACACAAGCATATGTTGTATAACAACAACAACAACCACAACTTAAATTTATATAGCACCTTTCAAGGGACCCAAGGATGCTTAACACATAGTGAGGCAGACAAAACAAATAATACAAGAACAGAAAATAAAAATAGCAAAGATTGCCAGGGATGATAGAAGTAACTAGAGACCATAGACCTTGGTGAACAGGTGAGTTTGCAGGGTTTTTTTTAAAATGGTCCAAAAGAAGCAGCGTTGCGGTTCTCTGCCAGGAGAGCGTTCCAAATGTGGGGGCTGCCACACTGAAGTCTCTGTCTCCAAAAGTCTGCAGGCTGGTGTGGGGGATGGAAAGCGAGCCCGTGTCTGCGGACCGCAGATTCCGGGACGGAATATAGGGGTGGAAGAGGTCTGATAGATACTAAGGGGCAAGGACATGGAGGGATTTTTAGGTGAGGAGAAGGATTTTGTAGGAAATGTGGGACTTGACTGGGAGCCAGTGAAGGTGCATAACGGTGGGGGTGATGTGCTGCCAGGGCTTGGTGTGGGTGAGAACCCTGGTAGCTGAGTTCTACCCATACTGAAGCCTGTTCAGGGCTTTGCTGGGTACCCCGGACAGGACTCCTTTGCAATAATCCAGATGGGAGGTGATGAAGGCATGGATGAGGGTCTCTGCCACAAAGTCAGAGAGTGATGGTTGGAGCCTGGGGATGTTTTTGAGGTGAAAGAAAGCAGATATAGTGATGGATTTGATGTGTGACTGCAATGAGAGAGAGGAGTCCAGAATGACACTCAGGTTGCATTCTTCTGGGGATGGACAGATGGAGCAGTCGTCCACATCAAGGAGAAGATCTCCAACCTTCCGGAGCAGCACCTTGGGAGCCACAGCCATGAGCTCTGTCTTATTGCTATTTAGCTTGAGTAGATTTGAGGGCATCCAGATACACTGTAAACCGCACCACCCAGTAATCTGAGAGGTTGTGTGTTGTCTCCCCTCCGTCCACCAGGAGCTCCAGCAGTATGTGTCCAGACAGAGGGAGCAGGAGGCCGAGGCCCAGAGCACAGAAGTCAGACAGCCCGTTGTGCTGCGCTACCCCCTGCCATATCCACAGGACCCCTCCCCTCCTCCGCTGGTACCACACAGACCTGCCGAGCTGCAATATGGCAACCCCTACTCCACCGAAAACACACGAGGTGTGTGTGTTTTCCTAATTTAATCTTTCATTTCTTTTCTCCATAGCTGCCTGTCTTTCTCACCCTCAACCAATCTTGTCAGTACTCTTTTCTTCTGTCTTTCAAAGATTTCATCACTCTCTCTCTCCTTTTCTGCATATCAGTATGGTTCAGCAGGTTTATTTGGTACCTGTAGTAACAGTGCGGTGTTGTGCTGTGTTCCAGACGGTGCAGATGGTGCGCTGTCCCCCGAGCAGGTATCTCGCCCTCCCCCTGAGGCCCCGCCCTGTGCCCCTGCCTGTGCACCCCCTGCCATCACTCCCCCGGGCCATGTAGTTAGTCCTGGTCCTGGGGCCGTAGCCTGGGATAGAGAGGTCGTCTGCATCCAGCCCTCTCGCAGCATGAGCCCCCCCGATGGTCTGGAGAACCCGCCAGAGGAGACCCGCAATGTGAGCGCCTCACCAACACATACACATACACACACACACACACAAACACAGGCGTGCACATTTAGACATGCTCATGCAATGAAGTAAGTGCGCTCTTTCAAATCAAACAGTCGAAGAGCTTCTTTTGTCATTTCTGTCCACCTCTTGTCTCCTCTCCACCTCTCTTATCCTGCCTTATTAAAGAGTGTGACGCATGGAATCCACACTAGAGGAACTATAGAGCATTGAACTCATTTGCATTAAGCTCTAATTAGCGTCACTCTCCCAGCTTGAGAGAGATGACAATAACAAGGTTTGTGAGAGACTAATTGGTAGAAATTAAGCATAAGCACAATTGTAAGATGTTAGTCCCTGCCACACTCTCTCTTTGGTTGTTTGGTAAAAGCTTTAAGACCAATGTCCACTGCAAATGTCTCAAAGGCAAGGTGTAGGCCAAGAGACGATACGTAGCCATTTTATCCAGTGTTATAGCCAATTTAATCCAGACATTTTTACAAAAGAATGAATATATCATTATTTCTCTTTTGATTCAAATGGGAAAAAGAAAATCGAGTGACTATATATTAACCATTTTCCTTTCTGGATGAATTTCCCTGTAGCATAGCATGTTTTCTGTCTTGTTAGTTATGGTTATCCATGTATAGAGGAAAAACATCTATCCGTTATCCAAGCCGCTTATCCCAGTTAGGGTCAGGGGTCGCTGGAGCTTATCCCAGCAGTCATTGGGCGGCAGGCGGGGAAACACCCAGGACAGGCCGCCAGTCCATCACAGGGCTGACCGACATTCACACCTAGGGACAATTTAGTACGGCCGATTCACCTGACCTACATGTCTTTGGATTGTGGGAGGAAACTGAAGCACCCGGAGGAAACCCACAGACATGGGGAGAACATGCAAACTCCACACAGAGGACGACCTGGGATGACCCGCAAGGTGGGACAACCCCGGGTTTAAATCCAGGGCCTTCTTGCTGTGAGGCGACCACGCTAACCACCGTGCTGCCCAAGGAAATACATATAGTACTATTTATTTATTAATAAAAATCCGCCACAGTGGGGCGACCCATAACGAGAGCAGCCAAAAGTAGTAGTAGTAGTAGTATTTATTAACACAAAAGTCACTTCAGTCATTACCCTGACCTGCCCAAATGACATCTCACGTTTTGTTTTGACAAGCTGGCTGTCGTTCACTTTTTTCTGGGTTTTTTTTTATTTTTATTTTTTTTTACTTTAACCAGCTTGTGAGGTCATCTGTCACAGGTCACATCAGCATTGCCCTCTCGAATTTTTAAATTCAATTAATTTAAATTTAATTCAACCAGTTCTATGCAATTATTTCATGGTCATATTAACGTGTAGTGATGCTGCAGAGTTACGTGAGTAGAGTAGTTGCAGCATGTACTGATTATTAATCCTAGGAAGAACTCCTTAGGCTAATTTCCCTGTCCAAAGTAGCAGGTATCTCTTCCCTCTTGGTTTAAAGGTTTGCAAGCTTGTTGGGTCCACCTCCTCTTTCATGACAGCTGGACTGACTGGCAGGCAACAAGCAAGAAGAAAACAATTTGCAATTGTTATATTTCAGTTGATGCATAGCTCATTCAACCATAACTGGGCAACACAAAAAAATAACCTGAAACCGGGGCATCTGGGTAGCGTAGCGGTCTATTCCATTGCCTACCAACATGGGGGTCGGCAGTTCAAATCCCCATGTTACCTCCAGCTTGGTCGAGCGTCCCTACAGACACAACTGGCCGCTGTGTCCGTCAGCGGGGAGCCGGATGTGGGTATGTGTCCTGGTCGCTGCACTAGCGCCTCCTCTAGTCAGTCAGGGTACCTGTTTTTTTTTGGGGGGGGGCTGGAGGGAATAGCCTGATCCTCCCACGCATTACATCCCCCTGGCGAAACTCCTCACCGTCAGGTGAAAAGAAGTGGCTTGCCACCCCACATGTATCGGAGGAGGCATGTGGTAGTCTGCAGCCCTCCCCGGATCAGCAGAGGGGGTGGAGCAGCGACCGTTGCGGCTCGGAAGAGTGGGGTAATTAGCCGAGTACAATTGGGGAGAAAAAGAGGGGAAAAGTGAAAAAGAAAAAAAAACCTGAAACCTTGCAGCTCTGCCATGTCTGCGACACTGCTGATGGACATTACAACCCCAAACCAGGCATCACATAACGGTGAGCCCGGACAGAATGCACACACGATGCAGTCGGTGGACATTCAGCTTTAAGAACTGAACTTGGACCAGTGAGGAAGGCTTAGCCATAAAGGAAGGCTAAATAGAAATGCTAAATAAAGCATAAAGGAAGGCCTTATGCTATATTTTGACTTCATGTTATTCTTTAAATATAAAGGTTATATAACTGGGAGGATGTCAAGATAGGTACGCTCACACGCTCCTCATATACACACACACACACACACACACACACACACACACACACACATATATGAATAAACACAGACACGAGTCTGTCCTGGAAGAATGTTGTCAAGGCCCCCTCAACACAACCTGTTTTTTTTTAAATAAGTGTGTGTGTGTGTGTAGCAGCTTTGTATTCGCGTAAATGGGCACCATTTTCACGTTTTGTGTCTGTGTGGGGCTGTAGGTGGGTGACGGAGCTCAACCAGCCTGTGATCAACAGTCAAACAGACGCAGTGAGGCCAGGAGCAGTTTCTGTTTCGACTCCAGGTAAACACCCCCCCCACACACACACACACACACACACACACACACACACACACAAATTATGCAACTGATTGGTGGATGCATTTGATACATACTCACACGTCTTCCTTTTCACCCCCTCCAACTCTTCTCTCAACCCCCACCCCCACCCCCGCCTCCAGCAGCGATGTCCATAAGCGCTGCCCACTGTGCGAGGTGATCTTTCCGCCCCACTTTGAGCAGCGCAGCTTCGAACAGCATGTGGAGAGCCACTGGAAGGTTTGCCCTGTCTGTTCTGAGCAGTTCCCCCTCAACTGCCAGCAGCAGCTGTTCGAGAGGCATGTCCTCACGCACTTCGATGGCCATGTGCTCAATTTCGACCAGATCGATTAGTAAGGGGGAGCTTGGGAAGGGGGTGGAGGGGGGGGGACGTAGCCATCAGATTTAGGGACGGGGCAAATTCTTAAGCTGAATTTATTTGACAAGCTGTGGTCTTCAGCTTCTGGTTTGTGTGGAACGGGTATTTTGAAGCCAGGGTTCGAGTCAGTAGCTCCGTTAGCAAACAATCATTAGTACTGGTATCGCATTCTCGGCAAAGCCCGGAAACGATCTAGACCCCTGAGAGGAAAGGGGTGTTTGTCTTTTAGTGGCTCCACTCCCAAGGCACTCATTATGTTTTGATGTGATGGGCTCACAATGAAATGCAAGGGAACATTAGTAATAGGGGATAATACAAGGCTGCCATGGCTGTTCCTTTCTTTTCTTTTACTTTAAATGCTCATTTGTGCTTGGAGGAATTATAGCATCACCGTTACTGCATGCATATGTAGTGCGTTTAATACAACTCATGACTGCAAAAATTTACAACTCTGAGGGGAAGAGGACAGCGCAAGAGCGTGAACCAGGGCTTTGAAAATCTGCACCAGGTGTGCACCGCTCTACCATGCCCTTGTGAACCTCTGTTGGACTGAGTGTAACTCAAGAATTCCTATTGAAAATAAGGATTCGCCTGTGAAAAACTGCTGTCAGTCACTCTTGTGAGACAACGTTTCATTATTTGATCGTCGGTGTTTTTCAAAGCTGCACAAGAGCTGACATTGAAGAGCTCGGGTAGAGGGTAGAGTTAAAAAATTACCCGCTAAACCCAAATCCAGAATTATATCTATCCAAATGGGCTATAGGAGGTGTCTGATTCTGTATCTGTGTTTCGAAGTGTAAAGAGAAGGGAGTTTGAGGAGGGAAGGGGGATGGAGAAGGCTACGGGCATTTTAATAACTTTTGAATGGGAGGTGATCTTGGATTTCTCCCAGGCCGCTCACTGCACTACTGTATGCGATGAGGATATCCTGTTGCAGGCAGACGTCAGGCGAGAGGAGCACAACTCCCCCCCCCCCCCCCATCTATCTGCACTAAATAAGGCTTTATTCTGAATGTACTGTATATATGAAAAGAAGTATAAATTATGGAGAGTCCTGTGTGATCTGCTGTTGTGACCCCTGCCTCCCCTCAGTGTATTCCCCCTCCATGTTTTGGGTAATGACAGAATGATTTCTGGTGTACACTTCCTGGTCTTTGTTCAGCGGATGAGAATCTGGACTGGTGTCTTCATCTGAGTGTAGAGGTATTTTAATGTACAAGGCAAATGCACTGCTAGACTCTTAGTTATGGACACTTTGACTGTACTTTCATGTTTTAAAGTTAGAACTGTGATAAATATTTTTTTTTCCTTGTGTGTGTGGGTCCATGTCAAACCCAAGGACGTGTGTATTTGTATTTGTGTGTGTGTGTGTGTGTGTGCATACACATGTTCACTACTCTGATAAGAGTATTCTCCGTCCTGCTGCTGGTCTTATATTTTTTTCTGCCACTTCAAAGTGATCACTGACAGTGTTGTATTCAGGCTTTATAGAAATGACACACACACACTAAATTCACCAGTCAACTTTGTGTATGTCATGTCTCCCAATGCAGCCCTTCTCACGTGAGGATGTGGGGACGGTGGTTTACGAGTGTATTGCAAAGATCTTTATGAATAAATTATGCTCGTCTAAATGCATTTCATATGAATCCGGTCCATCATTTTGTCTCCAAGGGTTCACCCCACCCCACCCCACCTCCACCACACGCACGCACACACACAATGGAAGGATAACAGTCAACCTTTCTGAGCTACAAGGTTTTTTACTTTTATTTTGCTGTTTTTATGTTTTTATTTATTAAAAGTTTCCTGTTTACATTTAAGAATCAGCTTCTTTTTTTTTCATATAGAAAGACAGTTCGACATCTTTACAAGTCACTCTTTTCATAACCTGTTGTCCCCTGCATACAAAAAAGGAAACATTGGTCTCCACGTTACATATGAAAATATAATTTAAAAGCACTTGACAACAAACTTACATTACAATACATTCACTGTACACAGTATACTGGACCCCCCCCCCCCCGCGCGCGTGCGCATCTCCTCCCTCCACACACAACCTCTGCTTCTCCTCTCCCATGTGTTAATACTGCGAGTGGCACTCTTGAATGCTGTAGCTGATCTGTTACCGTGGCAACGGTGGTCTCCTTGGAGCAGGGATTTTTTTTCTTTTTTTTTTACAAGCATTCGACAGACCCTGACTTGGAGACTCTCAGTCTCGGCCCGTCTCCACCAGTCTCTGTGCTCTGATACCGGAGCCAAGCCAGGGGTGGAATTGTGTGTGTGGGTGAGGGTGTGTGTGTGGGGTGGGGTGGGGTGGGGTGGAGGGGGGGTGCAGGCTAGTCAACAACCGGCCTTTTTTAAGATCTTAACTAAGCAGTGACTGAAAGTTTACTTTCATCAATGGAAATGTAGTTAGAGACGTGTCTGCCACTCCATTTGTGCTTGTGAATTTTGCGTAACACCTAATGGACCGATGGGTCTCTGCTGCCATGCCGTCTCTTGAGGTTGCCATGGTAACAGCAGACCGGAGGAGTGGAGGGTGCATGCGGATGAAAGGTTAATGAGCCCACCAAAATGAACACATGACAAATTCTCGGACGTCCAACATTTGACAAAATCAAAACTTGGTGCATGATGGGAGAATGACATCATGAATGGGTCTTGGCAGGGATGCCCCACCACGCCTTCGTTTTTCTAGAGGCAATATATGATGAGATCCCAGTTAGGGGTAACAAGTTGGCCACCGCAACACAACATGATGCAACGCCATCCTCTTCTCTCCTGCTCCACGGGAGTTACAACATCAGCCTGGCACAGAAACATGACAGATCAGAGTACTAAGTAGCACTAGAATGCAGAGAAGATGTAATACTATAAATCTGATGACTTGGACACTGCAAAAAAAAAACCTTTACTACAAAGTAACACGCTCACGCAATATTATGCACACACACACACACACACACACATACAAACAATGTAGTGGAATGCTGCGGTCTACAACGCACACAGACAAAAAGGTAGTTGGTAATCTCTTGAAAATACGACTTTTAACCCCTCCCTCCCTCCCCCGTTCCCAAATTCACACACAACATTTCCCGTTAAACATAGAAAGCATGCATGGTAACATTCCACCAGTACAGCCGCTCATCCACACGTATGGAGACGCAGTGAGCTAGAAAACCGTTGCCACACATTGTGCGGCCTCCCGGCTGAAACCATTGCGAAAGTCTCTCTTATTTTCTCGCTTTCTTCCCATCCCATCCCACCCCTCCTATCCCACCCTCCTCAGGCACATGTTATGGTCAATGTTTGGCAGTGGAGAGCTGTTGGCAACTATCATGGAAAAACAACACCAAAAAAAACAAACAAAAAAACCCAGTTCTTGGCAACCGGAGTTGAATACAGCTATAGCGTGGCGCTTAGCTAACCTGGTTTTGCAACTAAGTCTCTGAAACACTAGAGAAATGTTATGGACATGTGTCAAAACGTGGGAGTTGCTTTCTCACGGCACGAAGAAATGTTAAGACGGGAACATTATTCCACATACGGAACGCGCGTCCACGACGGGTCAGTCTGATCGCTGCCGTAAACCATCACAAAACGGGGTTCACAGTATACCAACCCTAAGGGTGTACCGGGACATGGTAAGAAAAAGCATGCAGCTCGAGAAGCCCTGGACCTGAAGTCACCGAGCTGTCTGACCTTGTGTCTGCACTGAGATGTTAAATCTGCTCATCTCAGCAAAACAGCAGATGAAAGGAACACTTGTTGATAACAAAGAAACAAAATACATCGATAACATATTGGAAAAATATCAAATAAAGCCTGAAAATAAAAGTAACTATTCATGTATATGCTTGTGAATACTTATATATATATATATATATATTTTTTTATGTACACATACATATGTCTATTGTTTATATATCAATATATCTATTCAGCATACTGTATAACTTAACTCTTGAGGGCTCGGCCCAATGACATTCCCCTCTTGAAGTATCTGAACACATACAGGTCCAGGCTCAAATGGACTTGGCACATCTCAGCTTTAGCAGCTGCAAATTGTGATCAATACTGGGCCTGGACCGGCAGGTCAGCTTCACCCAACTCTTACAGACGAGCTGGAGGAAAGGGGTGGGGCTTGCTTGCACTTCCTGTTTCACGTCACCTTTTTTTTTTTAAACATTTCTCTTCTCCTCTTTCATGTTATTTGTTTTTTGTCTTTTCTTTCTGTTTTTTTTTTACAGTTAGCACCTTCTGTAAGTAAAACAATATAAAAAAGGCGTGATAGCATATGTGAATGTGCAAATGTACAAACATTGAAAAAAACGGCTGCGAAGGTAAGTCGTTCAAAAATACGCATGATACAACATGGCGAGAACACAAAAACGATAACGTAACATAAGCCACAAAAGGAACCAAATGGAACAAAAAAAAAAAATTAAAGCATGCACTTGATCCTTTAGTGTGTAAAAGGGGGTAGGTAGGGAATGTCAGGGTAGGGCTGTGTTTGAAGGGCAGTTGGTGTGGGTTGGCACAACCAATGGGGGGGGTGATGGGATGGGGTGGGGGTTGTGGGGCTAGCCCTGAATTTTGCGCAGGATCTCAGTGGAGACGGGCGGGTGGAAGTTGATAGTGTGGTGCCTCAGGCCCTGGGAGGTCTTGTAGCTCTTGCCGCAGCGACACTTGAAGGGCTTCCTCACGCGGATCTGGGTCCGGTGGCCGTTCTTGGCGTGGTATTTTATACCGTTCACATTCTGAGGAGGGAGACGGGTGGGGTGGTGGGAAACGGGGGGGGGGGTAAAAGGAAAGTGGGGTGGGAAGGAGGTTAGATTCGCGCACTGCTTACAGAGGAGTGACCGAGTGAAGGTTCGACCAAACTTAAGACACATCTAACTAGAGGAGACGTTGTTCATCTGAAAGAGATCGCCGTTTGTTGTTTCCTGCTAAACCCCACAGAGACATCCAAATCCAGGTCAGACAGTAAAACCGGTGTCAACTGCGTCATCAGACGTTGATAAAAAGCTGTCATGTTGCCTCTCTCAGTGTGGGTAAACAGTGCTGTGTGTTTCTCAGCCGCCCCTCTCAGTACCTTATATCTCTTCTTGCAGCCCGGGACTGGGCAGGCGAATGGCTTCTCCTCTCCCCCGTTCATGCACATGGAGCTAAGGATGGACTCAGAGCTGATGGCACTCTCTGTGGTCCACGACTCATCGCTGTCTGACTCCTCATAGTCTACCTCCTCCTCGTCATACTCGCTGCCTGGGGTGGCGGCACACAGACACGCAGGGGAAAGAGAAAAATAGATATCTATATTAATCATCAGGTGTTGAGAAACGTGAACAACAGAAGAAACACATCACTTAAAAAACAGAGCTCGGGCCGATGGAAAGTCTGCCTGGAAATACAGTAATGAGACATCGGTTATCCGCTTAAAACTTTCCCTGGTATTCCGCTCTCGCTCTGTCAAGTTAGCAGCCTCTGTGCTACTGGAAAGCACCGATTATACAAGGCAAAAATGTACAGTGGCATGCACAGTGTGTCTGTGTGTGTGTGTGTGTGTGTGTGTGAGAGAGAGTGTACGAGTGTGTGTGACTGCGAGTGAGTAAAGGCGTGCGTGTGTCGAAAGGCGGGGGACTGGCACTAAGAAGGAGATCATTAAGTGGGAGTGAGCGTCGTCACTCAGCCTGGAAAAAGTGCTTTGCTGAGTGCAGAACATTTTCCATTCACACGCACACACGCTTCCAGATACCTGGTTGGCGCAAGGTCCAGACACACTCGACGTGCACACACGCACACACACACACACAAACAGACATGCGCAGAAACGCATACGCTGACCCCCCACCATTTTGCAGGAAATGCTGCACCTCAGCATGAGGAAATGGATGGCACCCTGGCACATGTTAAAAGGGGTCTGTGTGTGTGTGTGTGTTTTTATATGTGCGTGTGTGTGTGTGTGTGTGTGTGTGTGTGTGTGTGTGTGTGTGCAAGTGTGCACATGTACCCGTGTTTGTATATATAAGCCGAGACCACTATGCTTGGAACCATTTGGGCTGGAATTGGACATCTGCTTTCGGGCTGTGGAACACACAGCCCCATGTGAACACACAGCATGACAGCTGCTATGTAATTAGCAGAGTGTTGACTGGCCTGCTCGCTGCAGGAGCCACCTCGCTGCTGCCGCCGCACAGCTCCCCACAATGCAATGCACAAACAACACGCAGCGGCGGACGTGGTCGGGTTCAAGTCCCACACCGCTTCACATCGAGGAAAGCGGACTCGCTACCAAATTCAAAATTTAATGCGAATGTTGCCACGGGAATGTTTCAGTATACGACCTATTAAGAAATAATTGAGAATGAATGCTCCGTCGTTAAAAGTGAATCATTTGCGGTTTCCATTTACAATTTCAATTACCTGCTTGAAATGCTCTGAATTTGCTGCACTGTGATGCAAAGTCAAAGCATTCAAAGCAGGTAAACGACATACGGTTTTACGAACACAGGCATGTGTCTGTCTGTCGTGTAAATGGCAGGCTCTATTGGCCTTATTTATTTTGATACCTTTTATTTGAATACAATACAGTATTTATTTTATTTAACATGTAATTTTATGATCACGTGCCATCCATCCATTATCCGAACCACTTATCCTGCTCTCAGGGTCGCGGGGATGCTGGAGCCTATCCCAGCAGTCATTGGGCGGCAGGCAGGGAGACACCCTGGACAGGCTGCCAGGCCATCACACAGGGCCCACACACACACACACACACACACACACACACACACATACTTAGGGGCAATTTAGTATGGCCAATTCACCTGACCTACATGTCTTTGGACTGTGGGAGGAAATCGGAGCCCCCGGAGGAAACCCACGCAGACACGGAGAGAACATGCAAACTCCACACAGAGGACGACCCGGGACGACCCCCTAGGTTGGACTACCCCAGGGCTCGAACCCAGATCCTTCTTGCTGTGAGCCAGCCGCGCCAATCACTGCACCACCGTGCCACCTATCACATGCCAATGCTAAAAAAACACACATATGTAGTATACATGTACACTCAGACAGACACAAAGGCACAAAAAAATAATACACAAACACCTTCTCCCGCAATCGTTCTGTTTACTCTTAAGGAGACATTAGACACACACACACACACGGAGACTTTAGATAAATTCCCCCCCCCCCCACAGACACACCTGTCTTACCTGTGGGTGTACTGCTGCGGAACGAGGAAGACGGGGTGATAGGAGGCGTAACCGGAGGTGTCAGGTTACCACTGGTGTGGCGAGGAGGCGTGGCCGTGCTGTTCCTGGACACACCCCCTGTGATGGACAGGGACAGCTTGGGTGTGGCCTTCTTCTTCATGGTCTCTTGCTCCCGGCGTGCTGCATCTGTCATGAACCTGCCGACAGGTACGGGCAAATTTTAACATGTAGAATATATATATATATACATTTATGTGTGTGTGTGTGTGTGTGTGTGAGTGATGAATGTCATACAGGGGAGATAAATGTTGAGAAATTTGCAACCGACTGACAGACAAGGCCTGATATTCAAAATGTTGAACTTTCCCACCCAGTCAAAAGACAAAAAAAAACAAAACCAAAAAACACAACCACTGAAACATTAAAAAAAAGACCGTATGTCGGTATAAGTGCATTTAAGAGAAAAGCGATAAGCTATACTTTATTAGGCGGCACATGCAGTGGTTAGCGCGGTCGCCTCACAGCAAGAAGGTCCTGGGTTCGAACCCTGGGGTTGTCCACCCTTGGGGGCCATCCCAGGGTTTGCATGCCCCCCCCCGCCATGTGTGCGTGGGTTTCCTCCGGGTGCTCCAGTGTCCTCCCACAGCCCACAGACATGCAGATCAGGTGAATCAGACTTAATAAATGATCCCTAGGTGTGAATGTGTGCGGGGAAACACCCTGGACTGGCGACCTGTCCAGGGTGTTTCCCCGCCTTCCGCCCAATGAATGCTGGGATAGGCTCCAGCGTCCCGTGACCCTAATTAGGGTAAGCGGCTTGGAAAATGGATGGATGGATGTACTTTATTAATCCCCGTGGGGAAATTCATCCTCTCGTCTAACCCATCCCAACACACACGCTGGGAACAGTGGGCGGCCATGTCACTAGGAGCAGCGGGCATTTCCAGTAGTGCTGTGGCGGTTCTGTGGACTGGTGGGAATGGAAGGGA
>NC_079228.1:19791806-19814306 GCF_029633865.1 Lampris incognitus | reverse complement strand
ATATTCCATCAGAATGCTCTCCACGGACAGTCCATAATCCAAACACTCCATGATCACACCTGTCTCTCACAAATAACCTAGACAGTGAAAGGGCTTGGTCATATCAGTTTTAGCGAATATTTTGGATGTTTTCTGATCGGGCCTTAGCCCCACCTCAAAACCAAACTGGGTCCCAGCGCCACGACACACACGCCCATTCACCCTATCACAGTCCCCTCCATCTGCCATGTCTGTGGTAACTGATCTCACAGCTCTATTGATTAGACTGTGTGCTTCATTCTGCTAACAATCACTCACTGTAAGCCAGAAGAGGAGGAACTCTTTAACCCCTCCGATGACTGGCGACCCCTCGATCCGCTCAGCTGACTGCTCAGGTTAAAGGTCAGACTAAGAACCAGATGGGGTGCATATGTGTGTGTGTGTGTGTGTGTGTGTGTGTGTGTGTGTGTGTGTGTGCGCGCGTGCACGCGTTTTGGTTTGGGGCGGGGGGGTGGAGGTGTGTGGGGGTGAAATCTCCCCCCCCCCATTTCCATGGGGTGAAGCACGGTACCTTTTTACTAAATTAGTATAACATTAGGTTGACGTGAGAGTGAGTTTTATGTCACGTGGATAGTATAAGACATAACCACGTGGTCATTTGTGGGTATTCATGACAGTCTTCATTACCCTCTATGAATATCCTGGAAGTGGTCCACGGACCATATGGTATCACAATAAGGGGGTCCACGTGCAACCCCACTATCAAACATACAGACATCCGCAAAAGCAAACACACACACACACATACACCGCTTTTCCCAAGTGAAATACAAAACACACACAAAACGTCCCTCTCCCGCATCTTCTCTCATCCATCAGGTCCTGATGTGATGACATCTTGCTTGGTGTCATTATAACCACAGCTCGCTCCTTGGGAGAATCCTTTGTTAGCGAGGCAGCAGGTGTGCTCTCCCTCGGCCAATAAACTGCCCTCAACCCCTTCGATGACAGCTAGTTACCATGGAGACTGGCTCACTGGAGCATCTATTTACCACCACCGCCACCCCCCACCCCATACACACACACATACACCCCTTCCCTAGAATCCTGAAAATGGATAAATGCCATGAATCATGATTAACTCAAGTAAAATTTGTTATTCATTAAGTATTGGCATCTGTTCACAACTGCCTACGTCCATCTCTATTACAATGCACCACAGGGGATAACAGGCGTATTCACCATAGTGGATCTATCAGTGGACTGGAAGATAGAGGCTGATCTGTCTTCCAGAAAGTATTGGGTCTATACTATAAGTTTTACCACACAGTGTCTCAGTGGGGTTTTCCTCCTCCAAGAGATTTGGGGTCAAAAGCTACCACGACAAGACTACAAAATGCATGCTGACATTGTCTTTATGCATGCTCAATAATCCAGGTAAGAAAGTCAAAGAAGGTTGAATCAGTTCATCTGGACATAACGTTTATTGACAGATACGTTCCATCACTCATCTAAGTGACCTCTTCAGTCTAAACTGACTGCAGGTATCCCCACCCTTACAAACAATACCGTATAACGACTGAAACCAAAAATCAGTTTCATATGCAAACATGGGCGTGACCATTAACTAGAGTTTCAATGGTCATTTGTACTATTCACAGACGATTGGGGAATGGACGCAATCACAGCATTGTAAGATGGTGACGAATGTACTATTAGCCCCCCCCCCCCCGGTTCAGGGGTGGTCGTTCTCTCTTAACATAGATGGCCTCTTTGACTCCTCGTTCAAACCAGTGTCCTCCCTAGTCTAGTTAATGGTCATGGTAATTTTCATACGAAACCGATAAATTAGTTGTCTTGATGCATGCTCAATAATCCAGGTAAGAGAATCAAAGAAGGCTGAATCAGTTCATCTGGATACTAGCTTCGTCTAGTCAGAAAGGCATGAACTGAGGAAGCCTCTTGGATGAGAGGCGAAACGTCTTCACGGATATATACCAAGTCCAGTTGCACTTGATTCAACTCCTTTGGATATTCATCTGGATACAACGTTTATTGACAGATACGTTTCATCATTCAATTAAGTGACCTCTTCAGTCTAAACTGACTGCAGGCATCCCCACCCCTTATAAACAATAGTACACATGGCCTTTGAAACTCTAGTTAGTGGTCATACCCACATTTGCACATGAAACTGGTCACTGGTTTTGGTCGTCATGCAGCTGTATTGTTTATAAGGGTGGGGATACCTGCAGTCAGTTTAGACTGAAGAGGTCACTTAGATGAGCGATGAAACGCTTCTCTTAATAAACATTGTGTCCAGATGAACTGATTCAACTTTCTGGGATTTAGCAAAAGTTATTCCCGAACAGCCACATCTTGCCAAAGGCTCTACTGGTAGAGATATCTCACTGCAGAAACTCGAACAATGCAACAAGTTGAGACTTGCAAGAGAGAGAGGGAGGGGAAGGAAAAAACACAAGAATCAAGCGACGAACAAAATTAAAACAAGAATAAACATGTCACTGGATGAATCGAACAATTGCTTTCAGCCATCGCGGCATCAATTACGATTCAACTGCACTGTTGATTTAGATGAGTATACAGTCATGAGTCAAAACAGTATGACCACTCACAGGCGAACCGAATAGCAATCATCTCCAAACAAGTGCACATGTCAAGATCTGGATAGAATAGATGAGAAGCGAACAGTCAGTTCTCATAGTCAACATGTTGGATGCAGGAGAAATGGGCAGGAGTAAAGACCTGAGCGACTTTGACAAGGGTCAAATTGTTATGGCCACATGACTGGGTCAAAGCATCTCTGAAACGGCAAGGCTTGTGGGTTGCTCCTGGTCAGCAGCGATGAGTACCTACCGACAGTGGTCCGAGGAGGGACAAACCACAAACCAGCTAAAAGGTGTTGGGCACCCAAGGCTCATCAATGCACGAGGGCCAAGAAGGCTATCCCGTCTGGTCCAAAATGATATAAGTTCTACCGTGGCACCAGTCACAGGACGGTTACAGGAGGAATGTGTCACAACACAGTGCACCGCACCCTGCTGTGTAAGGGGGCTTTGTAGCCACAGACAGGTCAGAGTCCCCATAATGACCCCTGTCCACCATCAAAAGCACCTACAATTGGCATGCGAGCGTCAGTACTAGACCTTGGAGCAGTGGAAGAACGTCACTTGGTCCAATGAGTCCCGTTTTCTTATTGATGACGTGGATGGCTGTGTACGTGTGCGCCGTTTACCTGGGGAAATGACGGCACCAGGATGCACTGTGAAAAGACGACAAGCCGGTGGAGAGGATGTGATGCTCTGGGCAATGTTCTGCCGGGAAATCCTGGCTCCAGCCATTCATGTGGGCATCAACCAGGTACACCCCTTCATGGCAATGGGAGTGCCTGATGGCAGTGGCCTCCTTCAGCAGGATAATGCGCCCTGACACACTGCACACGATGTTTGATGGTCATCTCCCAGCTGTACTACGGCAACCCCCTCCTTGCTGGCGCCCCGGCATCGGCCATCAGACCTCTGGAGCTTGTTCAGAAAGCTACAGCTCGTCTGGTGTTCAACCGCCCTAAGTTCTCCCACAACTCCCCTTCCCATGTCCCTACACTGGCTCCCAGTAGCTGCTCGCATCCAGTTTAAGACTCTGGTGCTAGCCTACAGGGCAGTGAAAGGAACAGCTCCTTCCTATCTCCAGGCCATGGTCAAGCCCGACACCCCCGCCCGACCACTTCGCTCTGCTGCCTCGGGACGCCTGGTTGCCCCGTCGCTCAGAGGCCCCTGCTGCCAATCGACCCGGTCACGGCTCTGTTCTGTCCTGGCCCCCCAGTGGTGGGATGAACTCCACACTGAGGTCAGGACAGCGGAGTCGCTGCCCATCTTTCGGCGTAGGTTGAAAACTCACCTCTTTAAGAACTACTACCCTGTTACTTGCTCTTATCACTTTCATTTTATATATATATATATATATATATATATATATATCGTGCTTTTAATTTAGCACTGGTTTTGCTCTTAGATGCTTGTTTAGAGAGAAGATGCACTTACGACCTCTGATGACTAGTAGTTCTCCTGATTTCCTACGTTAAATGCACTTGTGGTAAGTGGCTTTGGATAAAAGCGTCGGCTAAATGACTGTAATCTAATGTAATGTTCAGGAATGGTTTGAGGAACATGATGAAGTGTTGAAGGTGTTGCCCTGGCCTCCAAATTCTCCCGATCTCAATCCGATTGAGCATCTGTGGGATGTGCTGGGCCGACACGTCCGATCCATAGCGGCTCCACCTCGAAACCTACAAGACTTGAAGGATCTTCTACCAATGTTTTGGTGCCAGAAACTACAGGACCCCCCCCCCCTTCAGGGGTCTTGCAGAGTCCATGCCTCGACGGGTCAGCGCTGTTTTGGCGGCATACGAAGGACAAGCAGCATATTAGGCAGGTGGTCATAATGTTTTGGTTCATCAGCGTAAGACTGAATCCACTCCGGAGCTCGGCTGCACCGCAACAACACGGGCCTGCAAACGTCAACGCGGACTGGGAGACTGCTGCCTGCACGGGATTCTCATTTTACATACGGGCAGATCTCCGCGGCCCTGGCGGACCGGCAACCACCGGGAACGACAACGATGAAACATAAAGGAATACACACAGGACCACCGCCACACCACACACACACACACACACACACACGCACACACACACATCGTCTCCATCGACATATCCCATTAACGATCGCTGTCGATTATATGCAGCGAACAGGGCGGAGAGCAAAGGCGGGCATAAGCGGAACGTGATCGGAGCTAACAGCACGCTAGCATGCTAGCTCCGTGTCTCCCCCTCCCCTCCTCCTCTTCCTCCTCCTCCTCCCTCCCGTCTCCCCCCGGGCCGACTCACCGATGTGATTGTCCTCGATGTGCACGATGAGCTCGGCCAGGGACTCGAACTGGAGACCGCAACCCCCGAACCTGCAGGAATTGGAGAAGAAAGAAGCGGCGGCGATGCCCGTCATATTCACACGTTTTTCACCATTCGCCGGGGGTGGGTGGATTTATATGTAGTGTGCGGGAGTCTGGGCGGTAGGAGGAGGAGGTAGGCGTTGTAGGGTCCGGGGTGGGAAGCGGGGCAGAGCAGGGAGCAGCGGAGCAGACACCGGGCGGCCAGACGAGACAGCGGCGGACGCAGCTGGGAGGCGGGCTGGCCGGTGGGGGTGGGGACGGTGAGGAGGAAAGAGGAGGAGGGGAAAGGGGGACGTGAGCCTACGTCACTCTCTGTTTACCTGTTGTCGAGGCTTGCGTGGGTGTGCGTGTGTGCGTGCGTGTGTGAACCCCACCCCCCCACCCCAAAAAAATACTAAACGTCCGAAAAGTCCGTTCTCGTATTCAATGAAGCTGCAGTGGTGTTAACAACAAGCTCAAAGTGTACTGCCATGTGACGACAGTTTTAAGCCTGAAGAATCCTTTATAAGGCGATCCTTTCTCTAGCCTATCACAGAAAGTTGAATCAGTTCATCTGGACACAACGTTAATTAAGAGAAACGTTTCATCACTCATCTAAGTGCCCCCCCCCCATTTGTATAATCTAGAATTGGGCCTGTTTAGCATACTATGATGTTTCATGTATTTATATCCATAGTAGTGCAAAGACTGGTTTGCATAAGGAATCCTATGCTTGGAATAGGAAGGTCTGCTATTTAGGGGGGAAAAGACCCACTCCTCTCTTTTTACTAGGCCGACTACAGCCCTGGTGGCTATACTATAGGGGGTCTGTGAAGGTGAACATTGTTGACCCACATATACAAAAGTGTCATCACATCACTATGAATCAGGGAAAGGGTATTCTTGTTTTGTGCATCCTTACACAAATAGTGCTGTAACGACTTTGTGCAGTAATCTATGTAACAGGATCTGTGCGATTTTATTTAAATGATCCTGTGCAATATTATTTACTACTCTGCAATACTTTATGCTGCATGCTGCATTTGCACTCACATTCATATTCTCATTTTATACTTATATTTTTAGCTTTTGGTATCTTGTACATAACCTTTAACTTAGCACTCTTTTATTTTTGCACTTCTCTTCTATTGCTGTATATGTTATGTGTACCATGTTATGTGTATGCTATATGTACCATATTGTCCCTAGGTGTGAATGTGTCGGCCCTGTGTTAGACTGGTGGCCTGTCCAGGGTGTCTCCCCGCCTGCCACCCAATGACTGCTGGGATAGGCTCCAGCATCCCGCGACCCCGATTGGGATAAGCGGCTTGGATAATGGATGGATGGATGGATGTTATGTGTTACTAAGGGCATCATACCAAGTCAAATTCCTCATATGTGATCATACTTGGCCAACAACTCTCTAACTGTGAACTCATGCAGAGATTAAAGAAACAACTCTGCCATCAAGATCTTTTCTCTTGAGTGTAATTCATCTCCCCAATAAGTTTAACCACCATTTGGGTATTCAGTCTTCCTTTGCCGTCTGTATCCAAAGGTGGACGTAACCAAATTGCCCTCACCTTCTTCCTACTCATATTTGTCATGGGAGATTTGGCTCTCCATAAGGCCTCTCCTGCAGAGTGCAGTCGCCTCCTGACTGAGACACACTTTGTCAGCAGCTTGGTCTAACTGGCTGCCCTGCTGCAAGCTTCCCAAGAGGTACGTCCAGGTTGGCACCTACCAGCTGGCGCAAGTACAGATAACCACTGTCTTTGGCCTTGCTGAGGTTGATGAAGGTGAAGTGCATCTAGGTACTAGGCCGGGAGAATACGATTACAGGCTGTGTAAATCAAAATAGTAATCATGAATTGAGACTGTATCTGCATCGTATAACTCAGAATACAATTTGATCCAATTCATTATCACCGCTTGTGAAAACTGGGCTACCGTCTCCAGATCGGGCTCATTTAAAAACCTCGAGGGGTAGGTTCATCCAAGTGTCAAAACGACGTGCTCTCAAAAGAGCAGATGTGGACAAACTAATGTGTTCTTGAACGTCCAAGGAAAAAAACTTTTCTCAGTTCCGTTGTTTGCAGCTTGGTAAATTACATTTGGATTAAAATCTTTCCGACGATCAATTGTTTTGCTTTTTTGTTACGATGTAGGCTCCACGTGGGGGAAATTTGCCATAATTGGATTCTGGATGGTTGGATTCTGCGTCTAAGGTCATTGAATTTCTGTGATAATGTACCAAACTTTATCCTGACTCGGGCCCTAAAGCAAGAGTTTATGAGTATTTTTGGAAAAGACATCAATTGAATATTTTTAAATTCCTAAAATCATTCCTTGTGTGTTGATTTTTTTTTTTTCTGTGATGGCCTGGCGGCCTGTCCAGGGTGTCTCCCCGCCTGTCGCGCAATGACTGCTGGGATAGGCTCCAGCATCCCCACCACCCTGAAAGCATGATAAGCGGTTTGGATAATGGATACATTTTTTTTTTAAACGTGATGACCATGATTGGCAGCATAGTGACCATTGTACATTTCAGAGCCTAGCCAAAGCAAGCAAGCAGAGATGGCCTTGTACCACTGCATGCCCGCAGACATGTGTGTGTGCGCGCGTGTGTGAATATTTATATTGCATAAGCCATTAACAACAGAATCAATTATATCCATAAAGTTTACTGATTAATGTTCTTACATCATGACTCAGTGGTGTATGGGAGAGGACTCAGTGCGGCATCTATGTACGTTGGCTGCCAGAGAGAGGGGAGAATGTCTTTAAATCACTGGGCACGGCTAGCCAGCGCCGTTTGGCTTGCGTCGGGGCTGTTAATCGAGCGTTAAAATGGCCGTCATAAACCACCGGCCAGAGACTTCGGCAAACATCCTTAGGACAAGGAACATGGTCGCTTTTTTTTCCAACCGCCCCTCATCCATCCTGGCATGTGAACATACACTTGCGCACACACATGCAGCATGACAAAACACTGTGACACGCCGTAGTACGCACCAGAACTAGCAACCTTTAGGCCAGACGCGCACGCGCACGCGCTCACACACACATCGTATAGACATTCTGTGACATCATCATTCCAGCACAGATGTTCTCTCTTACATACGGACACACCGACACACTGAACATATTGTAAGCATTCTTGTTACACACACACGGCGCATCAGAGCTGTGACAGTGACGCAGTTCTTAACCCCATTACGTAAATGAGAAGTGCTAGCATCTGTTGTCAACAGGGAGGGAGAAAGAGAGAGGGGGGGGGGCGGGTGAAGAGAAAGCCCTGTTGAGTTTCTGCCGCATGACATCATCTGATTTATTGGGCCAGGGTTTGTGGATGTTGTGCCAGATTACAGAGTGGAATAGATTACAGAGTACTATGGATTATCAGATTATCATGGTTCGGTTTCATGGTCCCCGCTAAGGACAGATAACACCCAGCCAATAGGGGTGCACCTCTTCTAAGTGAACAATATAAAAACTCAGATGTAAACACGTTATTATTCCACAGGCTTCACAAACTCAAAACCAAATCACATACACACACACACACACACACACACACACACACACACACACACACACACACACACACACACACACACACACACACACACACACACACACACACAAAACAGTGCATATGTCTTTCCAGCAAGTACTATATTTTTGGACAGTGTTGGGTGATAAATCTAACTGAAATCCGGGATGGCAATATTAGATTACAAAAAACAAAATAGAAGTGATCTTTTTAAAAAGTGTACTCTCATTCCGGTTACTTTTTCCAGATAAACGTGGGACTAACCCAATGATTTATTGATCTACATTTTCAGAGGTTATCTTTCATTAATAGCAGATATTACCATTTGAAACACAACTCCACATTGAAGATGACGCTATGGCTGTAGGTGGATTGAGGTCAGTGCGTCTGTTTGACCTTTTTGGTTTGACTTTTGACCATGCACACTACATATTTAGAGACAAGGTGATATCAGACCAAGTATGACCAGCTCCTGGGCGAGCAGCTCTGGACCATAAACAGCTGCCATTTTTGCTCTTAAAAGCTGAGCCAACATTAAAATGCCAAGCGATAATGGTTGGTAATAGCCATTGAGTTATAGAGGTAGTTGTTGTGTCAGTGGTCCTGTCTGTTGTAGGGCACCGGCTAGAGACTTACTGGCTGCAGTCATGCACCTGCTGGGCTCAACGTCACTTCTAGTGTCTAATTTTACACGTTGCACTGTTCTCTCCCTCCAAAGATGTGCTCTGGTTTAATCTATTGTAATTAATTACAGCGAAACCCTCTCTAAATATCAAACAGAAAGGACTTCATTACCCAGGCTGCACCATATTGTGCACTAGTTGAGTCTCGGGCGCTGTTGCTCCACTGATATTCTTATTTCCATTTGATGTTTTAATTAAGTTGGATTCATTGCCACTTGCATAGGAAAGTGTGTTCTGTGCACGGGAGAGCAGAGAAAAATTATATTTTGATATTTTATGCAATGATACACGTGATAATGATTATGTTTTAGATGATGGATCAGACATACCTTACACCAAAGGGACTGCATCATTGCAACACAATGTTTTAGCCGTTAGTTGTCACTTGCTGATTGCAATTTACAATTGAAATACATGTCGTCTTTATTGCAGAAAAGGGCATATTGTGAACACAAGCGATGTCTCTTAATATCTGTACCTTTTAGTACCTGTTATTCACTGTTATTCACCAAATTTAACACCCAAGGGATCATTGACATGCATGCCAACATGACCACACTGTGCCTTTACTTCTTCTTCTTCTTCTTCTTCTTATCTAACCCTATTTCACCTCAAACACCACACAAGAATAAGCACATAGAAATGGGCTTTGGCCTTTAAAACTCCCCTCGCCTTCACTGCAACAACACTGAATGATTCACATGCATATATATATACAGGGAGGAGCTTGGCTTGCACTCTGAGATTACAATTTCCTGTTTTCACTGTTGCCATGGTCACCGGAATTTGCATACACTGGGCGATTGGTGGAGGATGAGTCAGTAGGGTTTGGTCTGGTTTCACACTTCAATCACAACAAAACCAGATTCCTCTGTTTAGCCTCAGGACGACTGGAGGGCCGGAAAGCTGGACCAAATATGACTCTGGTATTCTAAAGCAATGGAAATCTCCTGTTCTTTTCTACAACCAGAGAGAATTCCTGCTCAGTGTTTTTGGTTAATGCCGCTTCAAAGTCCAGTGTCATTCCATGGTCATATTATAAGCATCCCACCCTCTGGTCCCGGGGAAAAGACAATATTTTGACGATGTGCAAATATCTATTTGGTAAAAAAAAAAAACTCAGTGGAAAAAGAAATGAAAAAAATAATAAAACTCATCTGCCTTACTTAAGGCTATTTAGATGGGCTTGTATGAAAGACTGTTAGGACAAACAGGAACAGGTACAAATGATCTTTTTCAGTAGGCCACAATAACAAAGCGAGGGCGTTTTCTCTGGGGCTCAGAAAGCTCTCAGCACATCGCCAAATGTGCACCACTCAACAAAACAAGTCTGTTCTGTTCCCTATTCATCACTTATTTACTCCGAGGAGCTCCGTTACTCCACCTGAAAACACAGGTGAGAGAGCAGCTCCCTCCCACAGTAGTGCAGGCTTGGCGGCCATTTAGTGAGGGGGCTCTTGATGGTGGGAGTGCAGTGTGAGGTGGGAAGGGGGGCAGGGTACAAGTTGTTGCCATCAGGTGGGGAAACAGAGAGTCAAAAGGCAAAGTTATGAATCCTATGATGATGATGATGATGATAAAAATGAATTATTATTTGCTTTTTGTTATTTGGAGGCAGCAGTGGCCTGGATACCTCAGCTAGGAATAATGGAATAGGACGCCGGTTCTGTTTTGTGGGTTTTCTTCTCTGAACTGGAGCCATGATTAAGAGGGACGCCCGGGGGCATTTGTATTGCGCAGCTAGAGGTGGCACGCCATCCATGATTGGACTACGACCTCAGATCAGATGAGACAACCCGCTGAATTTAAGCATATTACTAAGCGGAGGTCCATGAATACTGGGATGGCATCTAGTGTTTAACCTGTGCCCCCGTCCATAGGGTTAGTGGTTGTGCCAGGAAGGGCATTCGACGTAAAATTTCGCCAGATCATTATGCGGATTGACAAGACCGCCATCGGTGTTGTGCCCTCACCAGGGTACCGATGGAAACTGTCGATTCCGCTATGGCGACCCCTGGGAAACAGGGAACAAGACGAAAGGAGAAGAAGGAGGCAGCAGTGGCGGTTAGTGGAGGGGGGCTTTTGAACACCGGATCGACAGGTAAAATCTGGACCGGGATGGAAATGAATGATGCTCTACCCTCCCTCAACGTTGAAATGCCATTGAGCAAGGCACTTGACCCCAGCATCTCCAGCGGAGCTGGTCATTGGCCTACAGTAAGAGACTGTGGTTGTGCTGGGAAACTCCCCGTAACTGTGCGAATGTGAAGCAGGTTGCTGAAGAAGAGCATCCGTGCTCAGCAAACTTGCCCTTTTATTATCATTATATTATTAGTAGTAGTATTAATAGTAGAAGTAGTACTATTAGTATTAGTATTATTACTTGTTAATAACACTTTTAAAGATCTGCTTTACTCTTTAGGACTCAGTATATGCCATCTATTATGGTCATGGGCGATCTTTATTTGTCGGGACAGCACGTACAATCCAGTGTGTCCATTGGATGAAACGTTTTGAACAGTCCAGTAAGCGCGCATCATATAGCGCATGACAGGGTTGAGGATATCCGGTTGTTAAAGTAAATTCTGACTTAAAAAAAAAAAGAACAACTTGATACGAGGATTAGGGTGTCCTGCCACGGGCATGAGTGGGGGGCACCGCTTCATTGCCAGCCCCGCCCCCTCCCCCAACTCCTCCTCCTCCCCCCACCTCGTCCAGTCACGTAGTGTGTATGTATGCATGCGAGTTAGTGTCGGCCTGTCTGTCAGCCTGTCAGACTTCTTCCTCCCGACTGCCGGGCTCATTAGACCCGCCCCCTCTGAACGGGACCGCAATGATTTAGAAGTTCAGGAATCCCACGTGACGTCACCTCGGGGGTGATGTAATGCTTCTGTAAATAGAATGTATTGTAATCTCGTTCCAGTCCAACGTGGTTCCTCTCCCAGTGCCGCTTGTCGTCTGCACTTGTAGGTAAGCTTTCACAACTAACTTTTTCATTCACAAAGCGACGGACCACTAAACGGTAAAAAGCTTCGCCGCCTGACAGTTTATCGGACTCAGATAGACTTTTGGAATATACTTTTTTTTTCCTTCGTCTTCTTCTTTTTTTCGTCTACCGCCGCGGAGAAGTTAACGGGACCGCTTGTCCCGTTTTGGCTGATCGGTCGGACGAGTTGAGTGTGAGAGTCTATTTGGGGGGTGTGACTGCACTCCCCAGCCGTGCCGTGTCGGGCTGTTTATGAGTCGGACAGGTTGCTTATGGAGAGATACATATCGGGTCATGTTCTGTAGCCATACGGGGACTGTCTGCCGCAGGACTTGTTTCCTATAAAACCGCTCCTCTGAAGTTCAAACTGGTTCGGACGAGATGATGCTGACATTCGAGTCTATCAACTGGAGGAACCCAAAAGACTTTTAATAGACAAAGGTTTGGATCAGTGAATATTTTGGATATAGCTAATGCTTGCCGGCGATTTTCCAACTCTTTAGTGTGTGTGTGTGTGTGTGCGTGCGTGCGTGCGTGCGTGCGTGTGTGTGTGTGTGTGTCAGAGCGACAAAAGGAGAGGTATAGTCCAGCTGTTGAGACCATATGATGATCATGACTCCAGAGCGATGACAGCGATAGGTTAAAAAAAAAACAAGTAAAAAAAAAAAACAGTAAAACGTCCATTTGCTACTTGGATCCAAGAGCGCCCCAACTTTTTAATTTTCAAAAGCTATACAACGTTAGAGTTAATCCATCGTGTTCTGGCTGCATTTTGTTGGATTTCCTGTTGGATTTATGTATTAAGGGTGACGTCATCCTGCAGGCCAATTGAAGTAACCAAATTGACAGAAGGTTTTGCTGGAAATTTGCTGAGTCTGCTTATCTGTGAGGAGTGCTGCTGAAAAGAAGAAAGCTAATAGCATGCTTCCCTGCTGTTTGCGGTGGTGGGGGGGGGGGGGGCGGGGGGCGTATAGTCGCCCCAACTGTTAGGTGTCTAAACGGATGATGATGATGATGATGATGATGATGTTATGGCTGATGATGATAGCAATTCAGTAATTACTCGGTAGTTAATTACTGACCCATTACATCTATCTATCTATCTATCTATCTATCTATCTATCTATCTATCTATCTATCTATCTATCTATCTATCTATCTATCTATCTATCTAGCTCTCGATCGATCTATCTATCTAAACAGACATATATGACTACTCACACTTTCACACAAACGCTCATCTATGAAGTCACCACTTCTTGCCTGTACTGGAGGGGTGGAAAATGGGGGCTGAGGCAGGCTCAAACCTGTTAGGAGTACAGTACATCCCCCCCCGACCCACCCTCCCTGTGACGCCTCCTATTCTCATTCCTTCTTTTCTCTTCCCCATATGTCCTCCCCACTCTCTCGTTCTCTCTCTCTCTCCTCATCCCTCACCTCCACTTGCCCTTTCCATCCCTCTCTCCTATCCCCCTTCCCTCTCCACCCCCCCCAGACCATTCATTTCTTATGGAGGTGTATACTTTTGCCCTTGTTCTCCCCTTTCTTCCTTTAAGCTCTCGCTCTTTGCCATAACATCAGGACCCACTTACTGCTGAGGCTCTCAGCAGCCTTCCCCTCACGGAAAGCGCAGGTGTGTGTGTGTGTGTGTGTGTGTGTGTGTGTGTGTGTGTGTGTGTGTGTGTGTGTGTGTGTGTGTGTGAGAGAGAGAGAGAGAGAGAGAGAGAGAGAGAGAGAGAGAGAGAGAGAGACAGAGAGAGAGAGAGAGAGAGAGAGAGAGAGAGAGCGGGAGAGAGAAAGAAAGTGTGCACATGTGTATCCGCGTGCACATGTGTGTTTATGTCTAGAATGAGAATTTGTTTTATTTGCCAAGAACACTTTGACTAGGAATTCAGCTTTTGTTGAGTTTGATATGTTGCTCACTTTGATGCTTCATGCAAACACAAATTTAATATTAGAATTATCTCAAAGTGTGGCATTAGCAAACTCCCCTCATTATGCAAGTAGTGGATACCATCAAAGTCACAGGTACCAGTCTTGACAATATTTTCATCATGGGCTCCATCATTATCATCACATCATCATCATTATAAACATCTGCACCTGTTAAATCCCCAATATCGCTCTAACAATGCTACATTATTGCACTTTGCAATTATCAGTGTGTGTGCAAGTGGGAGGTTGTAAGTCAATGAGGGGTCAGTTAAGGTTGCACCCTCCTGACCTCGGTGTCCTCTGTGTAAGTGTATGAGTCTTCTTGGGCCCGTCGATTCAACACAGGGCGTTGTGGAATGCCCGGGGTCATGGAGTTGACCGGTCCCCTCGGTCTCAGCGGAAAATGAAGGGCCAGCAGTGGCAGCTAACAGCAGCACTTCATCCAAGTCATAATTACTGGTCATCAACCCTTACCTCCCCTCCAACCCCGTAGCTCCCATGTTTTAATATCTCCACTAGAGTCAACAGGGTCAGGCTTAGATCAGTGCCGCAAGCATGCTAGCTTCTGGACCCTGCTGGGTCTCTTTAATTTTTGACGATATCTTCTTTACCTAGTTTTCCCATCTTTTTTTTTCTTGCTCTATTTGTTTCTCTTTCTGCTTTATACCTTGTATTGTTGTGATGTTGTGGCTTGTTTTAATCACACTTGTAACATCAGTGCAATTGAAGAGGAAGTATGTCATCATGTGATGCTCATCTAACAAAGCACGCATAAACCCCCTATGGAATCTAGTAATTTTCTCATTTAAAGTAACAACGGTAGTATAAAACATAAGTTACAGCGTTGCCGTCAGCCATTAAAAACTGCCGTCTTAATGTGTGGCACAGCCACAGACGCTGAAAGGATCATTTTGCATGAGATAAGGTTCCTTCTCAGTGGGAAACATCCATCATCCACGGCACCTGCCACAGCCCTGGTCCCTGCTGCAGTCCAGTCAGATTAAAGGACAAGAGCATTACATTTTTACATTCAAAGATTTAACTCAGGGCATTATACAACATAGGAATAGAATAGAATAGAATATGATTCTGATTCCACAGGCTACTTCAGCTTCTCAGATGCTACCCAGTGAGAGGTATTTCATCATGTAGCATGTTGATATGATGTCTCCTCTGTTCTCTTTGGGCAGGTTATTGTCTGTCATGAATGACACACAGGACAGACCTTACCTATGCGGCGCTCCAGGCTGCTCTCAGGTCAGTGACATGTATTTATGTGTGTGTGTGAGAGGAAAATAAACAAACAGAAAGTGTGTGTGCGTGTGTGTGTGTGTGTGTGTGTCTGCACATGCAGTATTTGTACTTCTGGGTCATGTGGCATAGGATTTTGCGGAGTAATTAATTCGACTCTTTAATAAGAAATTTATAAACTCCTTGGCCCTGAAACTGTCTCTGCAAGTGAAATAAAAAATGCCGTCTTTGTAGATATATTGTTAATGGAGACAATGCATAGATAAGATGTCCAAAATATGACAAATAAAGTGTTCCTGATTCCTGGAAACATACCAAGGAGTCTGACCTACAACACTCAAGACAATGTAGTGTTCCTCTTGCAGTAATTAATATTCTGGAATACTCCCGATTGACTAGGGCCATAGTAATCAATTAGTCAACAGCTGTCACACATCACGACTGCTTTAACTGAATCTCTCGTGTAATGTGTCCCATTATGCGTTTGTGTTTGTCTCCTTATTCGTCCTTGATCACTCCGCTTGCGCTGCAGCGCTTCCAGTCAGAAGACCACCTGATTATCCACAGGCACAAGCATGAGATGACCCTCAAGTTCCCTGCCATCAAGACGGACATCACGTTTACAGGTGAGACCGACACAGGGGATACCAACCAACAGCAGTGCAGACAGAGCCAGCCGGTGGCACGTCGCCAAATCCTTCATCCTGCATCTTCCCAAGGGCTTGATCTGCATTTCACAAATATTTGTGCTCAAGACACATTTCTTTGTAAAGCATGTGTGTGGCGACGTTGTTCTACTTGTAATCTTTAGTTAAGAGACGTTTCCCTTATTTACCAACCCACTTTGGTCCCCATATCGTCCTTCTATCTTACTGAGGTTATACAGCATGAAATCAAATAAACCCGATACAGGCCTCCTTCACATAGCAGACAGTGCTCCGTTACAGAGCCGCTCGTGTTGCAGCATGTACAGCATCCTAAACCAAATTAGACTAAACATACTGATGCAGCCATTATAGAACCCTCTGCCTCTTTATCTCCGGTATTATGCGTTTGGCCGCACGTGTGGGAGTGTGTTGCCTACACGGCCTCTCATAACTGTGTGTGTGTGTTAATCTCGCAAACTACTGGACTTATCAGCCGAAAGAAATATGCAGGTATGACTGTATGATGAAGAGCCCCTCGTGGTCAGTGATTAAAAACCTTCGAAAAACGTTTTGTTCTCGCTATCGCCGCCTCCTTCACTCCCTAGCTCGCTCGTCCAACGCTGCTTTCTGTCGCTCGCAAAGGCATTATGCCTCCTACAGACTGTGCGATTTTAACACTCCTTTATTGCAAGCCACACTGTGCGATATGGATCTAATAAACTTGGGTGCGACATCAAATTTGATGTATGTAGACTGTAGGATAACACCATGGTAGAGGATGCCGGAACTAAAAATGGCGCCTGTTCATTCCTTTTTTTATTTTTGCAATTACAAAACATTACAAGATACATTTATACACAAAGATACATACATAAACAGATACAAGTAAACCACTTGCCAGAGGGAGGGAATGCATATTATAAAGATGCCATCAATACCAACTCAATAGCATGAGACCACCGATGAGTACAGATGTATAGTGTTCACTCCTTTCACATTGGTAGATGACCTAAGAGTATCCAAACAATTGCTCACCTGGCGCATTCGCCGAAAAGGTTTCCGACTTCCGGGTTACTTCCGGGAACATGGGGCCCACTGAATATGCGCAGTAGTGTTCGTCCTCTTAGCCTAGAGGCATGATGGGAGTAATTATGGAAGGCCATTCGAGCAAATAACCTTAGAAATTTCTTGTTTACAGGGCATTAAAATGCGTGTTAACATGTAGAGTTCGGTCATGTTAACGCGTAATATTTTTACGCCTCAACACAACAAATATTGACATTAAACACGTAATATTTTTATGCCTTAACACAACAAATATTGACACGTTAACACAATTGCAGTTGGAAAGAAAGTTGCGCAGCGCCATCAACGTTTCTTCTGCTTCTGAAACTTCACCGTCTCCCGCTGAAAGTTTAAACTGGCTTCTTCTAACTACAACCCTGGCTTACGTTTCATACACGTCATTTCCTTTACGCTATACGTAGGTGCCTGCGGGGGGTCTGTAACGAGTGCCTAGCATGTGCGTAGACGCTAACATCAGTAATTTATGCACAACGTGCACCCTTGCGTTGTTGTGCGACATCACTGACGCAACCCTCTTCATGAATATGTATGACTGCCATGATTCAAGGTCCCTCATTGGCCACAACCAGCACGTTAACGTGTCAATATTTGTTGTGTTAATGCGTAATAATATTACCAAACTCTACGTGTTAACACGCATTTTAATGTTTTGTAAACAAGAAATGTCTAAGAGGTTATTTGCTCAAATGGCCTTCCATATATGCTAGCGGACTTCATGGATGCATAAGACTACCGCGGCACTTACTTGGGACTTGAAACCATGGATGTATTTATACAAATGGCAATACCAACCAGCAATGAAGATAATGTTCCAAAAAGCAAAGCAAAGATCCTCGTTCCCGAGACACAACATGACCGCTCGTAGAGAGCTCGTACTAATACATCCATGGATAACACCTACTGAATCGCAGGCTACGACGCAAGTCCATAAAAATGTCATCAGCGTGCGTGCCGCATCCGCGCGTGAAATCAATCTATGTAGCTGGTAGAGCAACATGACGCCCAGCGGGAATCGAGTCCTTTTCGATAGTCGCCACAGCTCGTTTTGTTAGCTCGTTTTAGTTCCTTTTGTTGGATCCATCGCATTTGGGTCACATTTACTAACAGTCTGTTGGTTTGTGTTTGGCGCCACTTATGATTCTTGCGTCGCGTTGATCAGTACGTCATTTCGTGCTGCATTTCTATTGGTTGGTTAGTAGACGTAGGTCGTAGCAGCGGTCACATTGTGAGATGGTCGTCCTAAATGTCTGACATTGTCCCAGGTTTTATCCCAGGTTATCTTCGGTCGCCAGACCGTAATAACGGCCGTCTTTGAACGTGTCTCACAGTGCGACGTAGGACCACCGTTTTGGAGCCACAACCAAGATATCGCCGCGTTTAGCGCTAGCCATCTTTCGTCTGAGATGGCGCAAATCGCACAATCTGTAAAGGTTCATTTATGCTCAGCGTTAAAAACGTATACAAATACGGCCGGAGCCTTCTGTCTGTACCCTGCGTTCATTTCGTCCGTATTTGTGCACGTTTTCTGAAAGTTTACGGATACGGACGGTACAGAGCAGTACCACCGGAAGTCGTAGGAGGCAGTTTAGCCTCCGACGACTTGTTAGTTCAAGCAAGCGAGACACGACGAAGACATTTGCGCCCGGGTAGCGCAGCGGTCTATTCCGTTGCCTACCAACGCGGGATCGCCGGATCGAATCCCCGTGTTACCTCCGGCTTGGTCGGGCGTCCCTACAGACACAATTGGCCGTGTCTGCGGGTGGGAAGTCGGATGTGGGTATGTGTCCTGGTCGCTGCACTGGCGCCTCCTCTGGTCGGTCGGGGCGCCCCCGAATCGGCGGAGAGGAGGTGGAGCAGCGGACGGGACGGCTCAAGAGAAGCTGGGTAATTGGCCGGATACAAATTGGGGAGAAAATTGGGAAAAAAAACAAAAAACGACGAAGACATTTTAAAAATGGCGGAACTCCGAGGGGAGGTTTTGCGAATGGGCGAGAAAATTTAAACATATCTATGATAATACCTCGCGCGAGCACAGGAACAGACGACGACCTCCTCCACCGTTTGTTGTCAGAAATTTTTGACTCTGAACTGCCTTCGAATGGATGTGTTGCTTAACGTCCACACCAACGTAAAGGACGCATGGTATATGGAGTGACGTCACATCGTTTGAAATTGATGTATTTATTTTCGTACGTAAAGGGGGCGTAGAGCCTTAAATCAACTGTACGCATGCGCGGCTCACTTATACAGTCGCGTTAGATCGGGCAGCGATAGCGTCAAAACTAAAACATAATTACGAGAAGACGATCGTATTTAGCAAGCCAGCAAATCATCCACAGCTGATCTCAGCACAGGAGAAATGGAGGAGCACTGGATGAACCAAAAACAATTCACATCGCCGCCACACGGAAGTGCCATAGTCTCCGACGTTAAAACTCCGCTATAAAATGTAATTTGAAGACTAGATGTCTTTATTCATGATCAATAAACCAGGTAAGAAAAGAAAATAAGGATAAATCAGTTCATCTAGATACAACGTTTATTGACAGATACCTGTCATCACTCATCCAAGTGATCTCTTCTAAGTCTAAATTGACTGCAGATGTCCCCGCCCTTATAAACGACACAGTGGCACAACGACCAGTTTCATATGCAAATATGGGCGTGACCTTTATGGTATAATGGCCATGTGTACTATTCACAGAGGATTTGGGAATGTTTGCAATCACAGCATTGTAAGATGGTGACAGATGTACTCTTATGCCCACCCCCTTGATAGGGAGGAACGCTGGTTTGAACATGGAGTCGTCTAAGTTAAGAGGGAACGACCATCCCGGAACCGGGAAGGGGGGGGGTCATTTGCATATGAAACTGATCGTTGGTTTTGGTCGTTATGTTGTTTATAAGGGTAGGGATTCCTGCAGTCAGTTTAGACTGACGAGGTCATTTAGATGAGTGATGATACGTATCCGTCAATAAAAGTATCCAGATGAACTGATTCACCTTCTTTGATTTAAAGAGCAAAATTAATCATAGTGTAAACTACTAATAAGACACGTTAGCCCCTAGCTAACGAGTCTGACCCTTTAGCCGAGCGGTTACTGATGTTGCCTTGTGGTGCAGTACACCTCGTATCGAATCCCGCACCGGGCAAGAAAATAACCGGTTACATTGGTGGCAGCGGTGGGATCCGGAAGTGTGCAGATCCTCAGAAGTCTCTTCGGAGCGCGGGAATAACAAAGGGCGAGGGCGCGCTTCCGGGGAGGGTGACGACTGTAAACTACTAATAAGACACGTTAGCCCCTAGTTAACGGGTCTGACCCTTTAGCCGAGCGGTTAGTGACGTCGCCTTGTGGTGCAGTACACCCCGTATCGAATCCCGCCCCGGGCAAGAAAATAACCGGTTACAATAGTTTCAGCTGGAATCCATCTCAGTAGCTACAATAAAACACCTTCCATGGCTGAGCTGTTTTCCTACCGTTGTGTCATGAATGAAAGTCAATCCGCAGAGCAACAATTTGCCTTGATTCATTTTATATCACGAAAACCGCAATGGTTAAACTTATTTGAAGTCTTTTAATAAGGACTTTGAAATTATGATAGCCTGATCTCTGTCATGTCATATTAGACTTGGTCACTATCGTGTGAGATTCCACCTTGGAGGCTGCACATCCACAGACTGACGGAAAACAAAACATTTTGGTAGATTTTTTTTTTCTAGCTTGGGAGTTGCACATTCACTTTTTTCCCCATATTTGCCGTTCAGTTAACTTGGGCACTGCATCCGTCTGTGCATGTAGAAGGGGAAATATGTATGCCTGGTGGAGATCTGCACTCTACTCTGTTTTTTTTTAAGAGCTGACAGTCTTTTCAGTCAAGCTTTGATGGAATTTGAACCAAGGTCACTGTGTGTGTGTGTGTGTGTGTGTGTGTGTGTGTGTGTGTGTGTGTGTGTGTGTGTGTGTGTGTGTGTGTGTGTGTGTGTGTGTGGTGAGGGGGTACAGATGTTCCAGAGGTAGTACACTTGACCACGCAGCTATGGCTGGGTATTAAAATTCATGTATTCAGTGTATATAGTGCATTCACTTTGACAGGAAATTGTTACTGATGTCATGATCTGTAGCAACCAGCCATTGGATTGTCAAAATGTATGCATTATCCATAACTGGACATGTATAATGTGTCACATTATGAATTTTCCAGTTCTACTACACAACAATTAAGGAAAAACAGGTTGTAATCGACCTGGAAATCCTGCATCAGACCTCCATGTCTGATAATTGTGATGGAACCAAGAATTTTATGGTGCACTTCCTACTTGCACTGCCATGAGACAATGCACAGATCTGTGGTCAAAACACTTTCACAATCTGTCTGTAACCATAGAAACGGCTGTCTGTCTGGATGTAAACATCGGTATGACCTCTGACCCCTCCGGTTACTCTTCCTTACTCCCCTCTGCAGCCTGTTGTGTTTCTTGCAGGAAACCCCGTGTCAAAATAAAGACCAGCTGACCTTTCACCCCTACATGTTTAGACGACGCAGAGAGGCAGACTGATCTTATCGCAGCAACAGAGAGGGCTGAAGGAGAGGCCCGTTTGTCTCCTCTTTGATGCCAGGATGACAGTTTTCCAAACATATAAATTCAAACTGGAGAGGCTACTGTGGCTAAAAGGCGATATATGTGGTTTTCTTATTTTGGTATATGTTTGTGTGTGTTTGCAGATCAGACTCCAACCCCAACTCGATTCTTGCGAAACTGTGACGAGGTGGGCCTTTTCAAAGAGATTGAGGAAGAGTTTCTCCAGGCACAAGAAGAGGGAAAACAACAAGCAGGTAGAACTACAAAACCATGACAAATCCCATAGAAAACAGCCAAAACTAAGTATTAAGTGTCCAGCTACCACTTACGGCAGAAGAGAAATGACAGGATTGAAAAAAGCAACACTAACAAACAACACATACTTGTGCCTTGAAATGGATAGGTAGCAATTTGATTGTGAGGTCTGTCAGGTTCTGTGTTTTGAGTGACAGTTACGTGTGAGAGAGATAAAGGTCGACAGAACCCAATTAGATGACTGCAGATATCTGACCTGCGGCAGGAAAGACACACCAGGCGATCACATTCTCTCCCTGTAATTAAACAGACAGAGACCAAACGCACAAACACACACGCATAAATAAATACAAACTCACACACAAAAGCACACACACTCACACATCATCTCCGTCCCCGTACAAGACACAATACACATGGAATTATCTGGATTTAGGTACTGTACAGCTCAAAGTTGTTAGTGCAACCCAATTTCCGCCACAGGCTCTTTCTCATAATGGGTCGTCTTATCTGAACCAACACCAACCCCAGCATCAGCTGAAGCCCCAGCTGCAGCTCCAACACCCGCACCAGCCTCAGAGTCAGCACCCCC
>NC_079228.1:19784306-19786806 GCF_029633865.1 Lampris incognitus | reverse complement strand
AGTGAAAAGTAAACTTTTGACACTCACATGAATCACCCAAGTCTTACATGTACAGTATCAGTCTTCATTCACTGATCCCCGCACGCAGAAATATCAATCTGGTGTGTCATTCATTCCTAGCAGAGCTCTGTGATGTAATTGTAGGCCACAGTGTGTTTCTATGTAGTAAACAGCAGTGAAACACTCGTGCCCGTCCTGTCTAGTGTGTGCATGTGTGTGTGTGCATGTGTGTGTGTGTGTGTGTGTGTGAGTGTGTGTGTGTGTGTTTGTGTTTGTGTGTGAGAGAGAGAGAGAGAGAGAGAGAGAGAGAGAGAGAGAGAGAGAGAGAGAGAGAGAGAGAGAGAGAGAGAGAGAGAGAGTTTATGGGTCTGTGTATGACTGGCACGCTAGTTGGTAAAACTGGCACAGACAGCGCGGTGACCTCATTGTTGGCACCAGCTGAATGTGCTCCCTTTTTTTCATCCCCGAATGGATCAGAAGAAAATAAATAAACTCCTTCTCCTAAGGAAACATTGTGTGTTGCAGAGAGCGATAGTGATACTGGAGGGGTTTGTAGGTGGGATTGATGTCATGCTCCAAACATGACGCCTCTCTCTCTCTCTCTCTTTCTTTCTCTCTCTTTCTCTCTTTCTCTCTCTCTCTCTCTCTCTCTCTCTCTCTCCTCTCTCTCTCTCTCTCTCTCTCTCTCTCTCTCTCTCTCTCTCTCTCTCGTCTCTCTCTCTCTCTCTCTCTCTCTCTCTCTCTCTCTCTCTCTCTCTCTCTGTCTGTGTCTCACCCCACCCTCTCCCAGCCCCCCCCGTGTAGTGTGGATTGTGGAGAAAGCAGAGATGGGTTTTATTTAGCTCTTACAGTCTGTTTAGTCAGGTGATACATGGGAAATGATAATGTGTGAAGCTATCGCGCCACCGATCGCCACATGTATTAAGCACACGTTACATAAGAGCTGAAAGAGGTTATATTTACGTGCACGCACCCCTCAATCACCTGTGGCGCTGCATCACATGGTGTGATGAGAGCGAGCGAGGGAGATGAAATTCAGCAAGACCGTCCCAAGTATGATGATATATAAAGATAGCTGAAGTACCGAGGAACCGTTTCTTCTTTAAAGACTGCTCTTTCCCATTGTAGCCTTTGTTTGACAGGTCAGTGAAGACCTGTCCCGAGTCGGTTTCAGACTCAGGGTGCTGTGTTCAGGCCCGAGTCAATGCGGTAGTTTATCTGGCTGAGCCAATGGGATGCACAGTATTAACAAAAAAAAAAACAAACTTTTTTTTTGTTGGAATTTTCTCCCTTTTTTCTCCCCAGTTACTCCCCCCCTTCCGAGCCGTCCCGTCCACTGCTCCACCCCCTCTGCCGATCCGGGGAGGGCTGCAGACTACCACATGCCTCCTCCGATACATGTGGAGTTGCCAGCGGCTTCTTTTCACCTGACAGTGAGGAGCTTCAACAGGGGATGTAGCATGTGGGAGGATCATGCTAGTCCCCTGAGTTCCCCCTCCCCACCGAACAGGTGCCCCAACCAACCAGAGGAGGCGCTAGTGCAGCGACTAGGACACATACCAACATCCGGCCAATTGCAGACACGGCCAATTGTGTCTGTAGGGACGCCCGACCAAGCCGGAGGTAACATGGGGATTCGAACTGGCAATCCCCATGTTGGTAGGCAACAGAATAGACTGCCACACCACCCGGATGCTGCCAAAACATTGTTAACATGAATGAGTTTCACAACATCTGCATCACAGCATCTCTGTCCCATGAATGAATGAGAGGATCGGATGAATTTACTAATTTTGGGATCTCAGAAAAGAGCCAGTTCATATGAGCAGTGATTGATAAAACTGGGTGGTTTAGCATATGGCTGCACACAGAGTCATCAATACAGAAAGTTATCCAGGGTGCTAAACTCACAACAACCTAACATCCATCCATTATCCAAACCACTTATCCTGCTGTGTCGGCCCTGTGATGGCCTGGCGGCCTGTGCAGGGTGTCCCCCCGCCTGCCGCCCCAATGGCTGCTGGGATAGGCTCCAGCATCCCACGACCCTGAGAGCAGGAACAACCTAACAGACCAAGTAAAATTTAAAGCAAATAATATTGAGCAAACTGTAATAGTGACAGCTGAGTCTGGTAAACAGTGTTAATATCACAGTACTTAATGGTTCACTTACATTTGTTTAAAACACCGGCACTTTTTCTTTTGACTTTTTTTCCCGCGTAATGAGGTGAAAACGGGTGAAAACAGGCAAGGAAGTGATAGCAGGTCAGTTTTGTGAACGCCTGTAAGCAAGAAACTATCAGCAAGAACGTGAATCAAAGAACCTTTGCTTATTCAGACGAAAGGTGAGAGGCTTTCTGTCTCCCTGGGGTCAGAACGGATATCACAATACTAATCCTGTAAATTTTAAATCTGTCTTGCTGCCGTTGTTTCACATCATACTAGCTCTCTGTTACTGTCCTGTCAAAAGACTTTCAAAAGTTTTCATCCCCACAAATTT
>NC_079228.1:19636640-19784106 GCF_029633865.1 Lampris incognitus | reverse complement strand
CTAGTTTCCAAGACGGATGCAAAAATGACTATTTCTAAAAGCTTTGAGTCATTTATTTAACTCTAATACACTGTGACGGACACGTGGCAACTGGATCATATGTGTTGGGTAAAAATGCTGGTCTCTGTTGACAGTGATCTTACCTTTGCTTGCAATTCATTGACTGTGTTTATTAGGACACAAACTACAATAACACTTTATTTCTGAATTGCTTGCTGTTATATCTTGCACTATGTCCTAACAACAAGAACCTTTATCGTGTATGTTTATATTTCTCGGCTGTGTGAGTGCTAGTGCACACCTTATGCCTTGTTTTGCATTTGGAGGCAGACTATAAAAACAACTAATACAACTGTGTATTTTGTACAAAAGGAAAATATCAGTTTATTTTTTATCGAGTTGTCCTCTTTTCGTTGTCTCGTAAAGCAGACTCGCACCTGTCTTTCGGAGCACTTTGATACCTGATTGTACAAAACGTCTTTGAGGCACTTGGTATTTTTCTGCACGAGTATTTTTATCACGACTGACCTAAGACACCGCGAGAACTCGAAACTGTACCGTGTGTCTCTTGTCCTTACTCGGTTTCTATTTAGGTGACGCACTTTTTGTACTGAACAGATATTGACAATCGTTCCAAATCTGATGCTAGAATAAAAGGAAAACACTTATTCTTGGTATGTCTGTGTGATATGGGTTTATTTGGCAGGGATCTGACTCTTCTGCAATGCCACATTTTCTGTATCAATTTGGCCATAGAGCAACTCTGACAGCGCGTTGGTCCCGGGTGTAAAAGTGGTCTAGCCTACCATCTAGTGGCTGAGTTTGGTACTACTTGATTATGACAGGCGTGGAGGGGAAGGTGGGCCAAGGCCTGCTTACCAGTAACCTACCTAACATCACAAGGGTACCTGGTGATATATGATGTGAGCTGTGGTAAGAGATGATTTTCGCTTGTTTCAGACGGACGTTTTTTTACTTATCCCCAAGTTCGGTTTCTATGCCCGTAGCCCACGTCAGTACAGGGGAGTATACTGTATGTAAGTATAATTTGTTAGATAATGTTGGTGTTAAAACATAGTGGTGAATATAGGAACCTTGTGATAAAGAAAATTGAAAAAAAAAACTATCGCAAATGTCTGAATCCAATATGCTTCCTGTTCTGTGGGCGGAACTATTCTGTGCTATGTAACATTTTACTGAAAAGGCCTTTTCGTGTGTGTGTGTGTGTGTGTGTGTGTGTGTGTGTGTGTGTGAGAGAGAGAGAGAGAGAGAGAGAGAGAGAGAGAGAGAGAGAGAGAGAGAGAGAGAGAGAGAGAGAGAGAGAGAGAGAGAGAGAGAGCGAGCGAGAGAATTGGGAAAAGCGTGGGAGGGACTCCTCCCTGTCTAACCAAACAAAAGGCCTGCTTAACTGCTGCCAGGCTCCATCTTGTCACTCACACACACGCACACACACACACGAACACACTGTTTTCTTCAATTAAAAAAGTCAGGATTTAAAAAAAACTGGCAATTATAACTTTCTAAGTGTTACTTTTCTGTATGTCACATGATTAAAATAACTAATTACGTTAGACATATTTGATACTGAGTTGACTTTCATGCCCAGGATGGTGTTGTTGGATTAGGTGTCGCTTTTAAATATATATATATATATATATATATATATATATATATATATATATATATATATATATATATATATATATATATATATAAATTAAATGCTTTTTGATACCCCACTCCAAATTCACAACCATATCCAGTCAGTAACCTAATAGGTTATTCTGCAACCCACAGAAACAAAGGATACTGACAATATGTTTCATGTATGTAAATGCTACACTTATAAAAGATGTCTATCATGTTCATACAAACACACTCAAATGACAAACCAGTCACATTGTTGGGAATTTTACTTCGCCTTCTTATACTGCAGAATAATACAAAATTCAGTATAAAAGTCTAATAACATGACAGAAGTAACACAAAACATTTTTTTTCCTGCCAGCCAGCAGCTATCATTGTTTATGGTACAAAATTATGTGAGGAGACATTATGATGTCTATATGTTCATTATTAGCACCATAGTTGAAATCGGTTGACACTCACTCATGCACGCACACTTACATCCAGGGCAAATCGCACATTTAGGAACACTCGCAGGTGTCAGGAAGTAAAGGAGGAAAGGCCCAAGCCAGGAAGAGGAAGTCAGGAGGCATGATTTCCTGGAGTGTCTGAGAAGGTCCTGATGAGCTCAGCTGTTCATTGTCCCTTTAGCTCTGCCATAATAACTAACAGCATGCACGTCTTGCAGTTACGAATGCAAATGAAAATCTAGATGGAGAAATTGCAAACTTTGGCTTACAAAATGCACCCATGGCTTTAATGTGATACTGCTCTGTGACCAGAAATGGTATTTCCTACTATATCCCAAAGCCTGGATCAAATGGTCTGCAAACAACCCCTCAAATGTACATTGCTGTCTTTGTCAAGAGTTTAAATGTTTTTCTTAGTCAGAAAATCTCTGCATGTCACTATCTCTGTGAGTGGCACTGTTGTCTAGGAAACGGTCACATGGGAACTCAATGAGGTCACCCTCCTTGAGAGTTGCGAGCCGCGCTGGACGGCTGCTCTGGTAGCTGGTAAAGTCGGTGGATGCTGCAGCGGTTGCCATGGCGGGACCGGAACGGTCGCCGGGTGGAGTACATGTGTCGCACGTGCACCGCTGACTTCCTCTTCTGTAGCCGCCGCCTCAGGCTCCGCCCAAGCCAGACCCCGCCAATCACGAGGAGTAGCACGGCGTTTCCCGCCAGCGTCACTACGGTGATGAGCTGGAGGTCAGAGGTCAGACCGCCACCTCTGCTGTGCTGCTCTGGGAGGGTGACCAGCCCGGCGCAAGTGGTCGCGGGGTGCAACCTGGCACACGGACCCTCCCACCACTCCTTCGACACAAACCATGTAGGTCACGTCTGAGCTGAGTTCACGAAGGGTCACTGAGCCGCGCCATGGCGCGGGCGGGTAAACGTAGCGGGGGAAACGGTCCGCTGTGCCGAACCTGTCGAACAGAACCCGGAAATGGACCTCATCCAGACCCCGTCCCTGAGGCCAGGTGTGTGGCGTTGGTGGTCTCTGGTTGTCCAGTGGATTGTGACGGTGCTGGAGGTGACATGGTCCACTGACACATTGGTGATGAAATGGCGGTTGAACACACAGGGGTCTGTGATGACAGGAAGCGCCTCCTCCTGATTTGACCTCAGAAGATCAAACTTCTCTCCTGTGGAAGAGGTGGTGAGCTGTGTGACCGGATCATATGAGTGTCTATCATTAGTGTCATTGTAAGCGGGGGTGGTGGGGGTAAAAGAGACTGGTGGATCAGTTCTCTCGTTGGCGTTTGACTTTCGTTTACCTTTGGCTCGTCTCACCGCTGCCTCAGCGGCAGGTCGTGACCTCGGGCGGACCGACACTTTCTTGAGTTTCTTCCTCTGCGGTGAGGGAGATGTGTCTGCAACATCTGGACCCCCCTGATCTCCCTGGATTCCCCCCCTCTTTCTCTCTCTTTCTCTTCCTCATCACTCCCTCTCTCCTCGCCGAGCCCTCCCCGTCCACCTCCCCTGTCACTTCCACGTGAACTGCAACTCTCTCGTCCACCTCGCCTCTCCTGCCATCCTCTTTCTTTTCCCGACCTTCTCCATTTTCCCACCCTGTCTCCTCCTGTGGCGCATCACCTCCGTCGTGTCCCCCCCCAGTCCCCAAGCTTCTTCTCCAGCACCTCCCCTCTGCGGCTCTCCTCAGGCTCGGCTTGACTCTCACACAGGCGGGGTCCAGTTCCCGAGGGGCTCCAGCTGGGAGCTGTTCACATCGTCCAGATATTTCCCCCTCAGCGTTGGCGGATATCGACACTGCACAAACCCAGTCAACAGTTTGCCCTGAGCGTGCGCAGAGGTCATCCACCGCTTCAGCTCCTCCAGGCGACAGTCGCAGGTCCAGTTGTTGCCATGGAGGTCCAAGTCGTTAAGGACGTTGTTGAGGGCGAAGATGTCCCCCGAGAGGCTGGCGAGGCGGTTGTCCTTCAGCTTCAGCACCTTCAGGCGTTTGAGTTGCGAGAAAGCCGACGCGTGCACGTTGGAAATGCGGTTGCGCTGAAGTCCAGCTCTTCCAGGCGCTGCAGGGGGTCGAGGAGACGCGCGGGGATTTCCGTCAGCTCGTTGCCGTCAATCAAAAGCTGTCTGACGCCCGACAGGCCCTTCAGAGCCCCGATGTCCACACGGGAGATTTTGTTGTTGCTGAGGGAGAGCTGGGACAGCTTTTTCAGATGTTGGAAAACGTGGTTCCCGACGTGCTGGATTTCGTTCTCAGAAAGCAGGAGAGTTGTCAGAGCTCTGAGCTGGGAAAACAGGACGACGTCGCGCACGGCGGACTGTTTGTTGTGCGCCAGGTTTAGGAAGCGCAGGTTGGCGAGCTTCGAAAAGGCGTTCTGTGAATGTGATGCAGCTGGTTGGATTCAAGATGGAGATAGTGCAGATTAGTCAAGCTCTTGAAAACAGAGTCCTGCAACTGTTCTATGGCGTTGCCGTCCAATCGCAGCTTAACGAGGCTGTCCAAATTGGCGAAGAGCTCCGCTGTGATTTTCTGATGCCATTGTTATTGCTGTATAGTATCGTTAATTTCTTTAACGGCTGCAAAATCCCAGGAGGTATTGCCGGTAACAGGTTGTGTCCCAAATACAGCTCTTCCAGCCCGGAGAGTTTCTCAAATGCTTTGACGTGAATGGTTCGTATTTGATTGTACTGCAGATTCAACCGGATAAGGTTGCTAAACCGCGCGAAGTCGAAAGACGAGATGTTACTGATGAAGTTCCCCCCGAGCTGAAGATCAGCACCTCCTCGGGAGCCGGGAAGCGACTTTGGGCACAGTGCGCAATCCGCGGTTGGTGCAGAGGAGCTGCTGTGCGTGCTGACAGTCACACCGCTCCGGGCAGAACCTCTCTCCGGCGAGGACGAGACAAACCCTTCGACAGACAACAACAGAAGGCACAGGACCGCCGCCAAAGTGTTGGTATCCATTCCCATACGGCAGCTGGCACAGCCTCAGCCTGGTGCCACATTCGCCTCGTGTCGCGTCGCCTCAGGTGCAGTCACTCCTCTCCTCTTCTGCAGCGGATGCCGAGGCGTCCATGATCCGCATGTTGCGCCGCGAAGTGCTCCGTAGACCCTGCAAACTCGCGAGTCCGGTCCCTAAACAGGACTGTCCATACAATGAATTAATTTGCGCAGCGCGCTCTGGTGCGGTCTGAGGAAACGCTCACCTCCCCAGTATGCCTCCATCCCCCAAGTGGTCATCTGCTGCAAATTACTACAGAGTTCAATCACTCGCGTTCACTCCACTGGCACTCGCACACGGACACATAAACACAGATAGGGGGGCGAGAAACCCTCCCCTCCCACCCACCCCCCCCTGCAACTTTAGGTCCCCTGCTAAAACCAGATGTGGACGATTCCTGACGCGCGGAATCGAGAGCCAAATTTGCACACCAAACTCATATTCGTTCGGCAGTGACCAGTACACCGAGAGGCAGAGGGGAGAGGGGTGGAGTGTCTATGTGGGGTTGTGTGTGTGTGTGTGTGTGTGTTGGGGGGGGGGTCATATAAACGTGCATGGCCAAACCCTTTGACCGAGTTCTGCGCGCGCTCCCGCGGGCACAGTGGGAATGGGGGGTGGAGGGGGTCTCGACTTTGGACCCGATCCCCAGTATGGACAAAGCAGACGGTCAGATTTCCTTCCCATCGGAGTCTCACGGGGATCCCGAGTTTTTGGATGCGAACTAATGCGCATGTGGAGCATGCCAAACTTGCTGGAACAAAGACGTCTAAGAAAAAGGGGGAGGGGGAATCTCAAATTCACACTCTTACTGTATTCCATTAGTAATGATGAATGATAGGGCGTGCAAAAGAAAATTCTTGCCTTTAAGCCACCCAGCCCGTATTTTGTTTCATTATCTGATACATCCGCATGAACCTTGTGTTTTGTGTATTTGATAACACTGTTTTCTGTCTGCATGTTTTTGACAAAGTTTTTCATCGTGTCTGCTGCTTATATTGTTGGTGTTCGCCTGTGGTCAGACAATGAAGTTATTCTATTGTATTCTAGTCTAGTCTAGTCTAGTCTATTTGCGCTACTGTCATTGCATTATTTGCAGTGCTAATCTACCAGTTCTGTCCATTTTCCCCAAACCCTGATCCAATCACCAACGACAGTATAAGGGCACCCAATAAACAAACATGAAGGACAATCAACACATCAGCGCCCCGTGTTATGCCGTACAGTGGGAACACTGGCCGCCATTAACTCTAATTGACCGGTGCGCTCTTATTAATGTGGCCTTGTGTTGCTCAGGGAGAGCCATGGAGAATCACACGCACAGATGGTTCACATTTGGAGGGACAGGAATTTGGGGTCGTGATGTGTGTGTGTGTGTGTGTGTGTGTGTGTGTGTGTGTGTGTGTGTGTGTGTGTGTGTGTGTGTGTGTGTGTGTGTGTGTGTTGTGTGTGTGTGTGTTAAGACTGCCGAGGCGAGGTGCCAGATCTTAGTTAAAGATCTAAACTTGAAAGCCAGGGAAATAAATGTATGCATGGGGAACGTGTGTTCAGTGCAGTGGGGCATGGGCAGTGTTTACTGTAGTTTGGGAGAATGATTCTGCGCTATTAGACTTTGAGGGCTTGCGCCCCGAGTGCAAAGCATGCAGCCCCGCTGCCAAGACATCTGATATTTACGAAACGTGACGTGCTTATATCTTGACACATGCACAAATACTTTTTGCGCACAGACGCACTCGTACATCTGCATCTCTACGTGCACCCCGTCTCTGTGTCGGAGGTTACAGTTGTCTTTTGGACAAATTGAATCCTCGTTTTTGTGTGTGTGTTTCTATAGTTTCTGCATTACATGGTGAGATCATATCTGGAGATTTGTCAACCACCGGGGGGAAACGGTCCCAAAGCGTGGTCTACTCACACACACACACACAAACAGACATACACACACACACGCACACACGCACGCATGCACGCACTCATATGTACAGATTGATTTAAGCACCCTTGAGAAACAAGTGATGCAATGTTTTCCAGGGTATTGCTAATAGATGACTATTGTAGATGGAAGTCTTGTATTGCCAATACAGACCGAGAAATGTTCCAGTATAGCCTCATTCTCATGCATGTCAGTTGGCAGACATTATAGTCAGTCATTAGTCTGATGGCTTTCTCTCTCTCTCTCTCTCTCCTCTCTCTCTCTCTCTCTCTCTCTCTCTCTCTCTCTCTCTCTCTCTCTCTCTCTCATCTCTCTCTCTCTCTCTCTGTGTGTGTGTGTGTGTGTGTGTGTGTGAAAAATGCAGCTCTTTGGGGAAGCCCCCTCTCTTGGGGAGGTCATTCCTGTCTAGCTTTCTTTCTCTCTCACCCCCCCCCCCTCTCTCTCTCTCTCTCACTCTCCTCTCTCCTCTCTCTCTCTCTCTCCTCTCACTCCATTCCTATAGCTGTTTATCCTCCCATAAGAACAACACACAGTCAGAATTAGTCAGTGATCTCAGAGGCTTGGCCTCGGACACAGCCTGGGACCAGCCCTGTAGTTTTATGGCCGTCGTCTGGTCAGCATCACAGTTACACTGAATGGACAACGGAGCACAACAGCAGAATACATCCACACTGAGTACTTCTGTAATATCCGATATAAGTTGTGCTTAAAGGCAGAACGAGTAGGGTTTTCCTAAAAATCGATGTAAAGACGCGTACAAAAATAATCCGTTTCAATCATCACTTATGATGCACTAGACGTGTGTGGCGGTGTCTGTATCTGCAGAGACCTAGGGGGCGTCCGGGTAGTGTAGCCGTCTATTCCGTTGCCTACCAACATGGGGACCGCCGGCTCGAATCCCCGTGTTACCTCCGGCTTGGTCGGGCGTCCCTACAGACACAATTGGCCGTGTCTGCGGGTGGGAAGCCGAACGTGGGTGTGTGTCCTGGTCGCTGCACTAGCACCTCCTCTGGTCGGTCAGGGTGCCTGTTCGGGGGTGGGGGGGTAGCGTGATCCTCCCACTCGCCACGTCCCCCTGGCGAAACTCCTCACTGTCAGGTGAAAAGAAGCGGCTGGCGACTCCACATGTATGGGAGGAGGCATGTGGTAGTCTGCAGCCCTCCCCGGATTGGCAGAGGGAGTGGAGCAGCGACCGGGACGGCTCAAAAGAGCGGGGTAATTGGCCGGGTACAATTGGGGAGAAAAAGGGGGAGGGGGATCTGCAGAGACCCTGTCCTGTATTTTCTTATTTTGCTGTGTACGGGGCGTTTCTGGGCGTTAACCTCTGGGCGTCAGGACTCTATAAAAACGTAGTGACCAGGTGCCAGATCGAGATTGTAAACACGCATTCAGTAGGAAGCGACGTAAATGGCGGACACGGCGCCCAAAAGTCGCAAATAAGGCGAGGCGAAACCCCAAGCGGACAAGCTCGTTCCAAAACGAGAGTGACTCTGGGGTTGGCTTTCACCCGCCGGCCAGCCCTGAGGGAGAGGACGGGAATGAAGAGCGACGCGGAGCTGGCATCTACACTGGGATGTGTTCCGGCTACTGCGGTAAGGGGGCGTGTCCTTCTGGTGACGTTGAGCCGGGGGGGAGGGGCCCACTTTGAACGTTGTTTACCAACCGTAACCAACAAATTAATCGTTCTATCTTTAAAATTTACCAGGTGAATGTCTTGAGCCTAGCCTTAACATATTGTGTACATAATTTCACGTCCAACAATGTATTCCGGATTATGGTGGAATATACCAGAAAAAAGTACTGGAAGAAATCTGCTAGGACAGACATTTCCTCCTCCGTTCCGTACTCAACATCAAAAAGCAAAGATGGACAAAGGGAATGAAAGATGGTGAGAAAGCGAGAAAAAACGCAAAATAAACAGACATTATCAGAAGAAAAAAAATGAAGGAAAGTGAGGTTGAACTGATAAAGTGATATTTATGAGATAGATGGAGATGACCCAGATCGAGGATGAGGCTCTTACAATGGAGTTCATCGAGGACCTGGAAAAGAGCTGTCTACAACAGTGCCTGCACACAATGAGGGCTGCAGACTGGTTTTACCAGCAGCAACCCCCCCCCCCCACACACACACACACACACACCACCACCACCACCACCACCACAGTCAACAATCCAGAGGATACTTTATTCCTTTAGCAGGGAGAGGGGGAGTAAGAGAGAGTGAGAGAGTACAAGGGAGAGAGAAAAAAAGAGAGGGAGAGACCAGAGAAGGCCTTGGATGTCAGTCTGCAATTGGGTCTACCTGTTTTATGGGGCAGACCAAAGTACTTCGTGCATATGTGCTTGTTCATGTGTGGGAGAATGTCTGCATCAGATAAAGAATCCACAAGTCTAACATTGCAGGTCTGTGTGTGCATGTGTGTGCATGTGTAAGGATACCACAGCGTATGTAGGTCGTCTGGGATTGTTAATGTCTCTCTGACGTAGTCGACAGATGCATGCACAGAGAGAGAGAGAGAGAGAGAGAGAGAGAGAGAGAGAGAGAGAGAGAGAGAGAGAGAGAGAGAGAGAGAGAGAGAGGTAAAATAAGTTTAACGTGAAGTAGTTTCTCCAGTTCACAACTATGTGAACTTCCATGCGCGGCTCCAAGAAAAATAAACACCCCACACATTCGCCTTCAGTTTCATCCGAGGTGTTCATACATCAAACCCCTCGCTCATATAGTTTCATTTAAAGTTTAGGGCAATTTCCAAGATTTTCCTCTAATTTAGGGAGTTACAGATTTGCTGAGCTATTCCTTCGACAGTAGCGTACCTCATGGCTTGCAGAGTGTCAGGGAGACATGACAAATGGCATGCATCCATGAATTACTTACCTTTACAATCATGCTATCAAAGCAAATGTAAATTCAAAATGACACTCATGTATGATATTGTGGTGGACACGTATTGGGGATAGAATTCACCCCAGGAACTAAGGGTTAAGTCAGGGTTGCCCTGGCAGGTTAACGCATGGTTAAGTTATGGTTGTTCAGCCAGTTTTCTAGTTATTCTTGCCGCCTTCGCTCAGTCGAGCTGTGGTTTTGTTGTCTCTCTGATTTACCGTTGATTAAAGAAAGTTGCCTACATGGCTAAAGTGTGAATCTACGGTCTTCTCCGTTCCTTTGGCTCTACAATATACTGTTTAAATGTGATGCACTTTCCCAGGTACACGCCACATGCATAGTTTACTATTTTACACAGACTGACACACACACACACACACACACACACACACACACACACACACACACACACACACACACACACACACACACACACACCCAGTGGGGGTGACAGTGCAAGGGACTAATGAGTTGCTATAAAGTCACAAACTTGCAGGAAGTGGCGCTATTGGAAACATATGCACCACATTGCTGCAGAACTCAAGGACCTAAAAAGCTTGCTTTTCCCCTGAGGGCCCCTATGCACCTGGGACAGGATCTGTATGTGAAGCCACCCTCGTAATGCAATGTTACATTAAACAAACATGTATCTGGAGAGCATGACAGTAATCAGCGTGAGAGCTAACATGAGATGGAGATGAATGGCAGCTTTGTGCATTAAATTTGTCAGCCACCAGCAGTCTTATCATTAGAAAGTTAGCTCAAACAAACAGCAGACTGGCCCTCTTTGTGTGTGGAAAGTTAATAAACTATACACAAGGATGCGGTTGTGTATGTGTGAATGTTGTGTGTGTGTGTGTGTGTGTGTGTGTGTGTGTGTGTGTGTGTGTGTGTGTGTGTGTGTGTGTGTGTGTGTGTGTGTGCCAGTTAATGAGTGTTTTAATGTGAGCATGACTTTATTTGCACGCGTGCTTGTTTATGGTTTGCTTCTTTTGTTACTTTTAGAGGATCAACGGGCTTGGCGAAAGGAGCGAGAGAAAAGGAGGGGGAAGGAGAGCAGAAAAGGAGCAGCGGAGAGAGGCGGTGTGGGCTTGGAGGGGTGAGGAGGGGGGTTTACATGAGCAACAGCTGTTGGGATCATTAAGTGCTTTAGCTAGAGCCGGAGATCCTAGATCTACCCGGCGCTCACACATATTCACCATGTGTGCGTGAATGTGTGTGAACGTTTAAACGTTTGGCGAGAGGGAGAGAGAGAGAGAGAGAGCGAAAGGGAGAGAGCGAGAGCGAGAGAGAAATAGAAAAAAAGAAAGATGATGAGCGTGCTTGATCATCGATGACATGTGTCAGTTGTTACACTTCCGCCCATCTGCAAGCATGACATATAAGCTCACATGGCCTCCGCGTTTAGCTAGGCACGTAGCATGCATAAGTAACCCAAACGCTTTAGCATCTACACACAGGCCATGCACGCCTCACACCTATGCTCTGACTAGGCCTTTTGTGTAGCCTGCATCTGAACTGAAGTGTTGGTGTAGCCTATATGAGGAGCGTGTGGGGAGCACCTGGGCCCCCACACCTGCAAACCCCCTTCCCCCTACCCAGCTATTCCCCCAGCTCGGCCCAGCTGGTTTCCATCGTGGGAAGGAAAGATGGGAGAAAAGATGGAAGGGAGGTGTGGAGGGGAGAGGGGGGGCTGAATCCCTGCGACCGGCTCTGCACCCGTACACACTGCTTTTTCAGGCAACAAAACAGCGAGAGCCCTGCTCTCCCATTCAGCCCCAAGTAGCGTTCTTGTAAAATGAGCAGTGTCACTCAAGTGAAAGGGCCATCACACCATTTCTGGAATGGCAGAGGAACGTATCTCACTTAAAAAAATAAAATAAAATAAATGAATAAAACCCTCCAATCAAGATTGGGGAAAAGTACGGCCAACAGTGATGTTCTGTAAACTGTGAGCTGAACTCCTGATTGCAAGAACACTGCTATGCTGAGAAATGTGGGAAATGCATTTACTCGGCCTTCATCTCCGCTCTGCTTTGGGAATGTTCCAGATTCTTGTGACCTCCCGGGGTCACGTTTAGTCGTGGAGAGACAAATACGGCGAGCAGGCTGACGGGGGTGGTGGTGGTGGTGATGGTGGGGGGGGTGGGTGTACAGAACTACAAGGAATCTAGTCGGCCCTCTGAGAGTTAAGAACAGAGGGAAAAGAGAAGAGGGGGACAGAGGAGGGGCGGAGGAGGTACTGGACATCTGGAATAAATTACAGAGCGCGCTATTACTTTGTTGAGAAGGGCAGAGAGGGGGGGAGAAGGAAAGAGAGAGGTTGAGAGATAGAGAGGGGGGTAAACAGAGATGAAGAAGTCAGTGGCAAGAGGGAAAGGGAGACAGAGACAAAGAGAGGGAGGTTGAAGGGGGTGGTGGGATTTGGGAACGCAAGCCTTTGATCCTTTGATCTCCCAGGTTTGATAGAAAATGTTGCTTGTGTAATTAACCTCAATCACATAATAGCGGTGGAAGAAAATAGGGCTTTTTGTGGCGTCAGAGATAACATGCTCATGAACAAAATCACCCTGATTGGTGGTATGCAGGGTTGCATGAGCGCACGCACACACGCACGCACACACACACGCACACACACACACACACTCCTTGGATTTGCGCTATTTTTCACAACACGATGTTTCAAGTGGGACATACAAAGGGAGAGAGATGAGAGTCTTTACGTCATTAAAACAAAGGCATCACACTCCGTTAAGTCGGAGAACAGAAACATCTGATCTGCAGCTTGAGAGTCATGAGTCCGTTTTTGCTCCTGTGCAATATCGCCCTCTGCTGACTACAGAGGCAACTTTTTTCAATAATATGTAGTACTTGTCGAAACAATTGAAGTCATATATCATTTACTTACAATACGAGTCAGATTGAATGGTTCACAGTTATTCTTAAAAAGTAGCGAGCTTGTGCGGAAATGACGTCAAGAGCGTTTCCGTGGTTCACTGTTCTTGTCATCAGAAGTTCAATGAAAACTTGTGTCAAGTCACCTGAATTACAAACAAGCTGCAACGCAGTTTGGGGACGTTCTCGTCTCCTGCATAAACACAACGTGGCTACTTGTTTTGTGGGGAACGGTGCCCGGCGTGTCATAACCGTATTTGACCTGTAGAGGACACTCTTACATGCTGCACAAATCTGCTAGGCTGTGGCTGTGGAAGACGGACGGACGGACAGACAGACTGTAAACGAGAACTGTATGAGCATAATGACAGGTGCGTTTATAAAGGCATTCATAGAGTTGTTAGTATGGCATGTTTTAATTACTTCCTCTTGCTCTCTGATTCTCTCACTTTTCAAGTTCTCCATTTGTTTGTCCTTTTCATGATCGTGAATAGGCTCAAAATAAGTTGGGAAATTTGTATGGGTTCAATTATTATTTTATTTTTTTGATGACTAGCTATGCTGTAAGTCAGTACGTTGCTGTGGTTGATGGTCTGTATGCGTCACGAACTGAGGTCATGGTGTGTTTGTTGCAAACCTTTACCTTTGTTGAGCTCATGGAAGTGCAACCTGGTTTTTCATGCCTTTGAATTCCTAGCACCTATCCGAATGTGACGAGTCGAGATCTACGGACACACCCAAGGCTGATTGTCCTTCAAAACTCAATCTCCGCTTTATTGGGTTCCCTATTCCCTGTTGTCACGGCAATAGGAAACTGATTGTCAGGAAACGCCAGCCTCACGACCATGCAGAAGGGGAAATTTGTTTCTCTGGGTATAAACAATTCCCGGCATGAATGTGCTACAGAGACCTGCAGGGAAAATACCTAAAGAGGGCTTCTTCCAAATGCGGCAGGACCGGTCAGAGTGTTTCATGTTGAACTCACGGGCACCAGGTAGCCCATTACAGAAACATGCAGTATGAACAACCACACTCACTTTTGGTGGGAACCTTTCTGCAATTTCACCATAAATAAAGCGAATATCTGCTAAATACAGTCCCTGTTTGCAAGCAGAATATGTATGAAAAAAAGCCTGTCACTTGCAGTGTATTGGCATTAATGTATTTATTACAAAGATGCATACATAAGATAATCGACATTTTTATGCAAAAGAAAAGAATACCTTAACACTTAACGCTATTTTCTTTCTTCCTTATAAATTACGTTATTTCTCAATTCTCCATCGCCATATAAAACTAAAGATATCTGACGTCACCGTCTCACCTGGTTTTTTTAAGGATTTTTTTTTAACGCGTCGCTGTCTGTTCCTAGAGTCCACCCCTACCTTTGTTGGTTGAAGTTGTCCCCACCCCCGTCTTCTCTACCAACTAAGCCCCGCCCTCTCCACAACGCGGACGTCCACGCTGAACGGACGTCGCTCGACTCTCTGGGAAATGATTTACTAGTTTTCATCTACGGACCGTAAGCATGTATTTATTTATCTTTTCATCCATATTCATCATTTGTGCCTATGTGTGTCCAAGTCTGTGCTGGTTTCGCCCGGCTTCCTTTTCAATAAAGCCGCACCATATGCCGACTTCGCGGTGGCAGCCCCACGTCTGTACTTTAGGTGATCACTTCCATAGCGAAACACCCCTCGATAGAATTATTGATGGGGCTCCTGTAATGCGGCGGATGGATATTGGATATTGACGCGTCAAAGGTTCCTCCGTTGGGCTCCAGTGACGGTTGACGGCTGTGCTGGTTTAGTATGGGAGCACAATGGGATCTTCGGACATTTTTTATCGACATGCCGTGTTGTCACGCTGTTGTGTAGGAGAATTTGGACACCTGTGGTTTCTCTCACCCAGGGCAATTTGTCCCGATTAACTTGTCCCATTTCACCCGCAGCTAGTGACTTGATATCTTGCTGATCTGATAACGCCCTTCCGTTTTAATTTGCCTACAAAGCCTCGATGTGATGCTGACTTCGTTGCTTTGTAGTATTTACTTTGTGGAAGGGTTTTATGTTACACGTCGCGTCCCGAGTGGCTACTCGCTGCGTTTAGGTTAAAGATTAGTAGTGCTTTTCACCAGACTGGTGCAGAGGCAGCGGCACTACAGCTTGGTTTCAGATAGGCAACAGTGATCTCATTGCTCATGAAATCCTAATAAGCCCACCAGATCTGTCAGTTCCTTTGGTCTGCTTTAGCCGCAGTCAGAACTGACCTGATCACTCAATTAGCCAAGTGTATTTATTTACATTAGCCTATAACTAGAGTCCAAAGTTGTCCTGAGCCGACCCCTCCATCCAGACAAGGCTTTTATGCATGGGCGACCATGGCCTCACTGTCAGTCATTTGTGGGTGCCCAAATGGACCTCCTGTTGGTTTAGAAGTGTCTCTCTCTCTCTCTGTGAGGGGCAATCCAAATGTTGTATCATAGCAGAAAGCAAAGGAATTAAATTAAGTTTATTTCTACTTTTTAAACTCTCAGCCTTATGAACATTGGTGCTGCAAGGGATGACGGCTGATCTGGATTTTAAATAGCCTATGTAATCAAGTGGTGAAAAAAAATTTTAGGCATCCCTGAGTTTTTGGGGGTTTTTTTTTTGCAGGCATTTCAATGCGATGGATCTTATTTGGTTCAAGGAGAATGTTTGAAAGGAATCTTTTTCATCTAATTAAAATAAAAAGAAAGAAGACAAGGCCCTTATTCTCTTGGGTTGTGCAGCCTAGCTATGAAGATCCTGAACATGGGCATTATATCATTCTCACTATAATAATAATAATACATCAGATTTATGTAGCACTTTTCAAAATACTCAAAGATGCTTTACATTTAGATGATTTTTATTGATCATAGTTCATGGGAAATGTTTGGCCTGGTACCGAGGCTTGTTTGAGATTGAACATTGAAAATGGCGGTGACTCAGTGAGTTATCTCGCTTTCACTCACTGCTTTCCACAACACCCACTTGAAAGCTGGCTAATACAGAGGCCTTCAACCCTGGCTGGTACAACCAAGTGGTTTACTTTGAGAATACCCTGGCTGTGATCTGTTTTACATAAGGTCAAGGGATGCTATGCCCTGTTTTCCAGCCAAGCCGGCTGGTTGCTGCCAAGTCTCAATTGGGAAAGGGAAGTCACGTTTCAGCCGGTAACAACCCTGGTACTATTAATAGGCCCATGTTTTATGCCCTCAGATTTTCCTTAAAGACCAACAAACCGAGTATATTCCCACCTTTGGTTTCGTATCCATGGCAACTCGTAATGGAGAACTGTAAAGTGTCCCATGTCTTAGCAGCAGGGTCACAAAAATGCTTATTTTGTGATGTATCTTTTCATAACTACAATGGATGTTTTACTTATTAATTTGTGGACTGCTTGCAAATGAATCAATTCCATCAGTCAGTGCCACCAATAGAAGATGTCAGAGTTCAGATGAGAGTTAACAGCCAGCCAAGACTTGAATGCCGCATCACATCAATCGATGGACAATTATTTTTTGCATCATTAAAGAATTTGGTGGTTAATGGATTACTGTATATTGCCAGATGATGTCGCCGGATGTGTGTCTATTTAAAGCATCTTGTGCTGTAGCTCTTAGTAACGTAATCAGTAGATCATGTGCAGCTTAAGCACAATAATTCTGTGAAGAAGCTTTGCCAGAAGATCCTGGACCATTATGACAGGCATAGTCACAGATGGGCCATCTGCAAGGGCCATTTGCCTGTCAGGCAGTAATGGAGGATATACGAGTATCCACGCTGTCGAGTTGGTAGCATTCCTTCTGCTGAAAGAATGTATGTATATGCATCGAACAGATGGATTGGCTACTCTGTGTGTGTTTTTGAGTTTGTGCATCTGTGTGTGGGCACATTTTGTCATACCATAAACTAGAAAGTCTGGCCTGACAATTCCCCAGGCTTCAGCATTATTGTCTTGAGATGAGAGACGGTGACAGCTTTGCTCCAGGGAAGTGATGTATAGGATTCGTTGCAGCCAAACTGAACTGAAAAGGACACAAAATTTGTGTTGGTCAGCTGTTTGGTTAAATTTACATGCACAATACAATATATGATAGCAATGGGCGAGAACAGCTATCTTCACTGCCTAATGACCCCCCCAAATGTGTTTATAGAGCAATGTCAGATGCATCATATTGGGGTTTCATTTATCTCCAGTATGCAGTAGAAAGTCTCATTTGGACACAAAGGGAACATCTACGGACCAAATGACTCACCAAGCAACAGAAAAGCAAGGAGAGAGCAGCTGTGTTGAAGACCAATGCCATCCAGGTGGGCAAGCACTCGTGGGTAGCCAAGATGAGCAGAAGTCTGTTGCATCCTTTAGTAATCTCTCTCTGTCTTCTTTTGTCTCCAACTGGAGAAGTGGTATAGGGTAGAGCCCACCATGAACAGGGCTGAACTCAGTTTGTTTTGGGTACGTCTCTATGGAAAATAAACCATACTTACCTGCATTTACATTGAGGTCATTTAGGCCACCGTGCCGCCCAGTGGTTAGGCCTATTGCCTCACAGCAAGAAGGTCCTGGGTTCGAACGCCAGGCTATCCCAGGTCCTTTCTGCGTGGAGTTTGCATGTTCTTCCTGTGTCTGTATGGGTTTCTTCCGGGTCCTCTGGTTTCCTCCCACCATCAAAAAGACATGCATGTCAGGGTTAATACCCCTGTCTGTGTCCTTGACCAAGGCAATCGAATGAAGAACTGGAGTTGGTCCCCGGGCACTTCAGCTGCCCACTGCTCCTATACAATAGGATGGGTTAAATAGAGAAGACAGATTTCGGTGTAACCTGTACAATGACAAAATAAGTGGCTTTCTTTCTTTCACTGGAGACTAAGCTTAGCGCTTTTTCACACTCTGTGATATATAAGATGGACAAACCCCGACCAAATCAATATCACAAACCGCATCACAAAAACACGATGACTGGTTTTGTCCTCCATTGTCTATGAAATCTTCAGTTTTCAAGAATCTTGACGCATTATCTGGCATTATGCAGACTGCTCGTGTACCTTTGGTGCAGAGTTACTTTGTATTGTAATATAACAACATGTCCATACCTGGGCAAAACCTAAAATATTGGGAGGCAATCCAGTTTATCACCTTTTCACATGTTCTTTATCTCCACTTCTGTCCCAGCAGCTGATGTCAAGGATGCTGACTCAACATAAAAACACATTTTTAAAGTAGTCAGATTTCCGTCAACTCATAAACCTTCCAATTCTCATCATATTTTAACTTTTACATCCTCTTTTGGGCCCAGTGACTCTGTGGCACTCGACCTCTGCTGCAACAGTGACCCCTTTCCATCTTAAAAGGTCATTTACAAGGTGTTGTGCTATTAATGATTGACTTATATTACGTAAGACCGAAGTCGAAGACTAGCACTCTTGGTCTGACAGTGCATTAGCCCCCGTGTTGTGTACGGTACAATACTGGAGTGGTCACACAGCGGAAGTAAGTATGGCGCACCTCTGGGATATTTGGGAGATTTTTATCTCTTTGTCTAGTGGTGTTTACCTTACAGGTCGCCCTGGCAGAAAGCCTCCTCTTTTGCTATTTTGTCGAAAGCTTCCTGTCTTACCTTTTTAAGCTACCGAAGCAGGGAAGTTGCTTCACTTAATGAGGTGGCCTCAGTTCAGAAAAAGAAAATAAAAATCTTGAGTTGATGCTGCGGTGTTTTTTTTTCTTCTAAAGTTTTGCTCTCAGGAAATATTTGTTGCAAACTTTTCTGCTGCTAAGTTGTGTAATAGGGGAAAAGCCGAGGAGTGGAAGCTAGAGCTGAGTGTGTTATGTAAACTGGTGCCTGGTGATGCCCTTACTCACCACTATGTGTGTATTTAGGAAATGGGCATTCAGTTTGGAGATGGAAAGTTTTGAGACACCCGGCTTTTGTGCTTCATGCTCTTAATTCAGTACGCTTTATGATCAAATGCACTTTTGCTTTGGGAAATGCACCTTGTATAGATTTATTTATTTATTTATTTATTTATTTACACAGGGTTGCTCTTGCTTGGTTGCACACATCAACCATATTTTTGCACGCCTCAAAAGTCAATTTAAAATCTACTCAAATGTGTTGTCTATTCTCATGGGCTGTGACATATTGCTGTGCTGTAAATATACCCGTAATATGTTTTGGTCTACTTTTAGCAAAGTGTCGACTGTAGCTAGCTTTGTTTAGCGAAGGTATCAAAGCACAGAGCACATTCTTTCCTGTTGATGACTCATGTTCTGGGCATGGTGCTGACTTTAACTGCGGCCTAAGGGAACTACACAATGCACAGACACATGCGCAAACCACAAGGGCCTTTGTGGAGGATGCATTTAGCAGCACGCCTTACAACCAGCAGTTTCTACAAATTTGCCTGCATGCTTGCAGTCATGGACTATGACCACTTACTCTTTGTATTATTCCATCTGGAAAGGAAGTGCACATGCATACACACACACATACATACATACATTCTGCCACATTAAATCTCTGTTCTCAGTTCCTATACTAAGCTTTTGGCAGTGCAGCCCCTACTGTGTGGAGGGAGTGGTTCTACAACACACACCAACTCAGGCGCATATCAAACGCACACCGCACAGAAAGACATGCAGGCCATGCATGGAATCAGGCTGAAACTTGTTATTTGTGGGAAGCGGAGGAATGTCTGGTACATCGCAGTTGGAATGTGAACAGAATGTTCAATGCTTACCCCATACAATATAACAGCTCTGTTATCATAGTCATTGCTGTCCTTTTTGTTAATATAATCAGTAAATTTCTGATCACTGCAACGTTCTTCTTTTTGAACAAGCTGCAAAAGTTGTCCCATCAGGCGACTTTAGCGCAAGAGAAAACTACATGTAGAACACTGAATCATAGGGGACTTTTAATATGTTTTTGTATTTTCCAAAACTTTTTTTTGTTGTAATAATTTAATTATTGACATTCAATTATGTAAAATGCCCACTAGGATAGTGGTAAGCATGAGGCATGCTAACGACTAGGTTTGCAGTTGTCTGAATAGCCATTGATGATTCACTGTTATTCACTGATGAGTTGTTGCTGCCATGGTTCTGCATGGTGATGCTGATGAGGCATCATGTGAATTTTATTGTGTGCTTGGCTGCAGTTTATGACAATCTGCACAACATGCTAGACATTAATTCATATTGTGTGTGTGTGTGTGTGTGTGTGTGTGTGTGTGTGTGTGTGTGTGTGTGTGTGTGTGTGTGTGTGTGTGTGTGTGTGTGTGTGTGCGCGCACATACGCTCCATTGAGCTCCTGAGTCATAGATATGAGCTTATGTTGTGTGGCTTCTCCTGATGTTTTTAAATGCCTTGCTTCCCCAAAGTAAAATTTGGTTGAATCATTGCACTTCCTCAGTTGAACAGTTTGAATTAAGACATTTGTCAGAAGATACCGACTTAGGGTTTTCTCTCTATCTGTCTTGTTCTTTGCTGCTACTCTTCTTTTTTTTAGTGAAACTTTCTCTCCAGTGCTCAGCGTTGTGACGCGACCTTCTGCGGGTTGGAGTAATGCTGCTGGCGGCACTGTTGTGATCTTTGTTGCTGTGGTTTCCAAGGGAGCAAGACAACAGCAGGCAGAAAACAGTCAAATTGGAAGAAGATGACTTCGCCATCAACCACTCACAGCGACGGCAGCATCTCCCCAAAGCATGACAGGAGCCAGGTGTGTGTGTGACAACGTTTGTATATTTTGCTGTAGGCACTTTCAGCTCTGTAAGTGCTTGGAGCCACCATTATCATATCATTATTTCAGTCAACATCAGTTGACCTATAAAGGCCTGAAATGTAAAATTATAATTACCAATTAGCACCAACCAGCCGTCTAGCAAAGCTTTGGACTTTGCATGTTCTCCCAATGTTTGTATGGGTCTCTCTGGGTACTCTAGTCAAAAGACATCCAGAGGAGGTGAATTGGAGACTCTAAATTTGCCTGTAGGTGTAAATATGATGAGAATATGATCTAGTGATAGATTAGCACACTTTCTAGGATGCCTTGCCTGGAATCCAATGCTAATCCTGTTCAGGCTCCAGCCTCCTGTGACCCTGAGCTGGATTGAGAGGATATAGAGAATAAATTATCTTCCTTGCATGACTGAGCAATCAGATAGTCCCAAACGATGCCAAGGCCATCACCTTCCATTACAGGCATTCAAGCAGATGCTGTAAATGCAGCACAGTCTCTATTGCAATGCCAGGTATGTTTATTACAGAGGCTTTAATTTGGAAGGAATTCCTTGTGCCGAATCCTCACATTTGCATGTTGCACCGCAGAGCAATTCAGACAGCCATGAAATTCATCACACCACCAAACCAAGCCCACATCACACAAGACATACGTTAAAAATAGTGTTGCTGCCTTTCATGGCAATGGAAAAGACTGAAGGTGAAAATTGATCCTGGTATGTCTAGCTTATGCAATAGCTTGCCTCCTTTTCCTCACACTTTCTCTCTTCAGGATAACTGGGAGATTGTGGAGGGGTGGAGGGGGATCCCGGCCAACATCCAGGAGCCCCAAAGGCAGGAGGGCTTCCTGCTGAAGAGGAGAAAATGGCCCATGAAGGGATGGCATAAGGTGAGCACCTCGCCAACCTCAGTATAAGGCCCGGCACCTTTAAGAACGGTATGAACCCACTCGCACTACCTTGTGACCATGGCTTGGTGGTCATTATAATTTATTGAGCTGAGGACATAGCTTGACCTTGAAAGTTAATTTTATCAGAGGACAATAAGTCTGACAGTGAGTGATGGCTAACCACAAGTCCCATGTGCCCCCCCCCCCCGAGTATGTTAAAGGGTTTATTTGCATTTGCAATGTTTGCTTACCCTTGAGTAAAACAGACTCGTATATTGTGTCTGTGACAAGTTAGTCAAGGTTCCTAAAACATTCCATTGCCTTGTCAAACTCGTTGAGAACGTGTGGAAAATAATCCAATTTTAGTTGGTCCAAAAAAAGCATTTTATCTATTGTGAGTTAGATATGGTTTATGCTTAACTGACACAATTGATGAGTTGAGTCCCAAAATGCACTATACCAATCTCTGAAGAGAAATGAAGTCTCACATCATTCTGATATTTTGAGAATTTAGAAGAACTCGTAGAAGTGTCGTCCTTTTGTCAACAAAGGACTTAAGTTGTGACCTATTCCCTTTATAAAGTACTGTACATTTTCCTTTGCAATCCATCGTTTGCAAGAGTAGATGTAATTTCTAACGTTTTTGAATGGTTTAATGTATTTTTACCTTTTTTTTGTAGATGAAAGCGACAATAATTAGCTTAGCCAATTACCCACCATTTGTATGAGTTGGTACAATTCACCCTATTGTTTCATTGCTATCCATTCCCATGAAATGATGTGATTCTTCTAACTCTTTCTCACACACAGACACGTCTTTCTACCCTAATTCGCATTGTCTTAACTGATGTGCACTCATACGTAGGGATGGGACAGTTATTGTGACCACAGATTTCATGGTTTGCGGTATCATCACGGTATTGTTAAAATGTGTTCAAAATGTTTAAAAAGTGCTAATAAACACTGAAATCATTTCATCAAAGGTATTATATTGAAACATACAAATGGTTTTTCTCCCCAATTGTGTCCAGCCAATTACCCCACTCTTCCGAGCCTTCCCGCTCGCTGCTCCACCCGCTCTGCCAATCCGGGGAGGGCTGCAGACTACCACATGCCTCCTCCGATACATGTGCAGTTGCCAGCCACTTCTTTTCACCTGACAGTGAGGCGTTTCGCCAGGGGGACGATCATGCTATTCCCCCAGTTCTCCCTCCCCCGAACAGGTGCCCCAACCGACCAGAGGAGGCGCTAGTGCAATGACCAGGACACATACCCACATCCGGCTGCCCACCCACAGACACGGCCAATTGTGTCTGTAGGGATGCCCGACTAAGCTGGAGGCAACATGGGGATTGGAACCGGGATCCCCGTGTTGGTAGGCAATGGAATAGACCGCTATGCTACCCGGACGCCCCCAAATCTTTTGTATTTAACCTCTGGTTAACACTAGTAATTTCATTGACCGCATGCATAGTTTACATAATGAAAAGATGATGATACTAATAGCGTTTATCTTGTTGGAACAACATTAACTTTATAACCAGTTCCACGACTGCTGGACTTTACATCAACAACTAAACATACTGCATGGATGGATCACATGCTGTAAGTGTGTAGCACGACACCACACGTGCAGTTGATGTGTTTACTAGTCTAGCGCACGTAGTATTTAAAGTTTCTGTTTAAATATTTTGACAAACCACCATCAAGTTCGACAAACTATCATTTCCCTATTCCGAAGTCCTCACGTGCATGAAGTAACATGAAAAGGGAACCACCTTGCGCTCACTGGAAAGCGAAGGGTGATGTTCGCACAGATGGGTAAACATGTTGGAGGTGTTCACCCCTTTGCAGCAACTTTCTTCATGCGTGTTCGGCAGATGGAGTAGTCATCTTCTTTGATCTTCCCATCAGAATTTTGAAAATAACCAAAATACGCTCAGACTTCAGACTTTGCCTTTTTAGACTGGTGAAAAATCTGAGCAGCGCTATCACCTCCTTCAGCTATTGTTTTGGAAAAAACTAGCTAGTCAGTGTAGCACATTCAGCTAGCAACATGGCACGCTGCGCCTGTGTGGCTATGTAAATTACGTTGAAGTAATAATAAAACCGCGGTAAATGAGCATGAAAATTTGACACAGTATAATAGCCATCAGGAATTTTATCACGATAAATTGAAAAAGATGGTAACCATCCCATCCCTACTGCCTTGGGGCATCCAGGTAGCGTGGCGGTCTATTTCGTTGCCTACCAACACGGGGATCGCCGGATCGAATCCCCGTGTTACCTCCAACTGGGTTGGGCGTCCCTACACAATTGGCCGTGTTTGCGCATGTGGGTGGGACGCCGGATGTGGTTATGTATCCTGGTCACTGCACTAGCGCCTCCTCTGGTCAATCGGGGTGCCTGTTCAGGGGGGGAGGGGAAACTGGGGGGAATAACGTGATCCTCCCACATGCTACGACCCCTGGCGAAACTGCTCACTGTCAGGTGAAAAGAAGCAGCTGGCGACTCCACATCATGTGGTAGTCTGCAGCCTGATCGGTAGAGGAAGAGTGGCATAATTGACCAAGTACAATTGGGGAGAAAAATGGAGGAAAAAAATCACCAAAAAAAAAACAAACTACGGCCTTGCACCTTCATGAAAGAACTTTTATTGAGGAAATACTGTTTTCACCATCCATACTATAATCCAATAGATTTGTTTTAATGAATATCATATGCCTCATCAGATCATTCTGTCCATTCGACAGTGTCACATTGAATTTCCAAAGGTGACACAGAGCAAGGAGAGAGTTATGTTAACAACCTGCTGCCAAGCCTATACGTGCTGACACTCGTTATCTATCTGGACTACTGATTAAACATTTGCCGCCAACAGTGACAGGATTTGAATTGCAAGCTCAAGGGGAAGTGATTTTTATCAATATTTTAGCCTACTGCATGCTTTGTCCATGTGACTTTTGAAAGAGCAGTTAAGCGTACAGTATTTGTACAGCCAAAAATGGGGGGGGGCGTGTGAAACCTTATAATCCAGGGTGGATATGAGAACAGAAGCTAGTATGTTGGGTGTGAATTGATGATAATAATTGCATTTCCCCCCCCCCCTATCCAAATAGAGATACTTTGTGTTGGAGAAAGGTATCCTGAAATATTCGAAGGGAGAAACCGATGTAGGTATCACTCCAAGAGCACCACCTGCCCCTCACACTTAGACATTGCATACACAAACGCACCAATCTCCACATACTAACTCGTTTTGTTTTTTTTTGTGGGTTTTTTGTTTTTTTGCATAGTCAAAGAAAGGGAAGAATCATGGCTGCATTGATGTCGGACTCTCTGTCATGTCAATCAAGAAGAAAGCAATGTGTATTGACCTTGACACAGAAGATAACATCTTTCACCTGAAGGTACACACACACACACACACACACACACACACAATATTAATGATTAATGCACTCTTATCGGAGCCACTGCCATTCAGTAGACACAGACCTACACTGTGACATCCTCATACTTGTCTTGCAAAGATACGTACGTAGAGAGATACGTTTTTGCCGCTCAGGTGAAGTCACCAGAGCTGTTTGATGATTGGGTGTCAAAACTGCGACATCACCGGGTGTTCCGTCAGAGTGAGATCGCCATGTACCCTCATGAGAGGCACCTGTTCTACCCCCACCCCTCTCCCACCCTTAATGACTCTATCCGGAAGGTGAGGCATCCTGGAGGCTTGTGGGTGGGCATAAATATAAATGGAAGTGATAGCAGTCCAATGATGTTTGGTATCATATGAATTATTACCTGTTGGACCCTCTTTTTCCATCTGTTGGTCTGTTTCCTTCTGTCTGTCTGTCTGTCTGTCTGTCTGTCTGTCTGTCTGTCTGTCTGTCTGTCTGTCTGTCTGTCTGTCTCTATGTCAGAGGACTACTCTTACCAAGCAGGCATCAGTCCATCAGGCTAAGGTCAGTGCCTGGCTCCACGCCTCCAAGGACATGGACAAGTGCTGCAGAGGTTGGTCACTCTGTCCGTCTGTCCATTGTCCTGTCTCACTAATGGTTCCTTGCTCTCGAATCAACTGTCTCTGTACTTTACTGTCTCTTTGCTAGCCTGTTTTGTTGCTTTGCTGGCTGTTTGGTTGTTTATCTGTCTCATCGTTTTGCATATACCGTAAATGTCACCTCATGGCTTTGTGTCTACCCTTACCTGTCTCCCTGTTGTCATTGTCTAAATGATACCATCACTTTCTTCTCTGGCGGCACAGTGGTTAACATGGTCACCTCACAGCAAGAAAGTTCTAGGGTTGAACCCTGGGATTGTCCAACCTTGGGGTCGTCCTCTGTGTGGAGTTTGCATGTTCTCCCCGCGTCTGCGTGGGTTTCCTTCGGGTGCTCCGGTTTCCTCCCACAGTCCAAAGACATGTAGTTCAGGTGAATCGGCCATACTAAATTGTCCCTAGGTGTGAATGTGTCGCCCCTGTGATAGCCTGGTGGCCTGTCCAGGGTGTCTCTCCGCCTGTCGCCCAATGACTGCTGGGATAAGCTCCAGCATCCCACGACCCGACTTCGGATAAGTGGCTCATGGATGGATGGATGGACTTTCTTCTCTGAGATTTACCCTTTTGTTCTCTCTCTGTATGTCTTTCTCTCTGCCTCTCTCGCCTCCCTCTGTCTCTCTTAGACTTGGAGGAATGTGAGTCCTACTTGCTGGAACTCAACCTGCTGCTGAAAAGCATGGAGGTCCTCCATCGTACGTACTCTGCCCCGGCCATCAGTGCACTACAGGTACACACACATATATACACATGAATATATGTCAGTGCCTTTTGGACACAACATGCATTCTTCCGTCTTTTATATCTTTTGTCCTTGTGGTGTTCCAGGCATCTACTTATGACATCCCCAAGAAGGAGAAGAGACCGAGGAGATGGCGGTCAAAGAACAGCAGCAAAGATATTAAATCCACACTACAGGTACATGCACGGCACTTTATGTACTGTGTTTAACAGCGACATGTGTCAACCATTTTTAGTAAAGCAATGACATGAGCAACATGACACAAGATCGCCAGTCCTGCTGCTGTAGAATTTGGGTATTAAACATATCCTCTCATCTGGCTCTTTCTTCAAGGTCCCAGGCTGCATCTCCAAATCTACTCGCCTCCATGCATCCCACCCAAATCTCTCCACCACTGAGGCCAACACCCAGGAGGCCTGTCCCGAATCCCCAGACTCGCCCACAGATGCATCCCGCCTACAGGAAGACTTCTGTAGGCTTGCCAACAACAGTGAGTCCTTACCTGGACTTGATTGGCCTTTTAGCAGCTAAATTTAGAGTGAATTATTTTGTGTGTGTGTGTGTTTGTTCACTATGCTAAGGTTGTTGCCATGACAACAATAGGTTTTTTTCTAACCTTGCTCCCCCCCCCCCCCATCTGTCTGATATTTACTTATATCTAGTTCACAACACACTGAACTCAGCTTTTAGTGCCCTGTCAGCAGAAAGAGAGAGGCTGAGGCACACCATCGACATGCAGGCCCCACCTCCAGCACAAGTCATGGGCCTGAAGACCACCTTTGTAAGTGAGAGTAGGTTTTTTTTTTATTGTTTGTGTCTGTGTGTGTAACTTGCTAATCCTGAACAATCACAACATAAACGACAAAGACCCACCCCTGCATTTTCTCTCAAATCATTGCTAATCATCTGACAGGACTGTGCGGACGGCTCCCACTCTCTCGTCCACCAGTTGTCAAATGAGAGCAAAGCGTCCATCCCGGAGTCCATGTTGGAGTTCTTTGATGCTCAGGAGTACCTCCTCTCTTCCTCCTCCTCTGAGAATGAGGTCAGACACTATACTCTTCCATTAGATACTACTCTTCAATCATTTTTGTTGTTGCCCCCCCCCCCCCCACCTGTTACCTACTGACTGACCAAGCACATCTTTTCCCACCTGTTTTCATTGCAAGAATGTGTGTGCTTGCAAAAAAAATACTTTCAGCACCTTTTCCCTCTACTCTGACAATCTGAAGGGTTTGGTTTGTTTGTCCATGTGGCAGCTTTGTCGGTCCCTCGCTGACCTTTTGATTTGTTCTCTTCAGGTGTCAGATGACGACTCCTACATCAGTGATGTCAGTGACAGTGTCTCCATGGATACCTTTAGCAATGAGGGAGGCAGTGAGAGACACAACTCTGGTACATGATGATGGCACATTGTGTGTGTGTGGTGTGCATGCATGCGTATATTACTATCCATGTGATGTCCAACCATTGACTGCCCACCTTCCTTGTCAGGACAAACTTGGTTAATGAGAACATTTTAGCTGGCTATCGTAGGGTGATAATTTGGGTTAAGGGCTAGGAAATGAACATAGTCAATGAGGATGCTCACAACTATAGAACTGTGTGTGTGTGTGTGTGTGTGTGTGTGTGTGTGTGTGTGTGTGTGTGTGTGTGTGTGTGTGTGTGTGTGTGTGTGTGAGAGAGAGAAGGCAATACAGGAGCCAGAGAGGGTATTTCAGTGCTTTTGTCCACCAACATTGTTTTGTACTTAAAGCAACAATATCTCTCTGGTTTAATTTATCTCTCTTCATCTCTTGTTTTCCTCCTTCCCTCTCACCTCCCCTCTTACCCATCCTTCATTAACACCAACCCTCCACCACACTCTCCCCCTCCAGTCAGCAGTACCGTGCGACTGGCTCGCCGTCGCTCCACCCTGCCCTCTACCAGCCCCACCAGCGGCAGCGTGAGCCTGTGGAACATCCTCAGGAACAACATTGGCAAGGACCTGTCCAAAGTCGCCATGCCCGTGCAGCTCAACGAGCCCCTCAACACCCTGCAGAGGCTCTGCGAGGAGTTGGAGTACAGCGAGCTGCTGGATATGGCCAACCAGACGCAGGACCCCTACCAGCGCATGGTGAGGGGATAGATGTGCAAAAGAAAAATCAGGAATATTTATTTGTCATTTCATTCCACATGAAATGAAACGAAGTATCGTTTCCCCCAGCCCACAGCAGTGCAACACAAAGACAAAAACACATATCCAAACTCCAAGAACATATCAAAACTACAAAAACACATATATCCAGCATGTCCAAAAAAAACCCTTTTTTTTTCACTGTCCAAGAGAGCGAACGCCAGGATGACTGTCTGAACTGCTGGTCTGCATGGGCTAGCAGTTAGCTTAGCCTGCCCCGCTTCCACATCCTGTCAGACCGCCCGCGGTGTTTCCTCCTTGGGTGCAGCTCCAGGCAGGGTTATGGTCCCTGGGCCTACTGCAAAAGCAGACCAGGCTCCCCTAGCCAATCCAGCACCAGCTCTCCCAGCCAGATACCTTCAACACAACTCCCTGCACTCCACACAACAACACCAAAAACACAGTCAACGCTAGGCGAGAACCCCGCCAGACCACCCTCGGTGTTATCGGAACTGCCGGTCTGCATAGGCTAGCAGTTAGGTTAGCCTGCCCCACTTCCGTGTCCTGTCAGACCGCCCTCAATGTTTCCTCTTTGGGCGCAGCTCCAGGCAGGGCTATGGTCCCTGTACCCACAGGACACAGCAGACCAAGCTCTCCCAGCCGATCCAGCACCAGCTCTCCCAGCCATCAAACGAAGACACAAACAGACACAGACATGGACAAAGAGACTGCATGACGGTACTGGGTGAGGCCGCCGCAAACATGAATTCACGCCATCATCTTCCCACATCGGAAGTGGAAGACAAAATGAACACCATGTTTGGGAGACACATGCAGGCAAACATGTGGTACAGTCTCAAGCATATGTGGCAGTCTCATCTACTCATACATCTCATCTACACAATCATATGAACACCCATAGCCATCCTGTTTACACCCACGCATACACAAATGCATACAGAGCCACATACATACACAGTAATCTTGTGTAAGCACACACACACGTAGTCATATGTGCACAAAACACATACATGATTATGTACACATACAGTTGTGAGATAGCCACACAAATTTCTTGTTAGGATACTTGCAAGTTTAACGTGGAAATAATTAGGTTCTTTACCCTCAGACATGGGGTAAACTATCCCCCCACTCTGTTTCTTGTGCAGGTGTATGTGGCTACATTTGCAGTGTCTGCATATGCGTCCAGCTACCATCGAGCAGGCAGCAAACCATTTAACCCCATCCTGGGAGAGACCTACGAGTGTGATAGACCAGACAAGGGCTTCAGATTCATTGCTGAGCAGGTACAGGATGCCTTGTGTTTATAAGTTTAAAAGCAAATTACTACGAGGGAACTTTGAATAAAACAGACCAAGGATATATTTTCAAATGAAAAATTCAATACAAATTCGACTTGGATTCTTAACATTATCACTAAACCAGACCATCTTAAACCACATACATTAAGTCAAGTCAAGTCAATTTTATTTGTATTATTGTAGTATATAATTTATATACATTAGAATATTTTATTCTCTCTCTCTCCAGGTGAGTCATCATCCGCCTGTGTCTGCATGTCACTGCGATTCGAAGAACTTTACCTTTTGGCAAGGTTAGCAAGAGAGAAATCTGAGCATTAACAACCCATTTTTTGGTCTGTCACACTGGGCTTAGCAGTGGGCAGAGGCAGGGACTTATCATTGATGCCGCAAATTTGATTTCTGAGAGTTGATCACATGTTGTAGTAGGTTATGCTTAAGGTACCAGTCCATGTTATCTGTCACCCAGTTGCTCAACAAGTTCTTTTTGTGTTACATTTCCTGTAGATGTGCGATGGAAGAATAAATTCTGGGGCAAATCCATGGAGATTGTTCCCATGGGGACTACCCATGTCACCCTACCTGCGTGAGTCTTTCACTAACTGCATACACACACCTGCATGGTCTTTGTGTGTGTGTGTGTGTGTGTGTGTGTGTGTGTGTGTGTGTGTGTGTGTGTGTGTGTGTCTCTGCACATATATATGTAAGTGTTTTTGAGGCAGGTGTGTGTTCAGCATGTTTGTCCATGTTAATTTGGCTCAGCTGGATAACTGTAAAAACAAAATCATATTTACTGTGGCAGCACAGTGAAAACCGTTTGTGTTGTTTAGGTTTGGGGACCACTACGAATGGAACAAAGTTACTTCCTGCATCCACAACATTCTGAGTGGCCAGCGTTGGATCGAGCACTACGGAGAGATGGCCATCAGAAATGTCAACAGTGACACCTGCCTGTGTAAAGTCACATTTGTCAAGGTCAGGAAACGAATGTTGAGTCACAACAGCTTGCTTGATTTCTTCGGCACATTCTCCATCTTTGCTTTCAGAATAAGCCGTCCAGGTGATTAATCCATTTTGTTGACCGTGTTTTGTACATTTTAGAGTTTAATGATGCAGATAGCGCCTTTGGCGACAATAGCCATGTGGCTTGCTTTTGTAGAGGCTTTCGTCAGACCGAAATAATTTGTCCAACAGCACCATCTTTTGGACAGAATCAAGAATGTACTTACAAAAAAAATGTTGACGGTTGAATCAGTTCATCTGGATGTAGCCCAGTGGATAAAGTGAGCTATGAGCATTTAATGAATAAGTTAAATGAATAAATAAGATTACAGTACCTTCAATAAATAAGCTACAGTTCATTTCATGGTTATGTACATGTTTATTTACAATGGTTATAAGTTATGATATGTACAACTTACAAGCTCTAACATGAGTTCATTCATGAGCCTGGTTTATTTGATGTGTACAATATACAGTACGTGTTGCTAGCTTGGTTGTTAGGCTTACAGCCTAACGTGATGTTAAATGTCATTCATTCCTTTCTTTTCTTTCATTGGTACGTCTGTAATATTTAGCCAACCAAAATGTATGCTGAGATAGAGGGGCGGGACTTAGTACTACGATGATAGGTCGCGTGAGGTAAAGAGTCAGAACGCTTGAGGACACCGCTGAGGAAAGCTGCTATTCTGTATTGTGAGCTGTTTGTACATAACGTCGGGATCAACAAAGTGTTATCCGTGGGATGTATGTGCTAACTGGATGTACAAGAGGATTTGGACATAGTCGTAGGTGAGAGACCAAGGACCAGGAAAGCTCTCCGTTGGATGACTGTGGAGACCGTTTCCTTCCCCTGGTGTACCTGTGACTGTCCGGTGGTTTCTTCACGCCCTCACTCATTCTCCTGCGCTCGCAGCAGAGCGCTTGACCCCCCCCCATCTCTGCCGCTCTACGCCTATCTTTGCCGCTCTTCGGCTCTCTTCGGCCCCCTCTTCCCCACTCCGTTTCCACGGATACGTGAGTACTGAAATTAAGCACGTGCTATTTTGTTTATGCTTGTGTCCAGAAACAAGCGAAGCGGCCAATTACAGTTTTAAGGCCTCACCGCTTACAAGCAACGTCAGGCCTGCAACGGTAACGTTACACTCTAACGTTACACTTGGACTGCGCTACTTTGTGTGTGTGTGTGTGTGGGCCCACAGTTTTATTTGGTTTTATTGGTATATGTACAATTTGTCTTTACATTGATTGAGTTGACAACAGAGTTTTATTGGAAATATTAATTATTATTGAATAGAATTGGAACAGGCTTTGAGCCATTTGTTTATACATATTGTGACATTGTCTATTATCATTATTATTGACTGTTGATAATTCCAAATTACAAATATTTTACATTAACATCTGGTTAATAAATACCTACCTTTTGGTATATTTGAATTTAAAGCAAATGTGTTGGGTCATAGACATGTAGAATAGACAATTCATAGTGGTATTAAAATATAAATACATTTAAAGGGTTAAAAGGAAGTCATATTCAAACTATTTCCACACAGTTAATGGAGGCACCACAAATAGTTATAATCTCAGTTAAGAATTAAGAAACACTAGGTAACAATTTAAACTGTATTACTTCAGGTAATAGCGCCACTTATTTAAAGCAGAACCCAGGCCCCACCTACATGGTAGGGGTTACATGGATACAATGTTTATTGACAGATACGTTTCATCACGTGTGGAGTGATGAAACGTATCTGTCAATAAACATTGTATCCAGATGGACCGATTCAACCCTCTTTGGTTTTCTTACCTGATTGAGCATGCATCAAGACTCAAAAAAAAAAAGGCAACGATGAATAGTGAATTGGTTGAGTTTACATTATATTATTGTTTTTTGGTTGGTGAGGAAAGATGGAAATCATGTATTACAGCGACGAGGTCTGCAAGCTTCATATTGAGAAAACGGCCCTCATTTCCATGAATATGCTTCTCTCATAAAATAAGGAAGACACAATAAAAAATTACTCATCCCCCATTCTTTTCTTTCTTTCTTTTTTTTAAGGCAAGATCATGGAGCTCTACAGTGAACGAGATAGAAGGCGTTGTTACAGACAGAGATGGAGGAGTTATACACTCCGTATTTGGAAAATGGCATGAAGGGGTGTACCAAGGAACTCCACCTTCAGCCACCTGTATCTGGAGAGCAAGTAAGCGATCGGTCCCTGAAACTATCAATCAAAACCTCTTAACTTTCACTCCAGGAACATACAACAGAACTAATCTTTGTGTGCATGTGTGCGTGTGCATGTAGACCCCATGCCAGCAGACCAGGAGCAGTACTACGGCTTCACCCAGTTTGCAGTGGAGTTGAATGAACTGGATCCGTCCCTGACAGCCCTGCTACCCCCAATCGATACACGTTTCAGACTGGACCAGAGGTCTTTGTTCGCTTATAAAGTCATTCAAAAAATTGAAAACAAAATCCTTTGATTGCCATTTCCTGTCTGTCTTTTTCTTTTGCGGTGTCTTTGTCTCGCGCTCTCTCTCTCTCTCTCTCTCTTTGTCTGTCTGCACCTCTCTCTTTGTTTCTTGGTCTGCCCCTCTTTCTCGGTATGTCATGCTCTCTCTCTTTCTAGGTATGTATCACTGCTTTCTTGGTCTCTCTCTCTCAATATGTCCCTTTCTCGGTATGTCTTTCTTTCTCACAAGGAATCCCTCTGTCTCTGTCTAACTCTACCTCTCTGTCTAGGTTTTTGGAAGAGGGGAATGTGGAGGGGGCTGAGGAGCAGAAGCAGAGGATAGAAGAGCTTCAGAGAGAGAGGAGGAAAGTGCTACAGGACAACAACATGACCCACCTTCCACGCTTCTTCACGTAAGTCTCTGTTTGCTCATGTGCCCCCCTGTGAAATTCGTCCTTTCACATAAGAGATAAGGGAAAGTACATGGAGGGGGGGCATAAACAGTGAGTCACAAGTCAGGCTTATCAGCAATGCTTTGGTCGCTGAGACAGGAAACAAACGCAGCTGGTCTGGCTGCAGAGTTGTGCGTGACACTCTGACAGGATCTGGAAACCTAGAGCATTTGTCGAGCATCTGTTAGACAGCTGTGTTTATTGTCCCATGTGCACAAATGCTTCGATACACTGGATAATTACACCAAGAAGGACACAAGGATCTTTCTTGTTGTTGAATGAGTCTTTTATAGCTAAAAAGGATTTTGAAAGACAGGATCAGCAGCCTTGTGGTGACCAGCCCCTGCTGTCGTTGTTGATGCGACGACAATGGTCTCGATGTCAGTAGTGGCAAAAGTACTCAAAAGCCATTCTTGCATTAAAAATAAGATTACTCATCCCCATGTTACCTCCGGCTTGGTCGGGCATCCCTACAAACACAATTGGCCGTGTCTGCGGGTGGGAAGCTGGATGTGGGTATGTGTCCTGGTCGCTGCACTAGTGCCTCCTCTGGTCGGTCGGGGCACCTGTTCAGGGGGAAGGGGGAACTGGGGGGAATAGCGTGATCCTCCCACGTGCTACGTCCCCCTGGTGAAACTCCTCACTGTCAGGTGAAAAGAAGCAGCTGACGATGCCACATGTATCGGAGGAAGCATGTGGTAGTCTGCAGTCCTCCCCGGATCAGCAGAGGGGGTGGAGCAGTGACCAGGATGGCTCGGAAGAGTGGGGTAATTGGTCAAAAATACAATGGGTGGGGGGGGGGGGGACACAAATACGGCCTCTGCCTTATAAAAAAAAAAGAAAGAAAAAAAACAAGGTTACTCAACAGTGAAAGTCACTTATTACAATACTACTCGAATAAATACCTCCACGTAATAATAATAATAATAATAATAAATCAAACTTATATAGCGCTTTTCTAACACTCAAAGTCATTTTACAATAAACGACGATGAAACAAGAGAACAGATAAACATAACACAGACATACAGGGGTGGATGGGAAGGGGGGCTACCAGAGTGAGAGGTGGCAGCCACACACGACGCCAGCAGTCCTCTCCCACTTAAACAGATACAAAAGGGCAAGAAAAACAAACAAACAACAGCACTGTAGATGTTGATTTTCTGTAGGGGTTTACTCCTGTAGCCTATTCTTCTCCCAGGGTAGCCACTAGGCAGTGGCACTATTTAACCCATAGCTGGGGGGTGGTTCGTGGGCATCAGGGAATAGCCACACACCGGTGGGCCTGCCTACCGCACGTCTAGGGGCCAGACCTCCTCCGAGTCCCTTGTAGTTCAGCCAGGGTCCAAGGTGTACCCAGTTACTGTGTGTCGCCACAATGAGCCACTACATAGGGCTTGCTGTTGCAGAGGCTATGTACTGGCAGGGAGAGACATGCTTGGCTCTCCTGTTCGCATTTTTGCTAGCCAGCGGTGAAGGTTGAGAGTGAGACGTGACAGGCACAGAACACTACACCAACACACTAGACCAGCGGTCGGGAACCTATGGCTCGCGAGCCATATATGGCTCTTCCGGTGACGGCATATGGCTCCCAGACAATTTTGAGTTGAAAAAAAAATCAGTTTGGAACTGATTTTAAAATACTTGTGATATTTCTTAATAATACTGTGTCATTTTAAAGTAAACAGAAATTAGTTTTGAAGATAAATTTCACGGGTCACGGGTCACCCGTGGGTCGGGTCGGGAACCAATGGCTCGCGAGCATGTCCGGGTCATTGTAAAGGTGAAGAAATCAATTTGATCAGATAGCCAACTAGTTTATCCGCTTCAACCCTTGTAAGGGAAAAGAGGGCGAAAAGAAAAAAAGACGGTGGTTACCGTGCATTCCAGGCTGCGTGCGCAGAGGAATCTGCATTTGTGGAGAGAGCAGGATCTGCGGTATGTCTAATATGCAATGATAACATTGCATCGATGAAACGGTCACATATAAAGCGGCACTTCGATACGCCATGCAGCACCAGAAGTCACATTAAAAGTAAGACATATTTCATTTATTATACGTTAAAAATACTATATGGCTCTCAATGAAATATATTTGGAAATATTTGGCTTTTATGGCTCTCCCAGTCAAAAAGGTTCCTGACCCCTGCACTAGACGCTTCACAACAACCTGACTTCTTACACAAGAACGTCATCACACACATCTACAGTGCCTTGCAAAAGTATTCAACCCCCTTGATAGTCATCACTAATTTCTGGATTATAAAGTACTCACACGTCTATTCCTGAACAATATTATTTTTGTGAACCCATACGACTTCTTTGTAGAGCTTATTTTTCTTCATGACAAGCGTTACGTAGTACCTTTGTGTTCCGTGGACTATCTTTATATTTCCGTTTACTGTTGATTGTTTTATTGGGCAATTTTTGTCATAAGGATTGAATATGTTTAGGAATGACTCGTAAGCTTTATCAATGTCTTTTTTGTTGTATACTATATTCCAGGTATATGTTAGTAATTCATCTTTAAATGCTTTCATGGATTCCTCTGTTCTTACTCTTATATATTTAATGTTGCTGGGAACTTTGTTCTCCCTAAAATTGCAGCCATAGACGGTAAAAACTGGTAGATGGTCACTGATGTCATTTATTAAAAGCCCGCTCTCTGTGTTGCCGTCTAGAGCCTTGCACGGGACTGTTTTCTTAATCCTGCTCCCGCTGGATTTCTGACCATTACCGCTCATACCCGCAATGTGCACATTACACTCCCGCAATGGGCTTGTCCACTCCCGCCCGCTCCCGCAAATATTCTGACCATTCAGGCCCGCACAGTAGAACTCCATTAATTTTGTGTCTTCTCCTGTCCCGCAGGGAAAACACATTATTAATGAACTCTTCAGTCTTTTTGTGCTTATTTAGATTTAACAGGTCTATATTGAAATCCCCACATATGAACACATCCTTTTGTGTTGCTTTTGAATAAGTTTCTTCTATCCAGTCCTTAAATATTTCAATATTTGATCCCGGTATATACAGCTCACAATTACATTTTTCTTTTTATCCATGCAGATTTCTATTATAATACATTCTAGCACATCATCGACTGCGGTTGTCATGCTTTCCAACACCTTATAATTGAAGCTTTTATCCACATACAAAGCCACATCCTCTCCATTCTTGTTTTTCCTGTTCATATACCGCAATTCATATCATTCAACTCAAAGTCCACACCCTTCTCAGGGCTGAGCCAAGTTTCTGACATTGAACAGTTTCTTGAATTGACTTAAATATACTTTAATGTTTTGGAAGTTGGCATATAGGCTTCTGCTGTTAAAGTGGATAATTGATATTTTATGATCAGACTTAACCCTAGTGTTAAACCGATCCTCAGTGTAATAACAGCAATTGTTGTTTATTATTGAAGAAATTATTTTCTGGATCAATATCATTTTCCATAATCTTTTGATTTATGCTCAGTATATTCAAAAGTTTTCAATCCTAGTTTATCATATTCTGTAATCTTTGTTTGCTGATTATCATTATCTCTAGACAGAGATGAATTACTTCTTTCAGAACTTGTCATGGTTGGTTACATGTAGTGTGTTTATTTAGTCACTCTTAAGATTTTCCATTACCTTGTTGTGTTATTCTTTTGGACTCAATGTTTTTTATCAAATTCCTCCATGTGTCTGATGACCAGCACTTTGGTCTCTTCCGGTGTTCCGTTTAATTTTATGAAGATATTACAGTTTTGTTGACCCCGTAGATTGGATTTTCCCCCTTTCTCAGGGTGTGTGCCTTTCTGGCGATGTCCGCATTCTTTTTAGTCAGATGTTTGTTAAAGTAGACATCTGATCCCTTCTGCTTTTTTCCCCTTGCCGTGGCATTGCGGTTTTATGCTTTCTGTTCTAAACCTGATTATTATGACCGGTTTATCACTCTTGTTTTTCCGAGGGAGAGGCTGGCATGCCTCAGTGTTGTTGTTATCCACTTCAGTTCCCTTAGACTGAAGGAAGAAAGTCACCTGTTGTTCCACAGAGTTACAGTCTTGCTTGCTGAATTCCCTACCGTTCATCGCCGTCACCGCCCGGGCGTATGACCGGAGCTGGCCCGGTGACGAGGATGTCTTTCATTCGCGTGTACTGCTCATCCATCTCTGTGTTTTGTAGCCTCAGGGCCTTGACTTCCTCCACTGGGTCCAAAATCATTTTCAGATGTAGCTTGATCATTGCAACCTCCTCCGTCAGAAAGTCGAGTGAACTTTTTAAATCGCCGACTTCCTCCGTTGAGGGATTCTTTTCTTTTCTTTTTTGTCCCGTGATGTTTTTTTTTTTTTTTTTACCATATTTTGTCTGTTATGGACCCCAAGTCTGCAATAAAGTTTTTAGTTGAGTTTTGTTTGTGCCAGTTAGTTAGCTTAGCTAGCCACCAGTACAGCCGTCATCTTTTTCAGTCGCAACAAGCGAACCCGGCTCCGTGTTTCTCCCACTGTCCTCCGCAGTTGCCCGATACTGATTTGATGTAAACCGATGTCTGTCAGTGCAAAAGTAGCATTTCTTGATGAAGGGCTAAAAAAAAAAAAACGGGTCGGAGCTTGCACAACGATCGACTGCCTAGAGCTCAGGTTAGCGGCAAATTTTATCTGGACCTTTTTTGATGACATCCTTACTGTACATCCAAACTACTACTACCCTGCATGTTCCTTGTTGGAGGAGTTCAGTTATTCATTACGCCAATTTATTTTTCCTGTTTTATTTTGTCGCATGCGACAAATGTAGTCAGGAGAAATGCATGAGTAAATTAATTTTTGTTTTAAAAATGCTGTGAAATAAAAGTGTTTGACAACTATTTTTGATTTTTGCCTCACACCACTGTTTGTAGTGATGCAACAATTTTCTTTTGTTGTGTTAACAGGAAGTCCAAGGATGATACATGGGTCAGCAACAACACGTACTGGGAACTGCGGAGGGACCCTGGCTTCAGCAAAATGGACTTTCCTGTGCTGTGGTGACATAAAGATTTTAAACCAATGGTTTTTACGTCAACCCCCACCCCCCCAAACAAACACATACACACAGCTTATGGATGAGAATGAGGTGTAAATTTGACCTGGGACCAGCAACTAAGGATACTGACCTGGTTGACATCCCTTCCCCTGTGTCTAAGTGACACAGAATATAGACTTCCTACTTCCTCTTTCAAGACTTAGCTGAATCTGTAGAACTGAAAGGGGGGGCTTTTATGGGTTTTTTTTTTTATTATTATTATTCCAAACTGCTAATTTTTTATTGTTAATTCTGTGTTGTCTGTCAGGGTACAAGTTGCCCCCCACCCTTATTTTTTCATATTGTAACTATAATTTCCATGGTGTCAGTGTATATCAAATTCATATCATTATGACTTGTTGCATCTCAGCATTTACCAAAGTGCCTTAGAAAAGAGTACTGTACTGGGGTACCGTCTATATCGGTTATGCAGGAACACTCATGTTAAGAGACTTTAAAATGCTTCCTTTGGGTGATTCAATTATGTCCTTATGCTGTCTGACTCAAATGTGTAATCTTATGGGGTACACGAAGGGTAAATTCTCTTTGGTATTTGTCTATTGAGTGAGGTCTGCACACTGAATTTCTACCAATAATTGTTTTTATTTCTCTTAACTGGGTAATGTTTTCATCTATCAGATCTACTTCAGACAAAAGGAAGATCTGAGAGATCAATTATGTTTTGCAAATTGTATTATGTTTTGCAATTTTTTTTGTCTTGTATCTAAAACATTTTTTTCTTGTTGTGCACACACTTGGTTCCTGTTCTGAAGTATGTGTCATTGAATCAAGTGTTGTGACCCCCCCCCCCCCAGATGTTGTAACTCATAACTAACCAGAAGGTCTATCTCCAAAGGATGGGCTCTGGTTAAAGCCTTGATGCTGCCTTATCTCCATCTGTCATTATAGATGAAAACATAGCAATAATATACAATGGGTAACGAGTTACATTAACTACATTACATGACACATTCATTTCACAGCTAGAGACAGTCTGTGGATATGCCATATATCTTGACTAACTATCCAGCTCCAGATGTGGTATGGTAAAATCATCAAGCATACAGCAACAGAAGACAATAGTGGAGGCAAGAAGCCAGTCAGTAGCCCTAACAAAAGAATTATCAGCCTGCAAGGTGGAATCATAAAATATGAATAAAACCTTTGACGCATACAGGATCAGTTATAGCATATCCACACACTGTCTAGCTGTACAAGGAATGTGTTGTGTGATGTAGTTAATGTAAGTCATTACCATTTAATGTCTCATGGTGGACAATAAACTGCACAATGAATGGACATGTTATTTGCAATGTGTGTGTATACGTGCACATGTGTGAATGTACTGCTGCTGTGTATATAGGACCATTATCTGTACATCCAAGGGACCACTCCCTGTCCATTTAGCAAAAAAGTTACTTATCATCAAATGACATGCCTGTTGTGTAGGGTGTTAGGATGTGTGTTCTCCCGTTTGGGTTGACTCAATTCTGGGCCACCATCACCCTGCTGAATAGCATTTTTTTTTTTTACAACAAACCTATTCGACTGTATTCATGATCTGATTCATTCCTTGCCCTTTGTCTATGATACTTAGCGAAAGACTGGGTTCAGACTTCAAGTCTATGTTTTTGCCTCCACCTTGCAAATGAGATCAAACATTACTCCTCTTGTCAGTGCCAAGAGAAGCGATTAGAAGCCGTTGACCGGCGGAAAGCACCCAGCACCCACACATCAGATTTTCCGGGCTCTCTTTTCTCTCTGTGACTGACTGTCCGGGTCTTCCCTGTGGCAAGTCAGTGCGTAATATTTAACCGGCCTGCCAGTGGGCTGCTGATACTGGTTTGACTGAAGAGGGACCGCCGCTCACAGCTGCCTTTCACGTGGTTGGTGGTCCTGCCATTTCCCACCCAGGCTTTCAATGCTTCCTTTCAGCCTACAGCACAGTGCAGCTTCATGTTTATTGCGGATTTTTTGAAGTTATTACTGTATTGGAAGTATTTTTTTGGAGAAAGTTGCATTAAAAAAGTTTCAGCTGCTGTACTTTATTGCATTGTCAGACAGACCTTCTCTTTTGCTTGCCTTTTGCTGGCCTGATCTTGACAGGTAGCTTGTGGCCTCAGTTCAACATAACATTGTCTTTGAGCCTTATCTGTGAAAGGCACAATGTTTTGTTTTGTTTTGAACCAAAGAAACCCAAGCTGCCCCCACAAAATATCTCATAGCCCCCCCCCCCCCCATTTGTGTGGTCTAGAACTGGGGCTGACACTGTCTTGCACTCAGGGAATAACTTACTATCAAAAGCAGCAAATTTAGATGCAGCCTAGGAAGAGGTAACAAATGCTCCAGGAGGGAGACAATAGGTTGACAAGTGATACCCACTACCCACTTTGATTCACGGGTACCAAAACGTCACTTCCGAAATGTCCGCCGCCATATTTTTTGTCCGAGTGACTTGACAGTTTTCTACTGTGACCGTCATTGCCGCCAACACTGCACATTTGAAAGAGAAAGTAGCATCATCCGCAAAATAACGGATGATGCTACTAAATACTACTACGTGGTATCGGCGCACGGGTGTTCGACTGCAACTAGAGTGGTGAGTCTCCTTACAAATCCTCCGGCGGCAGACAAATACAAGGGGCTCAAAGACCACCTCTTGAAGATTTTTGAACTTTCCGACGCCGAGAGGGCCCACCGTCTCTTTTCTCTGCAAGGCTTGGGTGACAGCAAGCCATCCGAGCTCATGGACAAAATGCTGAATCGGCTGGGACCGGCGCACACACCTGATTTCCTCTTTGTACAACTATTTCTGCGACAACTGCCTGCTCAGGTGCGGGCCGCTTTGGCTAACACCAGCATTACCGATTGCCGCAAGCTAGCTGAAGAAGCTGACAAGTTCTTCCTGGCCAGCCAACAGCAGCACTGCGCGTCCGCGCTCACCCCTGCCCACCCCCACACGCCACCACCTGGTGACTCCATGGTGGTCGCCGCGGCAACCCCCGGTCGGCGACAGGAGCCTGGCCTGTGCTTGTACCATGCAAAGTTCGGGGCCAAGGCGAAAAAGTGCACCTCCCCGTGTAATATCAGCTCGTCGGCCATGGGCGTCGGCGTGGAGGACAACAGGCTACTTTCCTGCGAGACTCCATCTCGGGGCGGCGTTTCCTATGCGACACTGGGGCGCAGAGAAGTGCCGTACCTGCATCGAGTGCGGACGCCCTGTCGGGCGCTCACGGCCCTCCCATGGAAGCTGCTAACGGCAGCTCTATCCGTACGTACAGCACGAGGCACATTGACATGTGTTTTAACGGACAGCGGTTCAGCTGGGATTTTGTCACCGCCGACGTGGCATTTCCCCTCCTCGGTGCAGATTTCCTTTGTGCTCATGGGCTGTTGGTGGACGTCAGGAATCGACGCCTGATTGACGCCGTCAGCTTCGCTTCACACGCATGTGCACACAGCGATACAGGCTCCGTCAGGCTGTCCAGCATGCTCTCCAATGAGGACGTGTTTCTCCATCTTCTCTCCGAGTTCCCTGACCTCACTCAGTCCACATTCCGTCATCTACGACCAAACATGGGGTTGAGCACCACATCGTTACCACCGGCCCGCCGGTGCACGCCCAAGCTCGGCGCCTCGACCCGACCAAGCGCTCTGTCGCCAAGGTGGAGTTTGAGAACATGGAGTGCCTCGGCATCATCCGTCGCTCCAGCAGCCCGTGGGCTTCACCCCTCCACATAGTGCCTAAGCCTGGCGGTGGGTGGCATCCATGTGGTGACTACCGTCGGCTCAATGACGCAACAACACCGGACCGCTACCCGGTCCCTCATATCCAAGATTTCTCCGCCCACCTGGCTGGGAAAGTGATCTTTTCCAAGGTGGACCTCGTCCGTGGATACCACCAGGTGCCCGTCCATCCCGCTGATGTCCCCAAAACGGCTGTGACAACTCCGTTCGGACTGTTCGAGTTCCTGCGCATGCCATTTGGGCTTAAGAACGCCGCGCAGTCCTTCCAACGCCTCATGGACTCAGTGTTGCGGGACCTGCCTTTCCTCTTTGTGTACCTGGATGACATCCTGGTCGCTAGCACCTCTGTGTCCGAGCACTTGTCCCACCTCAGAGCCCTTTTTGAGAGACTAAGCCTGCACGGGTTGATAGATAACCCGGCCAAATGCCAGTTTGGTCTGAGCACCATCAACTTCCTGGGCCACCGGGTCACCAAGGACGGGGCGGCCCCCCTTCCATCTGAGGTGGAGGCCGTCGCAGACTTTCCACGCCCACACACGGCCCAGTCCCTCCGGGAGTTCATTGGCATGGTGTCCTTCTACCACCGGTTTATCCCCCGGGCTGCCGATCTCCTCCTCCCCCTATATGAGGCTCCGAAGGGCACAGCCCCCAAACACGCTGTGGACTGGTCTGCAGAGAGGGACACGGCTTTTAAGGATGTGAAGGCCGCCCTGGCTGACGCGGCGATGCTGGCACACCCTGTGTCTGGAGCGCCCATTGCCATCACGACGGATGCTTCGGACTACGCTGTCGGCGCGGTTTACGAGCAGTGGGTGAGCAGTGCGTGGCAGGCGCTTGCCTTCTTCAGCCGGCAGTTGAACCTGAGAGAGCGCAAATACAGCACCTTTGATCGTGAGCTGCTTGGCCTTTTCCTCGCTGTTAGGCACTTTCGTTTCCTACTGGAGGGCCGTCAGTTCACGGCTTTCGTCGATCACAAACCGCTGGTGTTCGCGATGGCCAAGGTGGCAGAGCCGTGGTCACCCCGCCAGCAGCGACAGTTGGCCTACATCTCAGAGTTTACCACCAACGTGAGGCATGTCGCTGGGAAGTCCAACCCGGTCGCTGACTGTCTCTCCCGGGCCATCGCTGGTGCCGCCCATTTGGGACTCGACTACAGCCAGATGGCGGCTGACCAGGCCGCCGACCCAGGAGTGCAGGCATGCAGGACCGCTGACACAGGGCTGCAGTTGGAGGATGTGGCTTTCGACGACGCCGGCGCCACGCTCCTGTGCGACATCTCTATGGGTCAGCTCCGACCAGTCGTTCCGACTGCTTGGAGGCGACGGGTCTTCGACGCAGTCCATGGGCTGTCTCACCCTGGCAGAAAGCCTTCACAGAGGTTGGTGGCGGCAAAGTTTGCCTGGCATGGACTCAAAAAGGATGTGAGGGACTGGGCTGACACCTGTGTGGAGTGCCAACGCTCCAAAGTGCTCCGGCACGTCAAAGCGCCCCGATACCTTTCACGGTACCTGAGAGGAGGTTCGACCACGTGAATGTGGACCTGGTAGGCCCCCTCCCCCCCTCCCATGGTTTCACATACCTGCTCACCATGGTCGACAGGACCACGCGATGGCCAGAGGCCGTCCCGCTTTTGTCCACGACAGCGCCTGAGGTTGCCCGAGCGTTCATCGGAACCTGGGTCGCCCGCTTTGGCACCCCATCTGACCTCTCCTCAGACAGAGGGCCGCAATTCACGTCAGCACTCTGGGAGGAGATCGCCGCGGGTTTAGGGGTGAGGCTCCATCGCACCACAGCATATCACCCTCAGGCGAATGGATTGGTCGAGAGGTTCTATCGCTCGATGAAGGCCGCATTGCGGGCTACCCTCAAGGACGACCGCTGGGTCGACAAACTGCCTTGGGTCACGCTTGGGCTCAGGACGGCTCCCAAGGAGGACCTCCAGTCCTCATCCGCCGAACTGGTCTACGGACAGCCACTTCGGGTCCCGGGGGATTTCCTTCCCACCGCCACAGCTCCCTGGTCCGCCAGATGCCAACGGACTGCGCTGCAGGAGGAAGCCAGGGCTTTTGCACCGGTCCCCACTTCTCAGCATGGCGGCTCTCAGTCCTATGTCCCCACGGAGCTGCGGTCGGCGGAGTATGTTTTCATCCGTCACGACGCGCCCCGCGGTCCCCTGCAGCCACCCTACGACGGCCCATTTCGGGTACGGGACACTGGAGATAAGCACTTTGTGGTGGAGGTTGGCAGCAGGCTGGAGTGGGTTTCTGTGGACCGCCTCAAGCCGGCTCACTTGGACTTAGACCGCCATGTATGTCTTGCCCTGCCCCCATGGCGGGGGCGCCTCCCAGCTCTGCCCCCCTCCCCCGGCGAGCCACCCCCTGCTTCCCCAGCCCCTCCCTTTCCCCGGTCCAGCTGTGAGGACTGCTGCTTTGCCTGCGGTTAACCAGCCCCCAGCTCCTGTTCAGCGGAGCCGTTGGGGCAGAGAGATCCGCCCCCCTTGCCACACTGACTTTTCGTATTAAGGCGAATTCTGGGGGGACGTGTGTAGTGGTTATAGGGCTACATAATTCCCCTTATTGAGCTGGTAGGAACGTTAGTTTACAGCTGCTGTTTCCTCGGTTCGGGTTTACAGTGACACACTTCCGCTGTGCGGGTTTTTTGTTGTTGTTGTAATGGTGGAAGGAATAAATGGTGCACGTTGTGTAGCCGAAAGAGAAAGTTGTCACGACTCCTGCTTGAGCTCCTCTACACTGTGGTGTTATTGATATCAGGTACTTTGCAGTGTTGTGATGCTTCTACTGCGAGTATGTCTGTGCACAAGCTCTCAAGTTCTTTGGCTTCTTTATAAGTATTTCAAAACAGTCAATGATAGAAGTGCAGTTGCTATAGTTATCCCTGAAACAGATGGGCAGATTGACCTGCATTTGTTCCTTTGATGGCCAAAATATAAGTGGTGACAGTCTAACATACATGACATCTAATGTACTATTAAATATTCTAGTCACTTGTCTTAGACATATGAAATAGACAAAAAATAGAGAGGTAAATTTAGCCTCATTCTCATCAGTGTTAACAGAAAGCTATGAAAGGGAGTCAGTCTTAGACTAGCTTTCAGAAATCCTGACAGAAAGGTAAAGACAACCATCAATTTAGCATAGCTTGGAAAGCCTGTGAGTTCCTGTACCATTCCATCATTTCCTATAAATGCGTCTTTGTTAAAAGAAAGCAGATCAACTTTGTCCTTCAGACTATGAACCTCTGCTCTAAGTCAAGCACACTCATTTGTTAATGCTTTGACTGTAGCTTTGCAGGCTGCACTTGAGCATGGTTCCACGATGCCTGGGCTATGAGTGGCTTGAGAGTAATTGTGCTCACAGTCTGCCTGTACTCCTATGGTGTTGTCAGTGTCATCGCTGGTGCTGGAAGGGGCCACAGTCTCATGATCAGTGTCACTGCTAGGGGCCAAAGTCTCAGTCCTTTTCCGTCTCATCTGCTGGGTATGCTCAAACCTACTGTTGGCATAGATGTCTGTGAATGTTCTCATTCATCCAGGTCATAGTTATCCAAAGGAATTGAATCAAGAGCAACTGGTTATATATAGTCTGACTAGACCAAGCTAGTCAGGCTAGCTTGGTCTAGTCAGAAAGGCACGAACCGATGAAGCCTCTTGGATGAGAGGCGAAACATCTTCACGGATATATAACCAAGTCCTGTTGCACTTGATTCAATTCCTTTGGATGTTGGCATAAATGTTTTTCTGCCGCTGTCCAGCTGAAGTGTGTGCAAACAGGCTGGGTACATAACCAGGGCTCATAGGGTTGTAATTTTTTCTTCCTAAGCAGACAGAGAGGCAAGAATGGTAGAACATTACATGTGTGCATACCATCAAGATATTGACCAACCTGAGCAAGGTAATTTCCCTTTCATCTTTTTCCCTTTCTCTTTCATCTTTTTCTCTCTTTATTCACCTTTATGCTGCAGGTAAGTACTGTAATGTATATTTAACAAGAAGGGTGATCTCAGCGCGCATCTGCTGATCGGCAATCCGGTGCTTCTCAGTGAGGACAAGCATCAAGGTAGAGAGGAACACTGGAGCAACCCTGGCAGCTGAAGCCTTTTTATTAAGGTGCAAGTGAAAGAGGGTGCTAGAAGGGAGCTAAAAGATACAAATAATAATTAGCTAAGTTAAAGGCAAACGTAATTTACCGGTGACAAAGTGTTGACTGAACAATCGAGTTAGAAGTTGGCAGCCAGTGGTCCCTTCTGATTGAAGCCAGCCCTTTATTCCGCCGATCCAGCTCCTTTTGGGATTGAATAAAATTGTAGTCCAGGGTTTCTCTGACGACTGTTGTTACAGCCAACAGCACAACATATTCCTGGCATATTGTATTAACTTTTTTGTGTCTAGCGACTCTAGAATCACAACTAGTCTACTCTGTCAGTAGTGGTTGTACAGCTGTGACCCGGACAAAGAGAGAGCGGAAGGCGGGGGAACACCCTGGACAGGTCGCCAGTCCATCTCAGGGCAGACACATTCACGCCAAGGGACGATTTAGTAAATCCGATTCACCTGAACTACATGTCTTTAGACTGTGGGAGGAAACCCACGCAGAGAACATGCAAACTCAACACAGAGGATGACCCCCAAGGACCACCCCAGGGTAGTCCAACCTTAGGCGACCGCGCAAACCACTGAGCCACCGTGCCGCCCCTGTCAGAAACTTATGCAATGAAAATGGTAGACAAGCTATCCGGCATACATTTGCATGAGGGTGGATTAGGGGGTCACATACTTTGTACAGGCAAATTTTATTTCCTTATGCAGATTCTGTGTGTGTAAACTATGTGTGTAAATCTTAACAGATTTACAGTGGGAATCAAGAGGCAAGTCTGGTCATAGCCTAAAATACACGTACACTAACACACGCATGCGCGCGCGCACGCACACACGCACACACATAAACGCCTGCACTTACACGCACACTCATCCACACACACACATACAAATTCACATGCACGCATACACGCACACGCTGCTGTTCATATGACAGTGATTATTTCGGTATTGAGAGGAGGGCGTGGCGTGTGCCTTCCTCTCAATGCCAGCCAGTGTCGAGCGCTTTAAGATGAAATCCAGCCTTGACTTTCAGTTGTAGCGGTCAGCTCTCTTCTTAAGCCGTTACACACAAGAAAGATCAACATTATTATTATTGTTATTTACCGCTTTGTCCATTCAGGCGACTTTATGCCACGTTGATTCGTGTTTATGCAACCGTTTGAACAGTAGCCTACTTTTATCCGTTATTTAGAGTCATTTCTATGCTGGTCGTGATCCAAAGTCCGTCACGTTATTCACGATCAAGTGTGTGTGTGTGTGTGTGTGTGTGTGTGTGTGTGTGTGTGTGTGTGTGTGTGTGTGTGTGTGTGTGTGTGTGTGTGTGTGTGTTTTTCCATCGATATTTTAGTACTTGTTTCCAACTTCGATGACATTCCAGGGGGGACAAACCGAAAAGACCGATTTTTAAAGGAACCACACCGGACTCAAAACGTGTTGCTTCCAGGCTACTCAGGGTAAGTGGCATCTTTAACCGGTATGATTCGCAGCTTTTGCTCGGTAGGGTCGCTGCCATAACGATCCCCTTAATACCAGTGCCCCTATAACGAGGTTAGCTCGGACGTATTACGGGTCATAACGGCGCATTCTGGAGGCATGCCGTCCTGCATTTAACCCCTTCTGTTTTGCAGTTTACGTTGTCTCTCTGTATATACATCTCACGAAATGTGTTAGTTTCATCTTTCCTTTGCTTTTGTTTTTCCTCGTCGTGTTATGTTAATAGCTTTTGCCACGAGCTTCTGAGTCTAGTCACGCGCTTTGCCCTGACTAACTTCTTGGGTATGCGCGGCGGCTCCTAGCGGTGTTCTGGTGTTTTTCGACTCCCCCGCAGAATCGGACTCCCCTTGCAGTGAGGCTAATTTAGGTTAGGCTAACCCTAACCCCGTGACCCCAGCATCCCCCCCCCCCAAACAACCCTAAACCTCTAACCCTAACCCGTTCACGTCAAGGGGAGTCAGATTCCACTGGGGAGTCAGACAATTCTATAACGCCGGGAAATGTACCCGCGACATGGGAGAGATTAAATGGAGGTTTGTATACGTGCACGGAGATCCCCCGTCCCTGACGTTTGTTCTCGCCTTTTCATATTGGCCATTGCGGTGAAGTTGAGTCAAGGCGACTTTCACGTGATGAAATTGGGTCAACTCAAGGGACGGCAGGTGTTTGCGGTTGGGGAAAGGGACTTTTGCTACTGGTACCTGTGTGAATAATCTGACAATTTTGTTCAATTTTTCGCATCGTCTCCTTCCTCTGAATTTCACTTTCCTGGCCTATCAATTCAATGAGCTTCATTGATAACGATGCTTTCTACATGTGCATATTTTGCCAAAGCATGGATATAAATATGAATATGAATGAAAGAGAAATTAAATGAGATGAAATAAAATGAATTGCTCAGATGATGTTTAAAAAAAAACCCCAAAACAAAACGGGGGAAAAAGAATACATTTGCTTTCAACAGAGGGTATAGAGAAGTCACGTGTTCGTTTGATTAGAGTGTGACGTCACATTTTGTGAACATATTTGTCACGTTTCGAGATTTTCTCCCAGAACTCACGTGTTTCCTTTTATTTTAGATTTTTGAAATGCCTTTCCCTCTCTCGTCCCCTAGCAAACACAGGAATTTAACTCGTGTTTTCTTGCAATATTCCACCAACAGCCCAGAAGGGATGAAGTTATCATGTGCTTTAGTTCACTCTCTCTTCACTGATGCTCTCATCCCTGACGATCCATGTTCCTCTTACGCCTGATTGCTTTAAATATTTAAACTGTGAAAACTGAGCTGGAAGAATGCAGTGGCTGTGTTGTTGTTGCCTGGTGGAGTCACGGTTTGCAGGGGGACTTCCCTTGTCCTCTGTTACTCATCACCACCTCCGCTCTTGTTTTAGGAGCACAGCTAAGAATCATGTTACATAGTGAAACGTGCACACACACACACCAAAACACACACACACACACACCAAAACACACAGGGTCCTAGAACTCCTGTGCCATTTCAACTCAACTCATCTGTGGGTGTTTTGCTTTTTTCTGCACTGACTTTGAAACTCAAATAAAATCCTAACTGGAAACCACCTCAATAGTTATAGTAAAAGCATGCTGGCATTTTGTCTCTCCTCCAGCTTCCTCACTGTGCAAGTCAGGCTTTACGCCCATCTGCAGCCCTTCTCCTCAGAAGTGATGTTTTCCAAAGCCACCGCAAACTTTACCCGTCAGATTGACCCGGATGAAATCCTCATCCCTGTCTCCCGCCTAAATGACTCAGACAAACTGGTTCCCATGGCGATTATTGTCAAGCGAAAACGCCTTTGGTTCTGGCAGAGACCCAAGTACCAGCCAACTGACTTCACCCTCAGTGACTTGCTGGTGGAGGACACAACTCTTAGTCCAGGTATTGTATGTATGTGGGTGCGTCCTTGAAGAATTTCATCTTGAAATTTAAAGTAGATATCTAATTCAGAAAATGTTATCTGATGTCGATTGATGAAAGTTATATCTCAAAGTTACTTTTTTTTGCAAGTAAAGGTTAACATGTCATAATTCTACTGTGGCTTGAACTTGTCAACATTGATTTTGTTGGTCACTCCTTTAAAGTGGCATTCTCATTTGGGAATGAAGCACACACACACACACACACACACACACACACACACACACACACACACACACACACACACACACACACACACACACACACACACACACACACACACACACACACACACACACACACACACACACTGTGCATGCAAACTAATGCCTATCCATTCACATACTAATAGCACATGTCCTGTCAGTCGTGTCTGAGACTGACTTCCTGGGCTACCAGGGAACATTTACAGACACCCTGAGTGGGAAGTTGGATGCTAAGGCCGGCGTAGTTAGCGTCAACCTGGAAGGGCAGGGTTCATCCAAGCTCCAATCATCTTTTGGCAAACTGAAGAAACAGGAAGTGGATGTAAAGCAGTTACTACAAGACTCCCGAGACAGGTACTTAAATGGGAACAATTCAATTTCCTGTCAACATACTGTTACCATCTGTCAAGTAAAATACATTGATGTCATCTTATGGCAGAAATTCATTGGTAGTGCAAAAAACGGTGGGATGAGTGTTCTTTTCCAAAAATTTTGTTATTTCTTTTTCAGAAATAATAGAATTACAACAGATAGAAATGAAATACCTGTGACTTTACAGTGCCTTGCAAAAGTATTCAACCCCTTTGACAGTCATCACTAATTTCTGGATTATAAAAGTTCTTGTATAACCAAAGTGAAGGCTGTGTCCGTATTCTCAGCATAAAGTCAAACATGTTTTCGGTGGGTGTCGGACCCTGCCAAGGTTGTCCCTTGTCTCCGATTCTGTTTGTGATATTCATGGACAGGATCTCAAGGTGCAGCCAAGGTGAGGAGTGTGTCCATTTTGAGAACCTCAGAATTACATCTCTGCTCTTCACAGATGATGTGGTTTTGTTGGCTTCATCAGAACGCGACCTCCAGTGCACACTTGGGCGGTTTGCAGCTGAGTGTGAAATGTCCGGGATGAGAGTCAGCACCTTCAAGTCTGAGGCCATGGTTCTCTATTGGAAAATGGTGGATTGCTCCCTCCTGGTTGGGGATGAGTTGTTGCCTCAAGTGAAGGAGTTCAAGTATCTCGGGGTCTTGTTCACGAGTGAGGGTAGGATGGAGCGGGAGATTGACAGGCGGATTTGTGCAGCATCAGTAGTAATGCGGACATTTTACTGGACCGTTGTGATGAAGAAGGAGTTGAGTCGGAAGGCAAAGCTCTCAATTTACCAGTCTGTCTTCGTTCCAACCCTCACCTATGGTCATGAGCTTTGGATAGTGACTGAAAGGGTGAGATCGCAGATACAAGCAGCTGAAATTAGTTTCCCTGTAGGTCATCTGGGCTCAGCCTTAGTGATAGGGTGAGGCGCTTGGACATCCAGAGTAAGCTCAGAGTAGAGCCGCTGCTCCTTCGTGTCGAAAGGAACCAGTTGAGGTGGTTCGGGCATCTGATTAAGATGCCTTCTGGGCGCCTTCCTTTGGAGGTTTTCTGGTCACGTCCAACTGGGAGGAGACCCCAGGGTAGACCCAAACTCGCTGGAGGGACTACATGACCAACCTGGCCTGGGAATGTCTTGGGATCCCCCGAGAGGAGCTGGAGGGCGTTGCTGGGGAGAGGGACGTCTGGAGTGCCCTACTTAGCTTGCTGCTACCATGACCCGACCCCGGAGAAGCGACCGATGATGAGATAAAAGATTCTCACACAGCTGTTCCTGAACAATATTATTTTTGTGAACTAACAGCATGTTCCCAAAGCCAAAATAAGTTATGTTTCGCTGACTTTTTATTAATAAATTGAAAATTAAAATGTAGTGCTTGCAAAAGTGTTCAACCCCTTGTGCTCTAACAGCTCCAAGTTTACACAAATGACAAATTATTCCTAAAACAAACTCAGGTTAACACAATTTGACATAATTAGTGTACAGCTGCAAGATATTAAAGTATCATTTATGGGTATAAAAAGCTCTCTGTGTAAAGTTCATTAGGCGGGCGTGAACTCTCATCAGAAAATGAAGACAAAGCAGCATAATACTGAAGTAAGAGACAAAGTGATTAAAATGCAGAAGGCTGGAAAGGGATACAAAACAATATCCAAGTGTTTGGATGTCCCACAGAACACTGTTGGATCCATTGTCAGAAAGTAGAAGCTGTATCACACTACCCAGATGCTTTGTAGGACAGGCCGTCCCTAAAAGCTAAATGTTCAAGCAAGACGTGGGCTGGTGAGGAAAGCCACAGATGATCCTGCAATCACTTTGAAGGAGCTCCAAAGGTCAGTGGCTGAAACGAGTAAATGTGCATGAGTCAACCATATTAGGGGCTCACCATAAATCTTGCCTGCATGGGAGGGTGGCAAGAAAGAAGCCGTTCCTCAAAACTATGCATATAAAAGCATGCTTTGAGTTTGCTACCAAGCATGAGAGAGACCCAGTTAGGATGTGGGTGAAGGTTTTGTGGTCAGATTAGATGACAGCTGAGCTTTTTGGCCAAAACTTGAAGTGTGTGTGGCACAAACCTAACACTGTTCATGCCCTAAAAAACACCCTCCCTAGAGTGAAGCTTGGTGGCAGCAGCATAATGCTATGGGGTTGTCTGTCATCTAGAGGCACTGGGAAGCTTGTTCAGATTGAGGGAAGAATGGATGGACAATGATCCTAAGCCAAGGCTAAAGCAACAAAAAGAACTATTGGTCGTGCACTGCACAAATCTGGCCTTTATGGAAGAGTGGCAAGAAGAAAGCCATTGTTAAAAGAAAATGATAAGAAGTCCCGTTTGCAGTTTGCCAGAAGCCATGTGGGGGACACAGCAAACATGTGGAAGAAGGTGCTCTGGTCAGATGAGACCAAAATTGAACTTTTTGGCCTAAATGCAAAACGCTATGTGTGGCGGAAAACTAACACTGCACATCACTCTGAACACACCATCCCCACTGTCAAACATGGTGATGGCAGCATCATGCTCTGGGGGTGCTTCTCTTCAGCAGGGACAGGGAAGATGGTCAGAGTTGATGGGAAGATAGATGGAGCCAAATACAGGGCAATCTTGGAAGAAAACCTGTTGGAGTCTGCAAAAGACTTGAGACTGGGGCGGAGGTTCACCTTCCAGCAGAACAACGACCCTAAACATAAAGCAGGGCTACAATGGAATGGTTTAAAACAAAACATATTCATGTGTTAGAATGGCCCAGTCAAAGTCCAGACCTAAATCCAATTGAGAATCTGTGGCAACATCTGGAAACTGCCGTTCACAAACGCTCTCCATCTAATCTGACTGAGCTTGAGCTATTTTGAAAAGAAGAATGGGCAAACATTTCAGTCTCTAGGTGTGCAAAGCTGGTAGAGACATACCCCAAAAGACTTGCAGCTGTAATTGCAGCAAAAGGCAGTTCCACAAAGTATTGACTCAGGGGGGCTGAATACTTTTGCACACCACACTTTTCAGTTTTTTATTTGTAAAATTTTTTTAAAATCATGTATAATTTTCTTTGTACTTCACAATTGTGTGCCACTTTGTGTTGGTCTTTCACATAAAATTCCAATAAAATATATTTATGTTTGTTGTCGAAACGTGACAAAATGTGGAAAAGTTCAGGGGTATGAATACTTTTGCAAGCCACTGTATTTTGGCTTTGGGAACATGCTGTTAGAGTTTATGGGTTCACAAAAATAGTATTGTTCAGGAACAGATGTGTGAGTATCTTTTATAATACAGAGTTTAGTGATGACTGTCAGGGGGTTGAATACTTTTGCAAGGCACTGAACGTCGGGGCTAATATATTGAAAATATCTAAAGGAGAAAGAATGTTAAGACCTTTATTGCTTGTGTGGCTTTTGGGATTTCCATCTTCATTTTAATCTAGAAGGATTGGACCAAAGTGGTTATGATCAACATTTTTAATCCCCCATCGTGGTCTCTTTATGTTGAAGCTTGTTTGGTATCTTCATTGGCTAGCTTTTCCCCACATATCAAACACATCCCCTGTTCCAGTGAACTTTTTGGGTTGTCTAGCTATCATTGCATCTCTGTTGAACCTCGATCAGCTCTGGTGGACAAAAAATACCAGTGGAGATTGTTTCTCAATTTGGGGGGACAGCATGCAAATCCTGTGCACACTGCTTGTGTGGGAGACTCAGTTGCCCCAAATCTATAAAAATCACAAATGTAAATCTCTTTTCACTGGTTCATTTCAAAATGGAGCATTCTTGGAATGCCTCCTTAGCCAAATAGTTATAGTGCATGCCACATGGTTGGAACGGTCGCCGGTTTGATTCCAGCCAGCGACCTTGTTGCATGTCATACCCCTCTCTCTCTCTCTCACATTTCCTGTCTGTCTCTTCACTGTCACTATCTAATAAAGGTTAAAAAATAGTGTTTTTGATTGCAACAAACAAATTTAAAGTATGTAACTTGATATTGCATTTCCTCCTAACGCACAAACTCCTGGTAATCTGGTCTGTGGGTTATGATCATCTGCCAAACCGGACATAGCTTTCTGCAGCCCACTTTCTTTGGGAATTTATTGACTAACCTAACTTTGAATGTGATGGCCCTACATTTTGTTGTCTAAGAACTTCACCAGATATCTCTCTTGCTTCCAACCCTCCGCTTCTCCGCCCTTCCCCAGGCTGGTGAACATGCAACATGTGCTGGTGCAGCAGTTGGAGAAGCGGGCCGACGTGCTGGCTGTGCTTAAGGAGAAGGTCCTCACCACCAGTTCCTGCTCCATCACTGAGACACAGCAGAAGCGGGGTGGCTGTGGGGGGGTGCTGGGCAAGATGGTGAGCATGCCAGAGGTGGGTATGGAATTGAGGGTGTATGTGTATGTGAGCGTGCACGCATATGTGTGTGTGTGTGTGTGTGTGCGGGGGGTGGGATGGCTTGTCTATGTACTAACTCTTGTTAGTTCTTTTAGAAAGTTTGATGTTTCATTGTGTTGTTTAAAATTTTGTGTGTGGGGCGTCCATGTAGCGTAGTGGTCTATTCCGTTGCCTACCAACATGGGGATTGCCAGTTCAAATCCCTGTGTTACCTCTGGCTTGGTCCGGCGTCCCTACAGACACAATTGGCCGTGTCTGCGGGTGGGAAGCCGGATGTCGGTATGTGGCCTGGTCGCTGCACTAGCGCCTCCTCTGGTTAGTCGGGGCACCTGTTCGGGGGGGGGTACTGGGGGAAATAGCGTGATCCTCCCACACGCTATGTCCCCCTGGCGAAAGTCCTCACTGTCAGGTGAAAGGAAGCGGCTGGCGACTCCACATGTATCGGAGGAGGCATGTGGTAGTCTGCAGCCCTCTACGGATTGGCAGAGGGGCTGGAGCAGCGACCAGGATGGCTCGGAAGATTGGGATAATTGGCCGCATACAATTAGGGAGGAAAAGGGGGGGGGGAATCCAAAAAAAAATGATGTGTGTTTTTTCCTGTATGCACTGTTAGGTATGTGTCAAGGACAACAACACCATTGAGAGAGACAGTGATGTTTCCTTGGAGATCCCCCGTGGAACGGTCATTGCCTACAGTGTTTTAGAGCTGGAGATAAAGAAAGATGGACAGTATGGTTAGTATGTGAGAGTGTGCACCTCAAATAAGGCTGTGTGTGTGTCTACTGGATGGTTAGTGAGGGGTAAGCTTAAGTTTCAGTTGGTTTAGTGGTTTGCACCAGAGGCAGCCCACAAAAAAGTTTGCACTTGGCTCTCGCTTTCCAAAATTACCGCATCACTCCTCAGTTTGGATGTGTTTAATCCCAGTAATTAGGTTATTGGTTTTCATGTACTGTAAAGTACACTTAGTACCAAAGCATAGAGTACAAAAGCATATAGCAAAGTTTAATCTTTTGATGTCTCACCACAAACGATGACCCGACTGGACTTTTTCATGCAGGAAACTACAGCTGAGGGCCACCTTCTGATTGACATATGTGAAACACTTCTTTTTTTTAAAATCATTTTTTATCTAGAGCACTGAAGGCTGCAAAATGTGCTAAACCCCCACTGTGGCTGCCTTATAAGATGCAAATGATAGACAAAGGAGTGTCTCTTATTCTGTCTCCCCTTTCTTGATTGTGCCTGTGTCCATATGAGTGATATGCCTCTGCGCACTATCGCTAAACAGTATTGGAAAACAGTCAACAGTGTGATATTTTTTTTTTTTTGTGCAATATGAGGAGTTACATAATTTCAGATAAATGCAGCTTTTATCTGTCAAAGCTCCATTTGGGGAAAAATTATCGTTCTGGTAATGACAAGGGTGATTTTAGAGGGAGAAATAAAGCATTCGTCCAAGAAGTCATTAAATTAGACCAAATTATGTTATTTATCAGATGTGAGGACTTTTTTTCAAAAGTAGTAATAAAAAAGGGGCTTTTGCTAGATATTTTTCCACCAAGCAATAAGAGTTTTAGCCTGACATGACTAATGACTTACGTTGCATCCTTTGCAACATGACGATTGGACGCAAGCATATTAAGATGCAGATTCTGAAATATGTTGTTTAGCCTTTGTCTGCATGGTGTATACCGATACGTGCCTGTTTGCATGCCTGTGTCAGTGTGTGTTTTTAATGTGTGTATTTTCAGAGCTGTGTCTACAACCCGCTACTCTGGGAGGCTTTGAGGCAGACTCGGTCACAGCCTCTCCATTCCTCGACTCCTTTGACACTCTCTGTGTGGTGGATGGGCTTGTGTGGAGAGAGAAGGTCCCAGAGAGAGAATCTTTATACTCACTGCAAAGTGGTTTGTGCCCATCATTCATTTACTTCTTCACTCTTTCATGCAATCATTTGGCCATGTGAGTCTAAATACCCTACAGTTGGCCAAATCCGCTTTACAATTTTCCACCCCTGCAGGACGCAATCACAAATAAGTGAAAAGAAGAAGCGAAATTAGTTTACATCTGTCTGAATCACAGATGGAATGATTTCAATTCCCATTTTCCTTGTTGTTTGATGGCACTGGCCACTAGATAGCACTGAAAAAGGAAGTGCTACGAAAAATACCAAGTACAAGGGTTGAGACAAGAATTTTGCTCAAGTTGAATAAGCCCATCTAATGTAAGTCAAATGACTGGTTGGCATATTTTTCCTGTTTCGGCCAGCTAGTGAAATCCAAAAGCAAATGTGCAGTCGCTCCCTGTCTCCTCCAGATTTGCAGAAACTGGAAATGTGTCTGCGTGACCTGGCAGAGCTCCCAGAGTTAACCCGCTCCGCCTTGTCCCAGAAGCTCCAATATACTCTGAAAGACAGAGGCGCACTCTCACTACTTGAGCACATGGTGAGTAAACACTCGACCTGAAGGGCAGTCATTTGTGGTACATGTGGCACCAGTGCAACCAGCAATTCTTCTCTTCTTCTTCCATCTTTTACTTTGCAATTCATCTGGCTGTCTTTTGCTGTGTCCGTCTGTTGTAATGTCACGAGAGGTCACTAGGGTGGGGCCGTGCAATATAACTGGGGGGGGGGGGGGCAAAAATTTAAGGTTCAAAAGAAGTTGTAAGCTTTAATCTCCAGTATGCAGGTAATTAACAGGTAACTCAGGTAGTTCTTTTAATCAAAACCAAAGTCCAAGAACAAACTTAAAACATCCCAGAGGAGAAAAAGGTGGTTTAAAACTCAACAGAATTCCACAGTGTTCCACATAAGCTGTCAGTTTTCCCCTTTTTCGGGGGCCTTCTTTCACTTGAACAGTTCTCAGTCGTTATACTTTCCTGAATGTAGGTGGTCTTTCCAAATTCTGTTTGCCTAGCTCCTTCCAACCGTGTGCTCTCTCTTCCTCTGCTTCTCTCATTCTGGCGTTTGTGAAGCTCCAAAGTCCTGCTTCAATTAGGTGGCGCCTGCATCTGTGAGTAGTGAGGCATTCTGGGAGACGTAGTGTGTGCAGCGGCTGCCATTTTGTGTTGTAGCAGCGGATCCTGTATGGAAATGTAGCAGCACCCCCTCAACTGCATGACCCCTTGTGATGCCACACTGTCTGTCTGTTTTTCTCTCATCTCTCCCTATTGCTCTCTTTTCCAGCTGGAGGACTGGTGTAGAGGCAAGCCGTCTGCAATGACCGGGCTGGAGTCTGACAGTCACAGTGGCTCTGTGTGTAGCGTACTGGACCTGCTCAGACCCGACCCAGACAAACACACCAACACCCCTGCTCACCTGACCGCTGCTCACATGTTGGTCAGCGCCATAGAAGGTTAGTGACAATGTAGCTCAGTCATTACCAATGTCTTAGACTTCAGTCGTTTCCAATGTTTTTTGTCTTGACCTAATCTTGGTTTGTGTTGAACTTTAGAGTTAGGTGATTTTTTTTTTCATTCTCTTAATTCCAAAAATGGTTGTTGGGCATGCTTCGCTTTCGTGATATCCCACTTTATATTCTTGCGTGAGTGCTGCTCACTATAGTTACATCCTTACACATGCACCATGTCAAGCCATTGGTTTTCTATGGAGAGAGTAGTTGGCACTCAACTTAGAGACACCACCACCTTGGGCAACACACGCTGCTCAAAATGTACACCTTGTCACTGAAAGTACTTGAGTATATTTGTCATTTCAGCCTTCGACTTCTGTATTTCATGCTTGCAGTATTACCTGATGAAGCTCTGAGTCTTCTGTGTGACTGTGGTCCTGATATTCTGCAGGCCCTCAATACACTGGTAAATCTAACTCATCACATCTATCATTCTGTCAGTCTGTCTGTTTACATGTATGTGTGTATGCCGGCTGGCCGGCCTGCCCCAAACACCTACCATCTGTACCATTAATGTCAGTGACATGAGTTGTTGTGGAAATGATGGATCCTCTGACAGTGACTTGAGCTGAACGCATCACTTTTATTGACGCCAGCAAAATATAAACTTAAACCATTCACAGGCCAGTTTATCACCATTACTGTGGTTCAAAACTAACACCAATCTGACTCCATGTCTTTCCATACTGAGACATGTTGCATCCCGTGAACACTGATCAGCCAAAACATTAAAACCACTGACAGGTGGAAGGCTAGCCCGTCTGGTCCGGTCCCACAGAAGAGCTACTGTAGCTCAAATTGCTGAAAAAGTTAATGCTGACTATGATAGACAGGTGTCAGAACACACAGTGCCGCACATGCTGTGTATGAGACTGTGTAGCTGCAGACTGGTTCAGCTTGCCCATGATGACCCATTCTCCACTGAAAGACCCTACAATGGGCATGTGAGCGTCAGAACTGGACCATGGAGCAATGGAAGAAGGTGGCCTGGTCTGATGAATCACGTTTTCTTTTACATCATGGGGATGGCCGTGTGTGTGTGTGTTGTTTATCTGGGGAAGAGATGGCACCAGGATGCACTATGGGAACAAGGCCGGCCGATGGAGGCAGTGTGATGCCCTGGGCAATGTTCTGCTGGGAAGTCTTGGGTCCTGGCATTCATGTGGCTGTTACTTTGACATGTACCACCTAAACATTTTTGCAAACCAGATACACCCCTTCATGATAACGGTATTCCCTGATGGCAGTGGACTGTTTCAGCAGATAATGCACCCTGCCACACTGCAAAAATTCAGGAATGGTTTGAGGAACATAACAAAGAGTTCAAGGTGCTGCCTTGGCCTCCAAATTCCCCAGATCTCAATCTGATCGAGCATCTGTGGGATGTGCTGGAAAAACAAGTCCGATCCATGGAGGCCCCATCTCACAACTTATAGGATTTAAAGGATCTGCTGCTAGCATCTTGGTGCCAGATACCAGAGGACAACCTCCAGAGGTCTTGTGGAGTCCATACCTCAACGGGTCAGAGCCATTTTGGTGGCACAAGTGGAGCCTACACAATATTAGGCATGTGGTCAAAATGTTTTGGCTGATCGGTGTGTGTCAGGTCCCAGTCTTTTCCACTTTGCTTCAATTTCCAGCAACATGGACACCTCAGGGCATATTATTGCCGTGCTTCAGCTAGCAAAAGAAAAAAAAAGATTCTAATTTCAGCTGTTTCATTTCTACTTAATAAAAGACTGAATTCAAAGAAGAAACACGTAATTTTATTACTCCCTCAAATGACCAGTCTAGTGTGACATGCTGAATAGTTTGACATAAACATAACCCAGCCTGATGCTTCCCCACCATGTGGTACCCACCATTCATACTGCAGTCACCCAATCTCCTCCAGTGGCGGCTGGGGCTTTCTTACACAAGGGAAACTCGTTAGTCAAATATCTAATGGTAGTGGAGTGGTCAACTCTATTCTAAACCGAGTTCGTCTTTGTACTTGTTTGTAAATTCCTCCCTGAAGTCAGCCAGCATAGGGCCTATTTAGACCTATTATTGAACACTTTTGGGGGGGGGTTCCCCCCCTTTTTTTCTCCCCAATTGTACTTGGCCAATTACCCCACTCTTCCGAGCCGTCCCGGTTGCTGCTCCACCCCTCTGCCAATCTGGGGAGGGCTGCAGACTACCACATGCCTCCTCCGATGCATGTGGAGTCGCCAGCCGCTTCTTTTCACCTGACAGTGAGGTGTTTCACCATGGGGACATAGCGTGTGGGAGGATCACGCTATTCCCCCCAGCCCCCCCCCCCAAACAGGCGCCCTGACCAACCAGAGGAGGCGCTTAGTGCAGTGACCAGGCCACATACCCACATCCGGCTTCCCACCCGCAGACACGGCCAATTGTGTCTGTAGGGATGCCTGACCAAGCTGGAGGTAACACGGGGATTTGAACTGGTGATTCCTGAGTTGGTAGGCAACGGAATAGACTCCTACGCTATTATTTAACACTTTTGATTCATGCTTGTGCCTCCCATGTTTTCCTATGGCAATCACTTCCAGTCTGTTTAACTGTGTTCTTACTTTTACCCCTCCTATGCGTACTACTTCCTGTTTAGCAGAGTTAACTGGGGAAAAAAACCCCACTTTTTTTTGAACTTTTTTCTCTTTTTTTTTTTTTTGCTCCATTCCTCCAGGCCATTCATTATCAAACCTCTTCTTTATACTACTTCCACGCGCCAACCTACCAAATGGCAAACCGCTCTACCTCTTCCCGTTTTAGTGTTAAATTTGAGATTTTTATCTTTGGTCTCAACGTCTTTTACTGCGGCATGCGGAACCCACACTAATCCCACTCCACCACCCAGCTTCGCCATTCTGTGCACTGAGAACAATATTTCATTTATTCATTCAGGATGTACATTTAATGACATGATTCTCAAGGACCAGTTTCATGTCCACATATAAGTCCATGCTAGTTCTTAACTACATCCCTTGTATGCAAGGTAGCGCTGGTTTAATGGTGACGTTAAAAGAACGTGTTGTGTGTTTACACTGGGGCATGCAGATTTTGAGTGTGTGAGAACTGCTCGGATGTATACTACATTTTCAAGAGTATGCAGCTGATGTGACAAGATGGACACAGATGCCCCATAATGCATTGCGCCTGTGTAACATCTGTGAGTTGTAGCTAGACAGCCACGGTTCAAGGCTAACAGTGACGAAGGATATCGATGCACTTCATACTTATTACATCAACCAGTGTCCCCTGCAGAGTTCTTTCTCATTGTACCCACAAGAACAGATAAAATCATAGTGCAAACAACCATCTTCCCCAGCATGTTTCACCAAGTGTGTGTGGATGTGCGCACACACACACACACACACACACACACACACACACACACACACATGCACGCACAAACAACTCCGGTGCTGTTAACCTGTTAGTCTGGCGTTGTCTAATTCTGTAGCCTTTCTTATCTATCCAACAGATCTGCAGTTTAAGGGATAGCTGCCAGTGTCTGCCCATCGAGTCTCTCCCCCTCCCCCTGCAGGATGATGAGGCCTTTGATTTGGCGGCTCGACTCTTTGGGTCGTCCAATATGATACTGAGCAGGGAGACTGATGGGCTTCAGGCAGAGACAGGAAATAAACCAGGGGTGCTCCCGCTGGTTCTCTGTGTCGCTGTGCAAGGATTGGCCCTTTTGTGAGCTTTGCAAAGTTAGTGTGTTTGCATTTGCATGTTTCGAAATGTTAGCAGCAGTTGTCTGTCTGTTTTTCCCATTACTTTAAAGTTATATTCTGAAGAGTGAAGAATAACAGTTATTATACTATATTCTACACTCAACTATATTTATTTGCTGCCTTGCATATTTTATTCCTTTACGTGGCTCCTTTCTTTCTTGTTAGGTTTTTTTGCATCTAAAAACCGCCTTCCCTCTAATTTATTTTTGTACATGTTCTATAATTTAAGCTATAATTATATATGCCTGTTTTGATGGTGCTGTCCCACTCAAACATATTTTTTTTAAAAGTTGAATTTTGTTCATTGTGCAGATTGATAAGAATGTGCAATTGCTGGATTGTGTTGTGTAATGAGTTTGGTCTTTGATTGAATAAAAAAAGTCACTCATTCATATTTATTACCTCCTCCGCATTTGTACCTTGTGATGCATTTTGGCTATGCGTAGAATTTTTAAGATTATTAAGAAATTGATTTTTTTTTTTTACTTTTGAAATGATGCTGCTCTTTATAGAATTATCTACTACTGCTTTATGAGCATGGTGCAGTGAGAGGAACTGGCCACAAATGTTGCTACACTAGATAATCAGATATAGTTATATAAGCTTATAAGCTCACATTCCTGCACTTATGGCATAGCATACCACGAAAAGTGCAATGTGATTTTTTTTTTTGTGGTAAATGTGCTCGAATGTGTGAGTTAATGCCTGTGTATGCCTATGTGGACTATGACATCTCAAGCTAACATCTGTAATGAATTGTCTCCCTCTTACCCTGTCTTCAAAACATCTAAATTTCACGAAATTTTGGTAACTCGTGTTTAGTGAAAAATTTGCGTGGAAAACATGAGTGTTTACATCCCTAAGTCTGTATATAGGCCATTGCTCCATCATTATGAGGTCATTCACAGAGAGTCTAATGTTCGACTTTTTAGGACCAAGAGCACACTCCACATAATATACGCATTTACGTATATTATATATGTATTTTTGCTGGTTGAGCTAATTTTTGTGTTAAAGTGTTTCTGCATCTCATCAAACAAGCTGCTTAAACCTTTAATGTTCATCATTATTTGTTACTGAAACCTTGTTATTAAAAACACGCTCATGCTTCTGCAGATTCAATGTTGTCAGTTACTCTCCATCTCTAAACCTTATGGACCTGTCAAGGCAATTAAAGGGGAACGTGAGGATGTTTATCTTAACTCTTAACGTTTTACAAAAGCTGGGGGGGGGAGGGGCTCCGAGTGGTCCAAAGGCTAACAGCCAGACTAAAAGTAAGTGATTTTAGCTGGGTGTCCTTCAAATTGTTCATTACAATTTGGTGGATATTCTTTACAGCACAACTTGCAGCTTAAATAGTTTTACAGCCAAGAGATATAATTTGGCAAAATAATGCAAAAGAACATTTAGATATAGTAGAATGCCAAACCTGTCTGAAATCATGGAGAATCGGAAATACTGTGCACCAGCCATATTTGCAGTCTTCCTCATTACTGTAGGGTATTTTTGATAGTGCTTTATGGAAAAGAGGAAGTGGAAATGAGGGCTCTGATGTTATATCCAGGGACACCACCTAGCCATTAGTTCAGATTTGGTTACGACACCTGGGTTCAAATTAAATCTCAGGATGTAACACATTTCACAGACCATATTAACTCTGTGGACAACCACATCAAGTTCACCAGGGAGGAAGTGAAAAATGACAGGTTAGCCTCCAGCTTCTTTCAGCTTTCTTTGATAGCTCTATGGAGTGACGAGGGCTGGCTGGTTAGGTATTTGTTGCCTTTGAGTTGTCTTATCGTCCACATTTAGAAAGCAGAGTACTAAGGTTGCAAGGGACAATAGGGATGATACTCCCTGAAATGGAATATCTGCAGTGACATTTGTTTTGGCTTTTTGTAAAAATGTCGCTCCTTGAATTGTTCCTTCAACTTTATAGTGGATTTGTTAAGTCACAAACAGGGGCATTTTCAGCTCTATTTTTCAGATAGCCTTCATATGGATGTCACAAGGAAATAATCGATGCAGAAAGATGTCTCGTCAAATATACTGAGCTAAAAAAGCTAATTGTAAAGTGTTATAGGGATCAAGAATGTTGCTAATGGGGGTGGGAGGGGTTTTACTTTCATGGGCTCTGGGCAAATAGAGGCCTCACAGACAGGAGAGGTGATAGGTTATGGTCCTAAATTACATGAACTCGTGGGGCGTTCGCTGCCACATCTTGTCACAACCCCAAGGGTGAACCAAATTTCTAGCACCGCTCTTGACAGACTGCCAACTCACTTACACAAACACAAACTCAGTTTTATGTGCTTTATTTCAGATTCATTTTTAATCATTTTTGTTAGCTAGTGAACTCCCCCAACAGGGACTGCTCTTAACGGCTTGAAGTTGCGCTATATAAAATGTAACTTGATTGACTGAACCAGTTTATTTTTTGTTAATACCATTCAATAAAAACAAACACGTGAGTGCGCTGTTGTGGCCAAATAGGGGCCAGTGACGGCACGCCAGCAGTGACGTCGTAAAGTCGCGACACTTGCTTTCGGTTTGCGGCGGGATTGTCAACATGGCGTCGAAGCGAAAACTACGCTGACTCGCTGGCGATCGGAACAAGAGCACACATGGTACATTTAAACAACTAACCAAACGATGGTAGTGTGCAACTATTTTCTTCAAGGCCGTTGTCGTTATGGCGAGAAATGCAGGAATGAACATCCCAGAGGAGGAGGCGGATATAATAGTTACAGTCGTTCACCTCCTCAGCAGGCGTCCAGAGGAGGTGGTGGTAAGGAAACATTTATAAATACTTTGTAAAAACGTACCGGTGGTTGCAAGTTCGGCTGTTGTTGAGGGTTTGTGTGTTTTTGTCCTCCTTAGAAAAGGTACATTGGTTTGCTAAGGACAGCAGTTGTCACTTTTTAAATTGTAATCTAGATTACAGTATGGCGATCGCATGAAACGTTTGTTCAAATATGACCAATTACATAAAGTTGAATCAGTTTATCTGGACACAACGTTTATTGAGAGAAATGTTTCATCACTTGTCTAAGTGATCTGTTCAGTCTCAACTGACTGCAGGTATCACATGACTAATGTTCTTCACAGCCTCTGTACCATCTACTGATATGAACGTATTGCGTGTTGCACTGCTCCTTTTAGGATTTGGAAACAGAGTTTGGGTGAACCCGTCACAAAAATCCGGAGGAAACTTCATCAAACCTTCATCCTTCTCTTCTGGTGACGATGACTGGGGTCGTGGAGGTGGGACAGCTGACTGGGGTCGTGGAGGCGGAGGTGGGACAGCTGACTGGGGTAGAGGAGGAGGAGGGAGAAGAGAAAATACCAGGAGCTCCGATTTTAGTTTCTCCTCCCAGAACAGGTTTTCATCACTGAGCAACGCCGGCACATTTGATAAAGGAGGACGAGGAGGACATGAAGTGGACGAAAATGAAAAACACCTGTGAGTTGATTTCTCTTGTGTTCTTGAAGACATTGCATTCAATTTTATTTTTTGTGACCGGCTGTGTAATTCATCTGATATCATGTCTTGCACAGCGAGACCATTCAGATGGACATGGAGATTTGGGAGAGTTCAGGACTTTGGTGCTTCTCATGCTATTCTGTCCACAAATCAGTTCTATCTGGTCTGTATCACATGAAGTTTATAATCACTATTTCTAGGTTATTTGTAATCACTGCTCTGTTGAAAGTTGAGAGTTTTCCAGTGGATGTCATTTCACCAACCTTGAAATTTTCTTCCTTACAGGTTTCATAGAGCTCTCTCCAGAGGAGCTTAGATTGGAGTATTGCAATGCCAGAGCATCCGGAGACCTGCAGAACTATGTTGGTTCAGTAGCATTATGATTATGACAAAAATATCTTTCTCTCTCTCTCTCTCTCTCTCTCTCTCTCTCTCTCTCTCTCGTTTTCCTAATTTTGTCGGATAAATATTTCAAATCCACACTTTCTTATTGGGTCCAAGCTGTCTCTTCCAAAAAGCAAGCATGGAAAACAAAAAAGTGCATTCTTAGCTACACTTGCCGTTAGCCAGTCCTTTCATAGAAACCAAGTAACACAAACTTACTATTTTGTTGTTTGTCCTTTTGTGTTATTTGAACATCGTTTGGACGATTTGTCCCCAGTCTCTTCACTTCCACTTTTTCTTCCAAATATATCAAAGAAAATGGATCATAAATTAAATAATCCACCTCGTTCATGCTAATGCCCACGCTCACCTTCCCCTCTCCACTCCCGCACAAGTAGCACCTCCCTGTACGTACCGTTTACTCTGTACGTCCGCTGTCATTTGTCAAAAGTCAGCAGCCTGATGGCTAAATGAATTTAGCCCAACTGATGGGCAAATCAAGGGGGCGTGCCACGACGCCTGTCACTCATTTAATACGAAGATGAATGGAAACTGATGCTACTGTTTGGGCTGTAAAAAAAAATGCTCATTTAGATATATCCTGTGTTTCTCTGGTGACTATTTGGTGATGTTGCTGCTCTGTTCCACCAAAATTTAAAACAGTCTGTTCTAAAGTTTTCAAGAAAAAAACTCTCATCTAAGATAGGGAGGGCTTAGCCATGTTAGCCCATTTATACCAGCCGTTACTGGTTATTTCTATTAGTGGGCTTTCCCCAATACTAAGCTCTGGCACCAAGAGCCCTGTATAACATGACAGCTATATAATCCAATATACCAGATATGAGTATTTTTTATGCATGGAAAGTTGCTAGCTGGAGGAAAATTTGATTGTATCTAAATTGTTTTTGCCTGGTGGCCCCCAACCTTGTATTGTTTTTTTTCCTGCTCAGTAAAATAATGGATTATACTCCTGTAAGTGCATCTCCAGAATTTCCAATTTTTGTATCAAAATGTGATGAAGTAAAGACTGCTGAAGTTTTTGGCTAAAGGTAGTTGAATAATTTTCTAACAATTCTGTGTCATTAGGCTAATGGTATAAATCAACTACTAAACCAGTGGAGAAGCAGGGTCCAGGAACTGAAGGCTATGAATGCTACCACCCGTGTTGCTTTGGTGAGAGACACACACGCACACATACACACACATACATGTAAAATGTAGAATTTCCTCTAAACAAAGTCACACACACAATATACTTTTTCTATCCCTCTCTTACAGTAACTCATGTTAAATTTTTCATGAAAGTTTTGAACACTAATAACTAGTTGTGATACTTTTTCTTGCCTGTATCTTTTGCAGCTTGCAGAGTTAAACAATCCAGCCCCTCAGGCTTCTTTCAGCAGCTTTGGGTCATCCACTGTGACTGGATTTGGGTCCTCTACATCCAGCTTTGGGTTTGCAGGTTAGAATCAAGTACTCTCTTCATATCTGAATAATAGAAAGGTTTAAATAGCCGCCATGTGTTTTTCTCAAAATAATGCCAGGTAGTACCAGTGGGTCAGACTGCAAGGATTATATTTTTAGAGCAGCCTCACTACTCGGATGAATTAAAAAAAAAAAACATTGATTGGCTTTTCAGTGCCCTTCTGGACTTACTGATCACATCAACAAATCCAGCTCACTCTGCCTCTCTTTTAAGTGTAGCACTTTTTCATCCATGTAGGGTTGGGGACCTCTGCTCCAGCCCAGGCCAGCAGTTTCAGTTTTACCACTCCAAGCAGTGGGTTTGGCTCCACAGCTACACCAGCAGCCTCCACGGGATTTGGTGGTGCTTTGGCAGCACCCACACAGCCTCCTTCCGGGTTTGGCTCCTCTTCCTCCTCTGTTCCCTCTACTTCCCAATTTTCCTTTGCACCACCAGCTGACAGCAAGACCCCAGCTTTTGGCTCTGCTTCTGGGTTCACTTTCTCCTCAACAGCTAATGCGGGCTTTGCGTTTGGGAACAGCCAAGGGTCTGGAGCAGCCATAACAGGAGGAAGTGGGAGCGCAGTTGGACAGACGGGTGGAGGGTTTGAGGTGACGGGGGCTGGAACTGGGATTGCTGTGGAGGCAGGCTCTGCTGGGGGAGCAAAGGACAGTCTTTTCACCCCCAAGAGCAATTTGACTCCAGAGGAATTGAATCAGTTTGCAAGTAAAAGGTTCACGTTGGGACAGATTCCCCTTAAACCGCCCCCTGCTGATATGCTGGTGGTCTAACATCAGACTCAAATGATATGTCTAAGGGAAAAAAAATCACAGGATTATTAAGATAAATGGATAATTCTTCTAGAATGTGGATTTTGTCTGCATTCTTTATATGCCAAGACTAAAAATGAATTTTTCATATTTTTCAATGATCAGTGTTGAAATATTGTGAGGATACCCAGATGAATTGGGTCAAAGGATCCTGCTTGACCAATTATTTCTGCAGATTCCTTTCAAAATGTATATATTGATGCAAGTTGGACATTACAAATTATACAGCTATAATTATTCTTTTTTAACATCTTCATTTTATAAAGGTGACTTTTATTTGGTGTATTCACATGCCTCTTACAAAAACTCTTCGATCAATTCACAGCTACCCAAACAGAGGATGTAGAGTTTGAAAATGGAATAAATTAAAATGGCTTTATTTTGCACTGCTGCAAATGCTTTTTTTCTTGTTAGATTCATCATTCCTTGATTTTTTTTTTCTTCCCTACATCACTGCTGGATGACAAGACTTTCTGCTTTTACAAGTGTGTAGGTTTACAGATAGTTGGAATGTACTGCGTCAACTGCAAAAAGTAGTTCCAAATCAAATTGGATTTCGCTCCTGATGGAAACCTTTTCAGAGCAAACATATGATAAAGATGGTGTGACTGTACTGTGAGCATCCTGTTTTCGAAAAGGCAATCCCCCCCCCCCCTTTAGGCTTGAACATTTGCCCCATTAGACCATGTTGAAACCCAGTGGGAAGGTTCACCAAAGTGGCAAGTTTCTCAGAACTGGAGTTTTTATCTGTCTGATTGTAAATTATGCCTGATGACATTTTTAGGATGTCTAGGTCCAAAAATGCAAACCAGTCCTTTTATGTTTTCTGATCAGATGGTGGCAGCTCAACATTGGAGCCTCAAATACAATAAATAAATAGTTGATTTCAAATACTGACTGGCAAATGAGTGGATATCATTCAGACATTTTCTATTAGAGAACAGGCATGAGATACTTTGGCTGTCCAACTTATTTGTCTTATGTCTATATGTCACCAGAAATTGTAGATTGACACAATATTAGAATTGACCTTTCGCAAAGTACCGCCCCAGAACGGTGCTTGTCCAATCCTACCTTAGCAACGGTCCGTCAAGCTTTCAAACACACAACAAAATGCTGAAACGGTGTGCCTATGGGATCTGCAAATCGGATACTAGATATCTGAAAAGTTTGGAGGGGGTGTAATTTTCTTTCCCTTCCCGAAACCCAGAATGCAAGAAGCGCAATGTCGGCAATAGATTTCGCAGTATAGCAGACCCCATGCCAGCTTAATCCATCCAAAATCAACAAAAATACCTGTCTGCTCCAAGCTGAGCTTGCTACTAGCTATTATTGATAACTAATACAGCTAACGTATTATTACTGTTACTTTTACCCACACAATGTGCTGATTTCTTCCTTCATGTTTTGGTGTTTTCCGGCTACTTCCTGGATAGTTTTGAAATGCTTGACGGGCATAGCAACAGTAACTAAGGGGGGCGGGACTTTGCGAAAGGTCAATTGCAATTCTAATGACTGGCTTTAGAAAAATCCTCTCCCAAGGATCGTCCTGTAATTTTAAAATGTTGCATTCTCTTGCCATTATATACTCAGCTGTATTACTGCATTTGCCTGTTTTGGTTTTTTTTTTTTACAAGTTTTTTAAAAATCTCAGATGTGAAGAAAAAAAATCTTCCAATGACATTGCAATGGTACTGTATATATTAATAACATTAGGAGGATATTCATGACCAAGTGTTAAAATGGCAATCATGATTTGGATATATGCATATTTGTTTCCATGAAAATCATCAGATTAATAAGGATCTCTTTAGTTCTGTTCATCAAATTAAAAGTAGAGCCATAATTGTTGTAGTTCCCTAGTTTTATCAGAGGAGGGTGACAGAATACTTGATGGAAAAGGCTCAGTATGAATCTCAGTGGATCATGCAGAGATACTAGTGTCCATTTTTAACTCTTACACTAGGCCTCTTTAACTGGCTGTGGTCTCATGTGGTCTAGATGCAGCCTGTAGGCTGCACACGGTGAGGCTGAAACTGGCAAGGTTGGCAACTTGACCCTCAGTTGTGGTAGTCTGCCCATGGTCAATGTGCCATGGGTACGTTATTGCTGAGAACTTGGACCTTCCAACGTGAGTAATATTATTTGACTGGGTGAGGCTGGGCAGAATAGACTGCAGCGATCCTTATACCATCAGTACACTGCAAAGAGACAGTCCAATAGCATGGGTGACTGAGTAAGTAGGCTGTCCACTAGGTAAATGTTGAGCATCTAGTTGGATTAACAGCGAGACAGCAACAAAGAGACAACAACAAACGATTCTGCTGCAAGCCTATATGGACCAGAGCATATTTTTCACAATTTTATGATATCGACTGCTGGATCTGTGTCTCCCTTGTGTGTGTTTGTGCATGTGTCAGAGAGAGAGAGAAAGAGAAGTCATACGGATTCAATATCTCATGTTGGTTGGGTCAAAAGCTTTGGTTATAGGCAATACAGTTTTGTGCACAGCTGTTAATGGTAGCATAGAATCGACATTGCCGAGCCTACCTTGTAGTATTTTCCGTTTCTGTTTCTCTCTACTCATCATTTGTAAGTTAGACTATTCTGACTGCAAGCAGACAACAGAAATTTCACTAATATGATAGTTTAAAAAATTATCTTATTGATAGGGTCGCTCCAGAATATCTTATTCACATCACCATCCCATATGACCACTTTCCTGAGAAGGCATTTGTAAGTGCCTGTTTCCTCAGCACCAATCAAGCAGACCTAATTATCAGGTGCTGTGCCAGCATATCACTGCTCTGCAAATGTGGGTGTTTGATAGAAATGTTCAATATTAGCAATTAATCTATGGAACCCTGTGCAGCCAGACACAGGCTGGTTACACACACACGCATGCATGCATGCACGCACACACACAAACACACACACAATGAGAGAGAGATAAGAAAAGAGAGATTTTGATCCTGGGAACAGTTGGTCTTCTGAAGTACCTCATAGGCCTGTGATATTGCTGTTCAATTACTTTACATTACTAAAGAGATTATCTATTGACTGATTAAATTTCACATCTGAGGCTGATTGATTTTCAGGAATGCCTGTGAGTTAATGGTAATTGTGGAGTTTTGTCCAGCATTCCTGAGACAATCTGTGAGAAGGTTTGCCTGTTTGCAATCCTCCAGCTATGAGGGATTACATTTGAGATGGCTGCATGAAATGATTACATGCCGCACAGACACATCCGGTCGTCCACCTTGCAGGTAGCGTTTCAGTTGGGGCAGAAATAGATTGCAGTCCTTTTCCTCAATGCCCCCTCAACCTCCCCCACTCACTTTAGATTATGGCCAACACAGATGGAATCACACAGCACACACAGACACACAGATGATGACTTGTGCCGAACAGTCAACTGTAAATCAATTACCTCGGCACTGACCCCTATAACATGGACCAGCCGTATATCCATGCCTAGCTCCAATACATTCAGCACACTGCTCTATCGAGGCACAGGGGTTTATTTGTTATACTGATGTTCCAGCTAGACTTAAAAAGTGCATTATCTTTCTCAGTGCAGGAAGTCTGCAACTGATTTATCAAGTGAATTATGTTGTCTGCCTCTTCATTGTATAGCTTCGAATTTCTCCTACATTTTCTAGAGTCAAAAACATTTTTTTTTTACAGGTACTGTGATCATTGCATCATCTGCATCAACAGCAAATGCTTCCTGTGGGGGGAAAAACCCAAACAAAAACAAAAATAAAGTAGTATCTCCTGCAGAATCATCTCCCACTATAGCATGCCAATGAGCTGATCCGTATTCATTGCTGGTGTTAATATTTGATGAGCACTGATTTAAGAAGTTGCACACATTGTTGCGGAGGAGAACAAGGCCTGGTAATTGGAACAAAGAATTGCACGGTAGCATTGATTGTGTTGTGCCAGTGTGCCTTGGGGAACCAAGACATTGATCCCAGGCTCCTGATTTATGTCTATTTGAGTGGCTTGTTGCATGGTTGACTGGATGGCACATTTTTCACCTGCAAGGGCATGGTGAGCAAGTGCTGTTGTCTGGGCCAATTATTGTTTTATTGTTCCAAGTTCTGTTGAACACACAGGGTATCTATCTATCTATCTATCTATCTATCTATCTATCTATCTATCTATCCCACAGATGTGGTCCAATGTTTTGGAGTTTGTAAGGAAGACAATCTGTTTGGGAAATAATCCAATGAGTGACAGCTAGGGTACGTAACTCTAACCACACACTTAGCAGAATTAGCAAACGCCATAGAAACACCAATAACTGTCATATATTTATATATATTGTAGCGAATTCAGGGGGGGAGGTGGGGGTGGGGGCAACCTCAGGAATTGCCGCGGCCGGGACACAAACCCGTATCGCCCGCACCGCGGGAGACATCGCTAACCGCTCGACTAAAGGCTTAGACCCGTCAGCCAGTGGCCAACGTGTCTACTTATCCATGCACGTTACTCTCTCTCTCTCTCTCTCTCTCTCTCTCTCTCTCTCTCTCTCTCTCTCTCTCTCTCTCTCTCTCTCTCTCTCTCTCTCTCTCTCTCTCTCTCTCTCTCTCTCTCTCTATATATATATATACCAATTGTTGTTAATGTAAACTACTAATATGACACGTTAGTCCCTAGCTAACGGGTCTGATCCTTTAGCCGAGCGGTTAGTGATGTCGCCTTGTGGTGCAGTACACCCAGTACCGAATCCCGCACCGCGCAGAAAATAACCGGTTACATTAATAACAGCATTACAATAAAAACACACAGAAAAATAGAATGTCGGAGGTCCAGTTTAGGCTCAAGTGCCTAAATGGTTAACGTTACGACAACTCTGTCGGTGTGGACAGTCTAGTTTGGTAAGTAGCTACTTTAAAGGATGAATTAAATTGATGACAGTTAATGAGTTTGATTCGTCTGATCATGTGAACGGGGTTTTCAGACACAACGCGACGACGGCACCGCGGCTCTCTGAAAACGATCTCCGCGCGCTGTGACGAATACCCGCGCAGCCAATAGAAACAAGGCAGCCCGCCAGCAACGGAAGGCAAGATGGAGGAAAAGTTAACGTGTCAGAATTCCTTGAATTGTACAACCCAAGTTTACGACTGTATAGAGACCTCGGGAAGAACGCCTTCATTTGGAAACACGTTTCCAACCAAATAGGCATATCAGGTGAGTTTTAACACTCAGGTAGCTTGTAGGCAGGCGACGTGTGTAGCCTCTCTGATAAACATAGCTTAGGTTTACAACGTGTTCCCCCTCGGTAGCTCTACAGACCGATTAAAGTTTCTTAACTGAGAATTGGTTTAGTTTTTATTTGTTTTGGTTTGTTTGTTTTTTGGCAACAACAAAATGACGAACTTGTCCTGCTATAAGTTTTGAAAAGTCCCGCCACAGGTTTTTGAAAACTCCGCCTAATTTGCCCCGTCTTCCCACCGGAACCCAGCGGCGAGCGCCGCGCAAATCCTGTTGCGTCTGAAAGCGGCTTAACCAGTGGGTTGTAAGAGCTTATAAACGCCCTATAACCTCTGTGCTTAAATGCGCAGGTCTCTGTTGTCAACTGCCATCTCGGACTTCTAGTTAACTCTATTCTATTAGGAGGACAGCTCGCGTTAAGAACTTAATCGCCTCTGTCCTTTGCCGATAAGGCTTCAGCACTCATTTACCAAGGTAATGGGGTGACGCGATTCTCTTTCTCTCTGGCAAGTTAAGTCAAGTCCAGTTTTATTTGTATGGCCCCAAATCACAATTCAGTCCCAAATGACTTTACAATCATATCACGCTGTCCAAAATAATCAAAATAGAATAGGTGTCAATGTATGTCACCCCCTATCCTTATGCCCTCGATTCAGATGCGGTAAAACTCAAAAGGGGAGAGAGAGGAAAAAAAGACTAACATGCAATAGGAGTGAACATAGTAGAAAAGTAGATGTAAAATAACTACTTAATGGGACACATTATAACAACCCAAGTTACAGCGAGGCGACGCAATTTGTATGCAATGGTTAAATTACAGCGATTTGGAGATAAACTAGACCTAGTGATTCCGTGTCTCTATAATCTCGCGAGGTTAGACTATATAACGCGACCTCTCGGGAATGGCAAATAAATTGTTACATAGACAAACATTTTTTTTTCTTCTTCTGTGAGACTTGGTCTCTGTTAGAACGATTTAATGCATATTCATGTAGCCACCCCCTTTCATGCCACATGTTGTCGCTGTTCGCCAATGTTACTAAAAGTCATGGCTTGAGCTGATCGTATCCTTCTCTACACCCCTCTCCTCCTCCTCCTCCGCCTCCGCCTCCTCCTCCTCCTCCTCCACCGCACCACGGCTCTCACCGCTCCTCGGATTCAGTGTGACCAGCAGTGAGCAGGGAAAGCTGGAGAGAAAACCGTCGTTCGCATACCAGCAGAGCCAAAATAACTCCTAAACGATGACCTTCTCACAGACGCGACACAAGCCAACAATCATTTGACAACTTCCGACCCGTTCTTTGCCTGCGCCGCTCCTCGCTGTCAAGTGGTGAGTGTTTATGTGTTGGATAGGTCTTTTTAATTGCAGGGATTACAGCTGCTCTCTACGGGTGGCAGTTATGATCTGTGATAGCCCTAAATATATAAACTACCTTGATGTGGTGAATAATGCCATTTAAAGCCGACCAGTTGATCACTGATATGAAATAAATCAGTTATCCAGGGTACATGGGCAAGGCACCAAGTAGGTGCAGTTATCTGTGTGTTTCCTCATCCTCACAATGTATAGCTATGGTATCATGAATCTGGAAAATATTTCTTTTCCCCCATCCTCTGTGTCTATTGCATAGTATGACTTTTGCATTGTGGGTATGTGCTAGCTGATTGCCTTTTAAGTGCTTGCTGATTGCCTTCTCAAACTTGGTCATTAAGGCTGCAACTATTGAACTATACAGTGTGTAGCCCTTAGTAATAATAAACAGTATGATAATATCCCCCTTTTGTGCCTGCAGTTGAAAGATTTTAATCTGAAGTAAGAAGAGAAATGTAATTACTGTGTGTTTCTACATCATTTTTCAGTCAAAACATAAAAGAATGAATGCACTGGCTAATCTTAATCTCATTGAAAAGGTCTCCATGCATCACCTACCATTTTGCACCTCTGGAATTTTCTATAATGGTAGAGTCATAGGAACATAATTGTCTATAGAAGATTCGATTTACTTTTTGTAAGGAATATAGAGGTGATAGACCCGTGCTAAGGGGTCAGTTGCGTGCCACTTCCTTCGAGGAGTTGTGTGGAGTCAAAGGCTAAAGACACGTTAGGACATCTCAGCTGTTGAATTATATGTTATACCGGAAAAAAGGCAATACCATTTTATACTCTACACAGGTGTGTGTGTGTATGTGGGTTTAGACATTTGAGTGAGAGGAACGGGAGTTGGTGTGAAGGGAGGAGAATGCTGGACTATGTACTCTGCCAGTACTTGAGTCAAGCCAAGTGCATGCTGAGGTATGAGATTATGTTAGATGGCCACACACACAGACACACACATGCACGCCTATGAACAAACAAATGTCAAAGCCTCACATGCACAGAGCACATTGCCAGCTCAAACTGTATTCCCCCATCTGTAGTAAGAAGGTGTGAGGAATACAGTTTTATATTATGGAGGTGCAGTTACAGTGATGGGTTATGGAACTTAAAAATTAAGACTCTGTGAAAGATATTTGTTTAGAGCTTCAGGGGGGCTGAAATGATTCATAACTTTGTCCTGACTCACATGTGACCTGCTAAATATTTAGTCATAAAAACAACAAAAGGATCCCGAGATACTTTTCTCAGGCCGAGGCTTAAAGGAGACATAAACCTGCACTGGGCACATCCATGTCCCTATTAGATCTAATAACAAAGACAGCTCCTACACCATTTCCCCAAACTTTGTGCTCCATAGTCGGGAAGTATAACCTATCCCTTCAAAGTGAAAAAAATATATATGAGCACTTTCCCTACTGTTGAGTGTTTCATTTAATGAATATATATATATATATATATATATATATATATACATACACACACACACACACACACACACACACACACACACACAAATGTATATACATATACATACATATATAGATCTATATAGATAGATATAGATGTCTATACATATATAGACATGGGGGTGGCAAGGACAGCAGGATCCCTGATCTATTGAAATAGTTGCCAGGATATTTGGGGTGAAATATGTGTGTGTGTACGCGCATGCATGCATGCATGCATGTATGCATACTCATTTGAGACTGAGTTGTAGAGATTGACGCATCAGATAGAATCAGATGAGCTGGTTACTTAAAAGGCCAGCTTGGCTGTGATGCACTGTATCATCCCATGAAAGACTCCCCCTCCTGCAAGCAGCTACACACAGATTGTTCACGCACACAAAAACACATGATTGTATGCATGGACAAACATATGCGCACGCGTGCGCACACACATGGACACACACATACACACAAAGGCTTCAGAACTAATAGTTGCAAAGGGCAGTCACAACAGATAGTGCAGGGCACACACACACACACACACACACACACACACACACACACACACACACACACACACACACACACACACACACACACACACCTCATGATCTGACCACACCACACAGTAGATCTGTAGCTGGCTGCTGCTGGTTCGGCTCGTCTTTGAAATGAAAATCAAATGATAACCAAGGGGCAGAGCAGACACTTAACATAGTAATGAGTGGTCTTTGTCTGTGTGTGTGTGTGTGTGTGTGTGTGTGTGTGTGTGTGTGTGTGTGTGTGTGTGTGTGTGTGTGTGTGTGTGTGTGTGTGTGTGTGTGTGTGTGTGTGTGTGTATGTTTAGCTATCCTTGTGCGGACCAAATGTCCACACAAGGATAGCAAAACCTGACAAGCACGTACCTTGTGCGGACTTTTAAGGGTCTATTTTAGGGTTAGGACTTGGTTTTAGGGTTACAGTTAGAATTAGGGTTAGCTTAAGGTTAGGGTAAGGGGTTAGAGTTAGGCATGTAGTTTGCGTGGGTAAGGTTAGGGTTAAGGGCTAGGAAATGAGTGTAGTCAATGAGGGGTCCGCACAAGGATAGTGAAACGCGACTGTGTGTGTGTGTGTGTGTGTGTGTGTGTGTGTGTTTGTTTGTTTGTTTTTTTGTGTTTGTGTGTGAGAAAGAGAGACAGAGACAGAGAGAGCACATGGGTTTATATGTCTGTGTATGGACATATAGACAACCATCTAAAAAGGCAGTGCGCTGGCCAACTGGAATGTATCATCAAAGAGACTAGCTGTGATTAATTACATTCTATGGTTTTACAGATTTGTAGACCACTGGCCACTTCAGACTGGAATTGCTACACCATAATCTTTTATAATATTGTGACCAAACACACACACACACACACACACACACACACACACACACACACACACACACACACACTCTCGCAAATCTATACTCGTGGGGCCCCCTCACTGACTACATTCATTTCCTAACCCTTAACCCTAACCTTAACCATGCAAACTACACGCATAACCCTAACCCTTACCCTAACCTTAACCTAACCCCAATTCTAACCTTAACCCTAAAACCAAGTCCTAACCCCTAAAATAGACCCTTTTACTTGTGGGGCCCCATAAAATGGCCCCACAAGGTGGGAGGTTTCTGGTCCCCATTAGGATAGAAAAAGATGGTACACACACACACACACACGCACACACACACACGGGAGAGAGATGGAGCGAAAGTAGAAGATGGAAATCTTTGAAACTTGTGGAGCGCGAGAAAGACACATCCATAGAGCTCTTATCTTGTCCTCCCTTAGGATCTGGCCATGTTCCACTGCATGCTCTTGTTCCAGAGGATTTGCAGTAAATATAAATAAGACTGAGAAGGGAGTACATGGGTTGACCTCAGTAGTATTTCTGCAGGCCCATTCCACCCCTCCATCCCATGGAGGCTGTCTGGGCCGGGACTGGTTGATGTAGACACAGTGTGCAGGGTCAGGTAGTTGGTGCCATTATGCCCAGAGCTGGCTACCAGCATCCCAGGTGGATCAGGGAGAGAGAGCGAGAAAGCGAGAGAGAAGAGAGAGAGAGAGAGAGAGAGAGAGACAGAGAGAGAGAGACAGAGACAGAGAGAGAGAGAGAGAGAGAGAGAGAGATGTCATTGGCCACATTAGTCACTGGAGAAAGCAGGCCATGAGTCAGGAAAGCTCCCAGTCTCATCCATCACGCCCCTCTTAACCGACTTTTCCTCCAGCCCAGCCACTATAGCCTTTTATTTTTCTATTTTCTGCTGCCCCTCCATCCCCCAGCTGCTGACAAGGAAACTTTTCCATCATCCTTTTGATGGGGATGAAGAACGTCAGGAGGGGAAGGGGGCAGGAGGAAACGAAATTGGCTGGAGTGAAACAGATTGTTATTATTAGCAGGTTGTGGCAAGAGAAAATGAAAGAGAAGACACTTAAGGTGGACAACATTTTCCTTGAAATGCTGTGAAGGAGGAGAGAAAACAAAACTAGGAAACAAAATTTCCCCCCGTCATTTGTCCTTAAAGCTACAATCCTGACAATCACTGATTTTGTGTAGCTTGCTGAGAGCTACAGTGATCCTGGTTACTGCATTGGTGCTTGAAACTTCCCACAACCGAACAACAAAACACGGTTGAGTTTTAGCTGTTGGTGTTGTAGAATCAGTAGTATTGAAGTCCTTCTACGAGCATAGACCGCCGTATCTACTTGGTAGCCACAGAAACTTTTCTTCTTCAATCTCGCTGCCGCATATTCCACCACATTTGCCTGTAATGACGAGGTTAAAGAGTTATTTGCAGCAAAATTTTTTCCCCCAGAAAGGTCCTACCTGAAAATAACCACTGAAAAAGTGATCACAATTTGGATTAAATCATCTTGAATATGCCAGCCATAGAATGCATCAAAAATGATGTTTGTTTGCATGTAAATCTGCAGGATTGCTGCGTTTTTTTTCCTCTCCCTTTTTCTTCCCAATTGTATCTGGCCAATTACCCCACTCTCCGAGCCGTCCCGGTCGCTGCTCCACCCCCTCTGCCAATCTGGGGAGGGCTGCAGACTGCCACATGCCTCCTCCGATACATGTGGAGTTGCCAGCTGCTTCTTTTCACCTGACAGTGAGGAGTTTCACCAGGGGGACGTAGCACGTGGGAGGATTATGCTATTCCCCCCAGTTCCCCCTCCCCCCTGAACAGGCACCCTGACCGACCAGAGGAGGTGCTAGTGCAGCAACCAGGACACACCCACATCCGGCTTCCCACCCGCAGACACGGCCAATTGTGTCTGTAGGGACGCCCAACCAAACCGGAGGTAAACACGGGGATTTGAACCAACGATCCCTGTGTTGGTAGGCAACGGAATAGACCGCCACGCCACCCGGACGCCAGAATGGCTGCTTTAACATTGCAAAGAAAAGACATAATTTCTTTGTTATTAGAGACAGAGCGAAGAGAGAGAGAGAGAGAAAAAAGCAAACTCAAAATAGAGGTAGAGAGACTTATTTCCCACTTGCTTCCTGGTGTTGTGGTATAGAGCCAGCCATTGTGATCCATGGCGAGCCCCTGAGACTGGTAAGGGCTGATAGTGATGATATGAGAGTTGTCCCCCTCGTCTGAGCGCTGCCTCCTCAAACCCGGGGTGACATATTAGATTCACTGCCAAGGCAAAGTGCTGAGACGCTCTATTGCAAGCTCAGCTGTGGAGGGATTAGTGTGAAAAATGAAAGCGGCAGATGAGTGAAAGAGCACTTGTAGTGATACCCCCAAGGGGAAAAACGTGTTGATGGCTACTGAGGTGACTTAAATGCTGACGTACATTGCTCAGTCGGAGAGTTTAATTTTTCCACTTTTCATTTTATAGCCACATAAAGGTAAATCTCCTTCCTAAAACTCCCCTTGCAGAGTGTGTGTGTGTGTGTGTGTGTGTGTGTGTGTGTGTGTGTGTGTGTGTGTGTGTGTGTGTGTATGTGTGTGTGTGTGTGTGTGTGTGCGTGTGTGTCAGCAGGTGGGTGGGTGAATGTGTGTACAACTGTGTTTGGAAATGTTAAGAACTCGAACCCAAGGCTCAGTAGCTCTTGTGGTATGACCCAATCAAGATCCCATCCAGTCAAAAATTTGCATAGTAAATCTCGATTTAGACGTGCTGGAGAGCTTTGGGCCTTGCACATTTCTCCCCCAATCTCCATCTCTGCTTTTATTGTGTAGTTCTGTTGCCGACACTGTAAACCTTGGCTGGCCTGTCTCATCTACAGAGCATGAATCAGGCAATTTGTTTTAAAACACGGTGTGACCGATGGAATTCATATCCGCAATCGTGATTTAATGTAGAGAGTGACTCACCTCATTAAAGATTCTAATGAATGTCTTTTTTGTTCATTTCATGGCCGTTAGTGTGTTTCATTCAGATGTGTGTGTGTGTGTGTGTGTGTGTGTGTGTGTGTGTGTGTGTGTGTTTGTATGTGTGGAATAAAACTCAACATTCCTCCTAAGAGTATGAAGTGTAAAACGAATGAAAACCGTATCACTACAATCTAATTTAGTCGGTATTTGTCTGCAGCCTAAATCAAACTTCGATATTTAAGAAATCTAATCTGTATTTCAGCAGAGGGGTTTTTCAAGGGATTCAGCTCTTTCTCCAAGCCAAACAGTCAAGGCAACAGTGTCAACAGTCTTCGTCGTTCAATATTTTTGCCATTTCCACTCCTACATTGGCATGTACATTTAGTACAGTGTGTGTGTGTGTGTGTGTGTGTGTGTGTGTGTGTGTGTGTGTGTGTGTGTGCGCGCGTTTGTCTGCATTGCAATGGGTTTTTATCTGTGTGTTTGTGTGTTCTCTTTGGCATTTGGTAATCCTACGGCCTGGCACTCTCACTGTGTGGTTTTGTTTGTTCGTGCGTGTGTGTATGTGTGTGTGTGTGTGTGTGTGTGTGTGTCTGTGTCTGTGTGTCTGTGTGTGATGATGATGATGCAAAGCCAGCCTTCTGCTCTCTACACTTGAGAGACCCTTCATGATCAGGGGAGATAAATCAGCCACACAATCCCCAGCATGCGTGCACACACACACACACACACACACACACACACACACACACACACACACACACACACACATACACACACACACACTGGACACCAGGCCAAATGTAATGGCAGCAGGCGCCAGGCCTCCCCACATCGTAACCCGGGATATTGCCATGGTAACCTCAACAGGAAGTTTGTTGCAGCTACTGTCTGTCCTTCTGCATTTGCAGGGTTGAAATGTCCTCGAGTTATACTTGAATGCTTGGATTTAAAACAAAAAAGAATGCTTAAAATACAGTTTTCATCCCGGAGTACTCTGCACCATGTTAATATGGTGGAGGTGGCAGAGAATGTGGATGCTGGGGAACAGCAGCAAATTTCAGAAATGTTTATAGTTTGGGAACATCTTAAAATAGAAATTCAATGGGATGTTGTGTTCATTACAAAGCTAAACCAGCCTATCATAAGAAAAGTATGCATACTCCGCCAGTTTCTCTCAAACACGAAATATATAAGTCACTCTGTTTACAAGAGGTGCACATTATATTGGTCTGCTCATCGGTATTGGCCAATAAATGCTGAAAAAGATGTTATCATTGTGGGGACAGATATCAAGATCATGCCCGATACGTCGCACCGATGTGATGACACGATGGTTATGTGCCGATGGAGCCGACGGGCGTTGATGGAAAGACATGTACTGTTACAGGCTACAAAGAAATGTAGGCCCTTTTCATATGTACAACAAGCTGTTTTCACTTGAGGCAGCACTGTTGCGTTTATCAGCATTTTTCAGGGAAACTTTCAAGAAATCAACCTGTTGTAAAACAAATGCAAGAGCAAAGGTGTTTGAAAAAGTGATACCAGAAATGAATGTTACATGCTTTCTCCATTTAAGTCGAAGTAGTTTGATCTAATCTCCCCCAGTGAATGCAGACATTTGGTAACAGTGTATTTGTTCAGTAATAAATTAGGACAGGCGCTAATTAAAGCATTGCTTTTAAGATACTTTTATCTGCACCAAGTATCACATCATGCATATTATAATACGTATGGTATTACAATGAATTGAAAGGTATCGGTATCAGTATCGTCTGAAATGACCATAAAAATGATCAGTTATCGGATACTGGCAAAAATGTCAGTATTGTGCATCCTTAGTATTTATTAGTTTAACAAGCTTAAGCAATAGCCTGCATTCAGGACTGTACAAGTCAGATCCCAGTGACGCTTGAGCCTAATTTAAATGCGATTGAACCGTGCATGTTTTGTGTTTAACATTTCAAAAGTTGGCCATGGGACAATTTTTACACCATTTGAATTCAATACTAGCTTAGTCATCGAGTCTGGACATGAGTTAAATTGTCCATTACTAAAACCAAAGCCTCGTTTAAAACTCAATCGACATGCGGACTGTTTCTTTTCTCTCCGATGATGTTGCAGCCATATGTGTTTTATATTTGTGTGACAATGTGATTTATTTGCAACACATAAAGGGTTGCAAGTTTAAAAACCTATGCTGTAGTAATTTGAAAACATAATGTTGTAGTTCAGTTGTATAAAAAATGATCGTCCTCTTAGCTGGGACCATCCTATAGTCATCATATCCTAGCTCAGAGGAGTTGGAGGAGACTGCAGATCAATGGCGGCTGGTGCTAAAAAAAAATTTGGAAGGGGGGGGGTAATTTACCTTGGCACAGGACACCTGACAGCTGCTTTAACGTCCACACAGTCACAGAGTTATTAAGAAGGACAATGTAGTCTATAGATTTTATCAGGGTTCATAGACGGTGGATGATTGACAGTCGAGACGAGGCATCGTGGTGAGTGTGAACATGATTGACAGCCATGAGAATCGACCAATCGCATTAGAGCAAAAAACATTAAAACAATACCAATTCACTGCCAATAAAAGTGGGAGTGTCTGGGGCGCACAGAACTGCGCCCCATGGAAAATCTGAAGAAACCAATTAGACAGCAGCTTAAGGTCACCTGCTCACCAAAAGTTAGGGGGCTTACATAAGGTATTGTTTGGCCGTCGTCCCTCACCCAGGAAGTATATGTATTCAGAAAGAAATCAACCAAATACCACGTGGAACCAATATTTAAAGGCTGCTGACGGGCGCTCACGGACTGATAAACACTTTTATTTCATATTATTTGCATTATGCAACTAAATTACATTTAACATGTTTAGGTAGATTTTCATCTCTTGATATATGAAGGGGGCGGCGCCCCAGCGCCCTGTACTGGCCAGCCACCACTGCTGCGGATTAGCAATATCGAAGGCGAAATATTCTAATAGGGAATGACTTCTATTCCATTTAGTCAATTAAATAAATAACCTGCAACTTTATATCTATTTTTTCCAGTAAAGCATTTGTAGTGAGCTCTCTCTCTTTCTCTCTTTCTCTCGCACATCAGAGATGAGGAGCCTTTCATCTTTCATCTATTGAGTAGGTCTGCATAGTGGCCCTCCCTTCACCTCACAAAAAAGTAACAAATTGACATTAACCAGATAGTAAACTCTCCCGGGAGAGTTTATTATGCTTGACTTGGTTATCAGATTTAAAACAGGACATGGTACCAATTAATGACTTTTCCAGGTTATCTTCACCATTGATCACAGGAAGAAGAGTTAATTCCATCTCCACGGAGGACAAGAACCCTTTCCTTTTAGAACTTCCTCACTCCACCATATGATGGAGACCTTAATGGTGTGTTCGAGGTTGAATACATTATCATTTTTACCTGGAAAATGACTTGAATTGAACAATTCAAACTTCATTCTTTCTCTCTCGCTCGCTCTGTCTCGCTCTCACACACACACACACACGCAAACAAGCAATCACATAAACATCCTCGAACCCTCTCTCTGGACCTCACCAAGTGCTGGTAACCTTATCTTAAGGTTGTAAATTCCCACATTCCTTAGAGGCCTTCAATATAATTCTCTTTGTTTCTGTACATATCTGAATTGATGAGAATTAATTGTTTAACCCTCTATCAAGCAAGCTAATGTTACTCAGGAAACAATTTCATGAACAATGATCTAACTCCCAAGCAGAACTGTCACATGGGCTGTGTGAAGTATGTGACAACACAGGACCTCACGCCCGGCCTGCAAACCTGCAGCTTTTTTTTTGTTTTTGTAAATTATAATTTTTTTTTCTGACTTTTCTTGACCCAACATGCTTCTAAAATGAAATTATTGTGTGTCAATTCCATTATGCATGGTCAAGGTCACAGAAAAAAAATCCAATAAATTCAGGTTTTTTCATTTTCGATATTGCATCGTTACGTAGTGCATGCTCCATCTTGCTGTGAGGAAGAAGGAGAAGAGGAAACAATGTCGGCTGCATGAGAGCATGACTGGAAGTAAGAACTTCACAAGTCACTGTGAAGATCACTGGATAAATTTTTCAACACTTCCAGTGATGTGGTGGCTGATCAGGTGTCCAAAGCTAGCAGGTGCATGTGACCGTAGGCTACGTTTAATGACCGGTCTGAAAAAAATGATCTAAAATCCGAATGAAATGTAGGCTACAGACTTGAAACATTCAATGCAATTCAATTCAATTTATTGTCATTATAAACAATGAGAAGGCACATGTTGAAAATGAAATAAGGGCTGCAGCTTCGCCAAAAGAGTGCAAGACAGACACACAAATGTAGCAAACACAGTATAAAATATAAACAGATGAAGACCAAAAGCGAAAAATAAGTTAAAAAAGAGCACGAGTACAAAAATATAATACAATAATACAAATATTGAATTGTAACCTACCATCATACTTCAACATGCCAAAATAAAGTGACAGCTGAACTGACTTGATTATGTAAAGCCAGTAGTTTTACAGTTTTTTTTTTACCTTTGAAAGACTGTAATAGCAAAAAGTCATAGCTGAGAGTATGTGCATGCTGATGCTGTATTATCCTACTTGTTAAAAATGTATTGCACTGAGATTATGCATGCAGTAGAACTAGAACGGCTATGTGGCCATGATTCATGCATGTCAATGAGCAGGGCCTCACACATCAAGTTCACACAGGGCCTCGCATGCTCCCTATGACAGACCTGCTCCCATGACTGTATCACTTAAACTGACGATATGCTGTTAAAGAGATACTTTGCCGAGTTTCAACCTTATCTCTATCTATCTGAATTTGGGATATAGTGTGAAAAACGTCTGTGGTTGTTGCCAATGTTCTCTGTGTCTCTGCAAAATCTGTTCTTCTTCTGGCACCCGTGTCGTAATTTGACATGCCAGTGACGTAGTTGGTGACAAGGAAGAACTACAGGCAAGTTCAGCTTGGATTTCTAGTCTCCGCTTCCGGGGGCATGCTGTAGATGTCACTCAAAAACAAAACTTACTTGTTCTCTTTGCCTTTTATTGCAAACTAGCTACTTTTCCAACAGTGAAAATGGCATCCCAAAACGTGAGTGCAGACTATCTTATGGACGAGGATACATTTTACAGTGTTTTGGCTGACTCAGATATTCAGTCGTAGTTGTTCGAGCAGGAGTATACGACTGAAGAAATGCTGCGGAGCGCAAACAGCGACTGGTGGTGCCTTTGCTCAAATTGGCCCTATGATGCAAGCAGAAACTGAATCAATCTGCTGCAACGAATTTCAGCGTGGGCAGTTTTTGTTGGATGCTGTCGCCAGCGGCAACCCCGAAACAGCCTGTGTATGCATTAATATGCATGAAAGTTTTACCCCTCACACGGACAGAGGTGTGTTGGATACTTTCTTCAGGATCTCGAAGATAAACCGGAAAATACAACCAAGACCAGCAGGGCCACGAGGGCAGATGACTATTTGAGTGAGTATTTTATCACCTAACGCTATGTTTTGGCCAACAAAGTAATAGCTATAGGCTAGTGTGGTGATACATGACAGTGTTGGACAAGCGGTTTTCTCAACACGTTTGTACTGATTGCATGCCAACCTCTTGTTATCCAGATACATTTTATAGTATATTTTCCCATTTCTCACTAAATTTCCTGTTGGCAAGCCCTGACGTTATTTGTTGTCTTTACTTAGGTAACTTGCAATTACAATGACCACTGTGTTAATGACCGAAACTGGTGATTGGTTTAAATACATGGCAGTTTGCACATGAAATCTGTGTTAGATCACCAGTTTCGGCTGTTATGCAAATATGCTGTTTATAAGGGTGGAGGTACCTGCAGTCAGCTGAGACTGAAGAAGTCACTTAGATGAGTGATGAAACATTGCTCTCAATAAACTTTGTGTCCAGTTGAACTCATTCAACTTTCTGGGAGTAGCTGCTAATGTTACAGTATATGATCAGTACTTGTGGCTTCCTGATGAATAACCACCTTCCTTCCTTTCTTTTGCTCTGTGCAGAAACTTGGCAAAGGGAGCTGCATAGTCTTGCCCTACTTGTGTTGTACATCGCATTAGAGCCAAATATCCTTCCCCCAATGGTCAGAGCAGAGGGCATGCTGAAGTGGATGAAGCAATGGACGAGCTTTGACCATGTGATATGTAAGCCTCTGTGGACACTTTTACCTTGAAGCTGTCGGGACTGATCTAGACTTTGTTTTGTCAATTTATGTGCAATATGCTAAATATTTATTTGAATATTGAATAACAGTTGTAATGTGTTGCTTTGATTAAAGCTGTGTTCTATATATATATATATATATATATATATATATATATATATATATATATATATATATATATATACACACAAACTTGAGTTGTTTATTTTCACACTAATGACTATCAAATTTGGCTGCAGATACACAGTACATGTCAGTTGCATGCGAAATCATACCTGCTGGCTTATGCAGAGGTCATTGACAGTTTACTTTAGAGGCAAGATGCATTGCATTTTCTGCCAACACAGGGTAATTTTTTTTTGGGGGGGGTGATATATGGTTAAAATAATTAATTTGTGGTAGAATGGGAAAGCTGTTGCCTTTGGGGTGTGTTTTCTAAGTGAGAAAGAATAATAGCTTTAAAAAAACAATTTCACCCTGTTATGGAAATAGGACAATTAAACACAACCTGTTTTTCAGTTTTTTAAAATTTAGACATTTAGGAAAAAAAAGTATAAAGACAAAAAAAAATAAAGGATGAAATATCAGTGCACAGTAAAAAATGTTTATATTTTTGTAAGACAAAAAGTTTCAGTAAATACCAATGTTTTCTCCATGGCCATGATGTGTTATTTCAAAGGTAACTAAACTTAGCACAAAAAGTAAGGAAATTTGTTTTTGGTAGATTATTTCTTTGTTGTAACAATGCTTCTTTGCAATAAATCTTATTTCAGGCACCTGACTGTCAGCACCTGGGGTACCAGAAGCTCAAAACAAGAGTCAATAGCAACAGCAAAATAAGCTGTTTGGCATTGGCAGAGAAGATTTGGCAAATATTTCATGGGCGCAACCCACATACTCAGCTCTGCTGCTCATCCCACAAATGCATGTTCCTTGCAAATGTGGCCCCATTTAAAAGGGAAATAAACAGGCTTTCCAACGGTATGAGATTTATTGCCAAGAAGCATTGTTACAACAATGAAATAATCTACCAAACACAAATGTCCTTACTTTTTGTGCTAAGTATAGCTCTATCTGCAGCCCGACTGCCTGAAAAGACGTTTTGAAGAGCATCCATTTCAAACTCAGTGACTAGTCCATATCTTACATGGCTAAGAAAAACTATCAACATAATCAGAAATAATTTATTGACCCCCGCGGGGAAACTGGGTCATGGTACAGTTATTTACATTATATATTGCAGCGAATCTCCCGCACCGCGGGCGACAACGTTAACCAGTTGACTAAAGGGTCCGACACGGGTCTACTTATCCGTGCACGTTACAATACTGTATAAGTTATATAAGCATAAGAAAAAGAAAAATAAGAAATATGTGCATCATACGACATAAAACAATAGTGTAACGTGCACGGATAAATAGACTTGCTAGCCCTTGGCTAACGGGTCGGACCCTTTAGTCCAGGGGTCCCCAACCGCCGCGCCACGGACCGGCATCGGGCCGCAAAGCATTTGCCACATACAATATTCAAACGCTAGAGGGCTTTTAATTCCATTCCATTATCCAAATCGCTTATCCTGCTCTCAGGGTCGCAGGGATGCATATGGCTTTTAATTTGAAACGGATACTTGAAGCGTGTACAATGACTGCATCACTTATTCACGTGGCATTCAGCAGACCAATGGAAAAAAAGAAAAATAATTTAGCAGACCAGTAGTAACTGAAAAAGAAGAAGACGACGACGACCAATGGTGTCTGACTTCATATATAGAGAGACCACTCAGCTCGCTGCTTGCAAGCTACATGAGTACCGGTAAAAACCACGTCGCTTGTATGTTTCTTCGGAAGAGGTAGGGGAGATAAAAGGTCTGACGATGACAACGCAGAGAAAGCAGAGCCCGAGACAGAAAAAAAGGCTTCCTTCAGTCGGAAATACGACGAGTCATACCTAAAATATGGCTTTATTGCGACCGGTACTCGCGTGCTCCGAGTCATATCACATACCGGGCCTTTTAACATTTATGAGCTAGACGGAATTGGGAGTTTAGCCTAGGCGAAATGACGTAGATATCTGTAATTACATCATTGCAGATATCTCGACTAGCTAATAAACGTTAAAAGGGCTTGCCATAGATATCTGTGACGTGTGTGACACGTGGAGACAAGCTGTCTAATGAGGCCATGAAGCCTTAAAACTGCTGCGGCACCTTGAGTCCAACACCCCGCACTTAAACACAAACCCGTGGACGCAAGCGCGTGCGGAGAGCCACCACCTCTACACATGCTGCCGCTCTGAGTGCGTCGTACTTAGCGGCTAGTCGTGTTGCTAAGGCTACTTAGTGGCTAGTCTTGCTGCTAAGGCTACTTAGTGGCTAGTAGTGTTGCTAAAGCTAAGAAGGCTTTTACTAATTGATTTTGCCTGCTGCCAAGGACACGTGTCGTGAACTGTTGGGGGAAGCTACAGCTAACAAGATGGCGAAGGTTCCTCTGAGCTACCACACTTTCAAAGAGAATTGATGAAATTGGTGAGTTGCAATGTTGTTATATGTATGTAATGTTAATGCGAGGGAAATATGCGCTGTGTGTTTAATATCCAAACGTTACTTTAAATGTTATGTTACTATTGACTTATAAGCCTAACCTATATTCCGGTCGTTATTGTCCTGGGGTGGGTTAATATTAAACCGGTCCGCGGTGCAAAAAAAGGTTGGGGACCCCTGCTTTAGTAGACTGGTTAACGTTGTCGCCCGTGGTGCGGGAGATCTGGATTCGCGCCCTGGCTGTGGCGGTTCCCGGGGTGCCCCCCGAATTCGCTACTTTGGTGTCAGAAGAAGGATGGTGAGACCATGAGGCCATCGGAAGCGCGTGCGCTCAGAGGCGTGAGGGAGTTGTGCTGAAGCGCTTCCCGAAAGAGGGGGGGTAGTGTAACGTGCACGGATAAGTAGACACGTTAGCCCTTGGCTAACGCGTCGGACCCTCTAGTCCAGCGTTTCCCAACCCAGTCCTGAAGGAACACCTATCCTGCAGATTTTCATTGTAACCCTGCATAGGTAGCCCTGCTTGTACTTAACCAATCATCTCACATCACTTAATTATGTAAGGTGTGCAACATCTGACATAATTAATTGCTGATTGGTTGAATAACTACATACAGGTACCTAGTCAGGGTTGCAAAGAAAATCTGCAGGATAGGGGTTCCTTGAGGACTGGGTTGGGAAACGCTGCTTTCTTTAGTCGACTGATTAACGTTGTCGCCCGCGGTGCAGGAGATACGGGTTCGTGTCCCGGCTGTAGCGGTTCCGGGGTTGCTCCCCTGATTCGCTGCAATATATAGAAAAATACGAAGTATGTAAAAATATTGTAGAATGTACAGTATGAATGCAGTTGTAATACAGTACATATATATATATATATATATATATATATATATATATATATATATATATATATTAGTAGCGGACCGTGTATTTCAGGCCTAGGCCTTCGGTGAGACGTCACCTCCTCATAATTACCCAAAGAAAGCCGTCATATTGCCATGCTACAATGTTTTAGTCGCAAAAGTTTATCATCACAATCATCGTTATTTGACATTTTTCACTTTCACAACAGCGACACCGTGTGGCGACTGGTGTAACATAAAGCCTTACTGGAAGTAATCCCGCTGGGCATATAAATATGCTATCAAGAAATTCAACAAACACATCCCAGCCGGGCCGCTGGGCATAAAAACAATCAAACATTAAGCAAATCAAATCGCTGTACAAAAAATACATTTGACTCACCTGTGTTGTCTATTTGAAGACAAAATCCATTCTCCTTTCTTTCTGGATGAAACGGTTGATCACACGCTCATAGAGCACTCCTTTGGCTTTTGAATAAGACAAGCCAGGTTTTGGAAGCCTGTGTAGTTCCATGACCCCTTCTCTGACAAAAAAAGCAAGCACGCCCAGCAGTAGTTTTCCGCTTCGCTCGGATCCAGTGAGCCACAGGTACCTTTTGTAGGTGCTTGCCTGGTAATGCCGCACATACATCTTCCCCGGTTGGGTCAGAGTCGCTAACTGTGGGGTTGATCTGCCCATCTCCACAATCCTTTGCTTTCCCCCAAACAATCGTCTTGAAAATGGTGTGACTAATAAATCTGCCACCTCATCATTCACGAGTTCTCCTTGAGCCATTATTCTCATTCACAGCTAGCTAGCTTAGCGAACTAAATCAAAAACACAAATGCTAGCTAACATTAGCCACCAACTACCATGACCTAGGTGCTGCTGCTGATTGGCTGAACAATCGGTCACGTGGCTGTATGCAGCGAAGGTCCTATGACGCTGTGCAAGTATAAAAGAATACGCTCATCTGCTACACATCAAAATCTGATTGCTTGAGTAATCTATTAATCCTGTATTAACACCTAATTTATTTAGATAGCGGAGACCTTCACTGGAGATGCCGAAGGCGCTGGCAGGAGGAGTCTTCTCACACGGTTACAACAGAGAAAAAAGCTGATTGGATGATTTTGTTTTTGGCCGAGAGACTGCAAGCAGAGCCTCCCGAATTCGTATGTGTAGTCGAAATCAAAATGTAAAGCGATATTAACAAATTGATTAGAAGATTGTATTATTTTTATGAAAGTGTTTTCCTTTTTCTGTGGAGTCTTGGGCCTTCGCCGAAGGCCTAGAAGGCCCCGACGGTTCGCCGCAGATATATAAACTTAGCACAAAAAGTAAGGAAATGTGTGTTTGGTAGATTATTTCTTTGTTGTAACAATGCTTCTTGGCAATAAATCTTATATCAGGCACCTGATTGTCAGCACCTGGGTACCAGAAGCTCAAAACAAGACTCAATAGCAACAGCAAAATAAGCTGTTTGGCACTGGCAGACAAGATTTGGCAAATTTTTCATGGGCACAACCCACATACTCAGCTCTGCTGCTCATCCCACAAATGCGTGTTCCTTACAAATGTGGCACCATTTAAAAGGGAAATAAACAGGCTTTCCAACGGTATAAGATTTATTGCCAAGAAGCATTGTTACAACAAAGAAATAATCTACCAAACACACATTTCCTTACTTTTTGTGCTAAGTATATATACCATAGTATTGCAAACTTGAAATATCGCACAGTTATTAATTAAGTTAAATTATTGTACTGTTGGGGCATCTGGGTGGTGTGGTAGTCTATTCTGTTGCCTACCAACACGGTTATGTCCAATTCAAATCCCCGTGTTACCTCCGGCTTGATCGGGCGTCCCTACAGACACAACTGGCCATGTCTGCGGGTGGGAAGCTGGATGTGGGTATGTGTCCTGGCTGCTGCACTAGCGCCACCTCTGGTTGGTCGTGGCGCCTGTTTGGGGTGAAGGGGAAGCTGGGCAAATAGCGGGATCCTCCCACGCGCTATGTCCCCCTGGCGAAACTCCTCACTATTAGGTGAAAAGAAGCGGCTGGCAACTCCACATGTATCGGAGGAGACGTGGTAGTCTGCAGCCCTCCCCGGATCAGCAGAGGGGGTGGATGAGTGACTGGGATGGCTCGGAAGAGTGGGGTAATTGGCCAGATACAACTGGGGAGGGGAAAAAAACGGCGGAAATTTAAAAATAAATGTACTGTTAAGTTAGTATTGCACAATGTAAATTATAAGGTAAGGGGTTATGAAGCCGCTGACAGGGGTGAAATAAGTCCAAAGGGCCAATAATTGAATTGCCCAGTATTTTTATTTTTCCTCAGCCGCTTTGCTAGACTTCTAAATAGGTCACTTTAGAAAATGGGACTGATGTTTCCCAGTTGCTTCTTGTTTGGATGGTTTTGGGACTGCTGCAATGTTTGAGGGGAAGAGCAGGCTGAGGGAGCAGGAGTGATGCTGTCCGCACTTTTTAGGCAAAGGTAGAGGTAGTCACACTCTGAAGTTGTTTGTGTGAGGTTCGTAAACCAACTTCAGAACCCACTGCTTTGTCCTCTGACAGTAAACACGTTTCTTTTGCACATGTGTCGGGCCTGTGATGGACTGGCAGCCTGTCGAGGGCGTCTCCTCGCCTGCCACCAAATAACTGGGATAGGTTCCAGCATCCCGCAACCCCAATTGGGATAAGCGGCATGGATAATAGATGGATGGATATTTAGGGAACCATAACAGATGAAGACTTGAATGAAGTGCTCACTGTCATATTTCATCACCTTTAACATGGTGAGGATGAAGTGCTCAGATTATTTAAAAACTTAAAAAAGCAAAACAAGTTGGGGCATAGGTGACAATGTAAATTGTGCACATTGATGTTTACATTGACATCAAGTGTCAAAGTAATTGTTACTATATAGAAAAAAATACCAACAAACTATGTATGTGAGTTCTACCTTTGCTGTTAGTGGCAGGAGAATCCCAGGAAAAATGAGAGGGTTGACAGGTATGACTGAGTCGTAGCCGTTAAATTCAGTGTAATAGGGGCGTCTGGGTGGCCTGACAGTTTTTTCTGTTGCCTACTAGTATGGGGATCACCTGTTCGAATCCCCGTGTTACCGCCGGCTTGGTCGGGCGTCATTACAGACACAATTGGCCGTGTCTACGGGTGGAAGCCGGATGTGTGTCCTGGTCGTTGCACTAGCGCCTCCTCTGGTTGGTCGGGGTGACTGTTCGGGGAGGGGGAACTGGGGGGAATAGCGTAATCCTCCCACGCACTATGTTCTCCTGGCGAAACTCCTCACTGTCAGGTGAAAAGAAGCGGCTGGTGACTCTACATGTATCGGAGGCGGTATACGGTAGTCTGCAGCCCTCCCCGGATCAGCAAAGTGGGGTGGAGCAGCGACTGGGCCAGATACAATTGGGGTGAAAAGGGGGGGGGGATCAAAAAAAAATTCAGTGCAGGAGATGCTATGTGTAGATGCTATAGTGTAGTAGGTGCCATTCGTTACATTGCTACTTTTGCCCAGGCGGACCAGCAGCTAATTGTTGTCATGGACCCTCTACCAGCCTCACCTATCAGTGTCTGATTGTTGCTAAGAGACCCCAGTTGCTCGGTATGCTCCATATAACACCTAGTAGAATCAGTCGAGACCTCGCCACAGATTGACACTGTCGCCGGGTAACCTCGGCTTTCCTGTGGGGAATCCTCGCACGGAAGTCGTGAGTCACCCTGCGCCGGCCACAGTGGCCTCCATTGGAACTCAATCCTCTCTGCTTGACACATCAACTTAAGTAGGCTCGAGTCATATCTGCTGCCTTTGATAAGAGTTGATGTTGGATTAAGATCTACAATCTCAATTTTATGCCTTAGAAAGATTTTAATCACTTCTTAGCATCCCGCTTTCTCTGGTAGGTCTGAAAATCACATACTCCTTGATACCACTGCCAACCTAGTAACAAGTTCTAGTTTGCCAGTTGAAAGGATTATTTGATTCTGCTTTTCTGTTTATTCAGTCATTTATTCATTTAAGTCAAGTCAAGTCAATTTTATTTGTATAGCCCAATACCCCAAATTACAAATTTGCCTCAGGGGCCTTTACAGCAACACAACATCCTGTCCTTAGACCCTCGCATTGGATAAGGAACAACTCCCTAAAAAAAACCTCTCAGGGAGAGCAACAGAGGAGGGATCTCTCTCCCAAGACGGACAACGTGCAATGGATGTTGTGTTTACACAATTTATAGAATACAACATTGAAAGAGGATAACAGAATTATAATGGAATTATAAAATACATGAAGAATATGATGAGCAGGATGCCAAGCAGTATCCAGACATTTGGCCATTAATAAATGTCTCTATTATGGAAAGTTGTTTTATGTGTGTTTCTCTAACAAGCAAAGACAGAAATCCCTGTAATTGAGAATTTACAACTTCAGATCTGAAACTGATTAATTTGGTTTATCTTAAATTCCTGCAAAATTAGGTGGTGCCCCCAAAATTTATAACGAGAGCACAAATATTCAGCGGAATAATAGATTACCAAAATAATCAATACTTGCAGTCCTAGCCGGTATTATTGTGTACCACAAAATTCCCTCTCTCTTTGTCTCTCTCTGTCTCTCTCTCTCACACACATGTGCAAGCACGGACGTGCACGCACACGCACACCTTTTCTCTTTTATCTCTATTGTTCCTCCTGTCACTTTTTCTCAACCTTGATTGCACATGTTCATGCACACACATGCACATAACAGCGCACACAAACTCAACCCAAACTGACAGATGTGCACGAATACAAGCCTGCACAGGGTTAAAATGAGCAGATTTTCTGTAGACTGGTAGATCAGGGCAGCGTAGAGGATGTGGGGGAGGGTGTGATGGCGCCTGGCTGTGGAGGGGCAAAGATAATGCAGACTGGGGGAGAAATAAATGGGTGCAGAGATGAAGAGTTAAAGAGCACAAAGACATAAGGAAGGGGCGCTGTCTGGCACTGGGATGATGATAGATGGGCTGTGTTCTACCTTTAGGTCCTGCAAAGCACTCCGCATAGGGACAGGTATAAGCTAATTTTAAAGCGGTTACATTTCAGGTATTTGAGCTTGTAAAGAGTGCAAAGCTGGCTTTGGTTAAATTCTGGACTTGTGTGAATTCCCATCAAGGTTTATGATTGGTAGTTTTATATAACTGAGAAATAAGTAGGGTGGAGCTGGCATTATGCAGAATGCGGTGTGTAATATGTGTGTTGAAGGATGTGCGTGTGTGCTGTGTAAGGATATGAAAAGAATATTTTGCTAATTTTTCATGAAATAAACTGTTTCTCGATAATCCGACTCAATTTGTCGGCCACAAAATCTGCGAGGCGAAGATCATTCCTACAGAGTCCTGGCTCTGTTTGAGACGGCATCAATTTCAAGAGAAAAAAAAGCAGTTTGAAAATTGCAATAGTAATCATCAAAATTGAAATATCTTTTAATTAATTTCAATCAATTGCACTGGCCAAGAGTACGTGTCATTAGAAAATTAACTGCATTTTCCAGTTATATTTTGAATCAAGTAAATTAACAAGTTAGTTCAGCCCAGCCCGTTCTTGCCTGCTTGAGTCGGCATCCTCTGGAGGAAGCAATTCCGAGACTTAATATTTCATTTTGCATGTCAAGCAGCCGTTTGAAGATAAGAAAGAATTTGATGTCCTAACCCAGCCACCAACCAATTTACTTTCAGCTCAGCAGTTATGAGAGCAGCGAGTTTAGACATTTGCCACAGTCAGTTGTCAGTACACGGTGACTGTTGTCTATTACATGGATAGCTGTCCTCTTGGCATTTATCTCTAGGGATGTATTTATCTCTAGGTCCCCATTTGACACTGAGAAGAGCAAGTGAGAGCAAGAAAGAAAGAGAGAGAGAGAGAGAGAGAGCGAGAGAGAGAGAAATCCTCATCATGATGAAGAAGTGAAGGGAGGCATTATTGTCACCATCAGCTTAAGAGCTTATTCTTTTTTTCATTCAGGTCAGTGTGCCCAGTGTGCAAACTATACCATGGCTTTCGGGGAACTCGCCTTTTTTTTTTTTTTTTGAGGGGGTGAGGCTTGCGCATGCCTCAAAGAGAGGACTGAATGTAACTCTTGCTGCAAAGAAACATTCATAGCTGCAAGCATGTAGGCCTACTTGCTTTATGTCAGCACATCTGATGTATAATAATAATCTGGGGTTTTTTTGGGGGGGGATCCCCACCCCCAATTGTATTTGGCCAATTACCCCACTCTTCAGAGCCATCCTGGTCTCTGCTCCACCCCGTCTGCCAATCCGGGGAGGGCTGCAGACTACCACATGCCTCTTCCAATATGTGGAGTTGCCAGCCGCTTCTTTTCACCTGACAGTAAGGCATTTCACCAGGGGGACATAGCACGTGGCAGGATCACACTATTCCCCCCAGTCCCCCCTCCCATCGAACAGGCGCCCTGATTGACCAGAGGAGGCGCTAGTGCAGCGACCAGGACACACCCACATCCGGCTTCCCACCCGCAGACATGGCCAGTTGTGTCTGTAGGGACATCCGACCAAACCGGAGGCAACACGGGGATTCGAACCAGTGATCCCCGTGTTAGTAGGCAATGGAATAGACTGCCACACTACCCGGACGCCCGTATAATAATCAGTTAATGACCTCATCAAACCGCCACACGGGTATGAGAACCACAAACATCACAGCATGATACAACACGGCTAACTAAAGCAGGGCACGGTATACTCTGCAGAATGACGTACTATATTCTATAGTTTATCAGCACAAACAAGACACGGACAGGTCAAATGGCAAAACACAAATATATGAGCATTAAATCAAAAACAGCATGCCAGGTACAAGGGACCGAGTCCTCATCATAGCCTTTACCTTAAAACAGAAGCGACCACAGAGGCCACTGGCTCTGGTTGGTCTCCAGAGTCGATTGGTTTAGATTTTATGGTACCTAAGTTAAGAATTTGCGAGTAAGCTTCTTTGTTTTCTTTTGGACATATCTGTATACTGACTACAAAACAGAGAAATGAATAATGGCGATTCGGCGTGCAGACTGAGTGGGACTAAGAAAGTTTGCTTTTTTTTTGATCGTTGAGTTAAAGTGAGTTATTGCACTGCCATGCTTCGATGGTGGTGGCAAGAATATCATGCCTGCCGGTAGAATTAGTGATTAATCACCCTCATGCATGAATTACACATCAACAGCAGCCTAATTTTATGAATGATCCATGATGATGACGATACAGAAAAATATATTGCAAAAATAACATATTGTCAATATTTTAGAGGACCCCCCCCCCCAAACTTTTTTTTCACAAAGTGTTTGTTTGTTTGTTTGTTTGTTTGTTTTTTTAAGATTCCCCCTCCCTTTTTCTCCCCAACTGTATCCGGCCAATTACCCCACTCTTCCGAGCCGTCCCGGTTGCTGCTCCACCCCCTCTGCCAATCTGGGGAGGGCTCCAGACTACCACATGCCTCCTCCGATACATGTGGAGTCGCCAGCCGCTTCTTTTCACCTGACAGTGAGGAGTTTCGCCAGGGGGATATAGCGCGTGGGAGGATCACGCTGTTCCCCCCAGTTTCCCCTCTTCCCTGAACAGGTGCCCCGACCGACCAGAGGAGGTGCTATTGCAGCGACCAGGACACATACCCACATCTGGTTTCCCATCCACAGACACAGCAAATTGTGTCTGTAGGGATGCCCGACCAAGCTGGAGGTAACACGGGGATTCGAACCGGTGATCCCCGTGTTGTTAGGCAATTGAATAGACCCCCACGCCACCCAGACGCTCCACACATGGTGTTTTCAGGGGAGCTGGGCTCCCCTGTAGTTCACACCCTGGTTGCACCCCCAGCAATAGGTACCTGAACCAGTTAGGACAAAATAAAATACTGGTTAACACCCTTCTTTTTAACATGCACTAAAAATGAGAGGGGAAAACATCAGGATAAAATGAAATGTATAATGCAGAGTTAACACAAATTCCATAGTGTCATTGGCGAAAACACTGTGTTGGCAAATTTGCCAATTTTATTTTTCTATTCCAAAAACCAAGGATACCTGTGGCCCTTTAAGGGTCTTGAAGCTTCAATATTCTCAGACAAACGTAAACCCCTTTACAAAGCTTGTGAAAATGTCATGTTTGGTCACCAAATGGTGGAAATCGCAACGATTTTTTTCCCCCTTCCTGTAAAGTTATCTCCTTTGCAGATACGTGGTTTTCGCCCGACAGTGACCAATACATGTATGCGTTATACTTAGCTAGGTGTCACATTACTCCATGGCTTTAATATTCAACGACGAGATACAAGGATGTGCACTGTGACAACGCAGTAATAGTCTATATTTTAATGTAATGATGTCTTATGCTTAGCAGACGTTCATGCCTTTTGTGAGCTTAATTGACCCTATGTCATCTGTGGATCGTGTAGGCTATAGAGAAGTGTTGACTGTGGACATTGAAGGTGAAAATGCTGGAGGGGTGTGCTCAGCTGAGGAAGAGACAGTAGTGATAGTGTACTGTTACTGCATGAAGGCATGCCGAGACGCGATGTAGAGCCAAAGACATCTGGGAGTCTGGAGGTAAACCAGAAATAATACTTCTTATGAAATCGTAATTACAGATACAGACAAATGTAATTTCTTGGTAAATATTACAGAAATGGAAAAAAAAACATTATTAACTGGTAAAATGAGATTTGCAAATTAATGTCTCTGATGTGGAACAATTAAATATGATAATATTTTTGTTTCTGTTTTCAGCAGAGTTTTATGGGGGCAGTAATTCTGTATTCTGTATTCTATTCTGTAGTTCCTAGTAATACATCATTTGTTTCCAATTATCTCTTATTTTCCTTGAACCGGTTTGTAGCCCTTCTATCAATGTCTTAAAGACCCCCCCCTCGTCTGTCTTGCGCCCTTCGTGTACTGGCCTTCCCGCTGTGCATTTCTCTGTGACCATTCATTATGAAGTATCTCCTCTCCTCCCACATGTTCCTCTTCTTTATTTTTTGTTCTGTCACTCATTCTCTCCGTCCTCATGCCTCTCTGAGCAAAAACGGTTCTGCCGTTATCGCTCTGCTCTCATGCCCCCTTTCCAAAGTTGTATTTCTCTGCGCTTTCTGCTGTGTCAAAGCAACCCCCCACCCGCCCCCTCCTCCCCTTCCGCCCCACGGGAGGCTGAGGGGACTGTGCGTGCCGTGGAATTGACAACAGGGAAGAGCAAAAGTAGGGACGACATGGAGAGCACCGGGAGAGGAAAACCAAAACCTAGAGAAACCTGAACGAGCACGGGTTTGATGCACCCCTCTCCCCAAGCCTGTTGCCTTTTTTTTTCTTCTTCTCTTGTCTCTCTTTGTCTTTCTCACCCTCACTACCCTTTTCCAGTCATAACAAACGTCACTGCAGTATCTCTATATAAATCATGTGGGACCCCCCCCCCCCCGCCATCATTAATAGATTTCATTACAAAATGCCAGACTTTGCCCTTTGGTGCATTGCTACATCTTTTTCCAGCAGCACCACCTTGGCTCGTTTTCGTTATTCCAAATGCACTTTGTCACAAGTGCCTGTCAGCAGAGTTTTATGGGGGCAGTAAGCGTTGAGGTTGCACTGGTATGAAAGTATGACGATTTGCGGCAATTCGTAGGGCTGGGAAGAACACATGAAAAAGTCATATGCAGGGGGCACCCTGGTGGCTCACCTGGTAGAGCGCGTAACACATAAGGCCTGAGTCTTTACCGCAGCGGCCTGGGTTCGAATCCGGCCCGGGGTTTTGCTGCATGTCACCCCCACTGTCTCCCCTGCCTTTCCTGTCTCTCTCTCTCTTGACTGTCGCTATCATAGAAAGGCGACAATTGCACAAAAAAAAAAGAGCCATATGTACTCTGCAGGGATGGAAATTAGTACACGCCAAATGCGGGTGGATTTGCGTATTGGCGGGTGAATTTGCTCAACCTACCAGCCACGGTGGCGGGAAAAGAAAAGTAGCAATTTGTGACGTACTGAATCGCGAATCTGCCTTATTTCCGCCCCCCTTATGACCCGCCCTACTCTGCCTCTGATTGGCTAGTACTTGTTGCCATCGTTGGTTAGCCAATCAGAGGCAGAGTATAGGGACGCTTGTCTTGCGAGTCTGCTAATTCACACAAGACACTTTCGAATACGAGGAGAGAGCCAGAAAACACAATGTGGCATTACATCGCAGGGGTTAGGTCTGCAGAGAAAACATCTCAGGAGGAGACACAGGTTAAAGAGGCGAAGACGAAACGAAAACGTTTTTTTTTAATGAGAAGTGGAGAATAACGGACAACGGAGACAGAGAGTCCCGTGATTGGTTAGTGTACGAGGAGACAAGCTAGACAATGTTCTGTTGGGTATGTCGTCAACACGCTTCGGATGCCAACAAGAAAGCTAACAGTTTCATTATTGGGACTAAAAACCTAAAATTGGAAGCCATAAAAGACCATGAATCATCCAAATGCCACATCCATGTAATAAAGATAGTACAGGGAAAATCGACCCCACAGGATACCGCTGCCATGAAGGCACTAAACAGCCTGAAGACGGCCCAGTTGGAGAAGATGAGCCTACTGTTTAGAAATGCCCACGCAATCGCGAAAAAAGGAAGGCCATTTACAGATTACATGTGGCAATGCAAGTAAATTAAAAAAAAATCTATTCACTAACGTTAGATTAAGTGTTGAATTAAGGTCAGAATATAGCTGTCATGTAATGTCATTAGCTAGCTAACGTTACGTGTAGTTAGCAAGTAAATCATCATTTACTAACGTTACTAAGTGTTGAATTAAGACCCATACTGACACAATTCCTTCTACTTGTTACATGTTTATGTCATAATAAAGGGAATTTTGGTGGCACTGGTAATTTTTTGACAAATATGTTAAATGTTTTAAAGGTAGTGTACACAATTTTGAAAACCATAGAAGAGTAAACTAGATTTTGAAAATAGTATTTTAAGAGTTTAAATATTTAAAATAGCCGATTGCTTGAATATTGTATATCTTGTTTTATTATTTTTCACATGCAGTTACACACTGCCGGTTAAAACAAGAAAGTGGCTGGTAAAAAAAATTGAGTGGCTGGTAAATTTTGGAATCCACCAGCCACAGTGGCAGGTGGACAAAAAAGTTAATTTCCACCCCTGGTACTCTGCCAAGAGTGTCACTATTGCTATTGTTATGCACATTATGTCCTTATAGATCCAGCTGTGAAAGTCTATTGTGCATAACTGTATGTAGAAACGATGCTTTTCTATGGTCTTGCAAGTGTGTTTGTGTGTGTGTGTTTGTTTACATGTGTGTTGATGTCCTTGTGTGCGTCAGAGTGCACTCATTGTGCACTTTGCATGAACAAGTTTTCCAAGTAATGATTAAAAAGGAAGATGTGCAACAAAGCGGTTTGTGTGTGTGTGTGTGTGTGTGTGTGTGTGTGTGTGTGTGTGTGTGTGTGTGTGTGTGTGTGTGTGTGTTAGTTGTATGTGTCATAGAAAGACAGAGCTAGAGAGAGGGCGAGAGACAAAAAGAGAGTGAAATGAACCAGAAAAATAAAACAAGCGCACAAGGAGATTAAAAAAGGAGAGGGCTACAAGAAGTGGAGCTAGATGGAGGAGGAAAGTTGGAAGAAACGGAAAGTTAAAAAGAGATTGGAGTCGCGGTGTACAAGTGGAGTGGTCGGCTACAGTGCACCTACATATTTAATGTGCCCTTGGGTTGTCAGTTTAGTCTCGGCATAATCATTCTGCTATTAGCAGAGATGAGGACGAGGAGAGATGAATAAGCAGAGAGGGAAGCGAAGGGGAAAACTGAGATCGAGTGGTGTAAAAAAAGACTGTGTGGCAGAGACGCTAAGCCACAACAATAAAAGTTGTGTTTCTGCACCCGCAGAAGTATTTGTACTGGGCTTGGTTATTAGAGGTGAAAAGTACGGTGTGTGTGTCTGTGTGTGTGTGTGTGTGTGTGTGTGTGTGTGTGGGTGGGTGTGTGTGTGGGTGGGTGTGTGTACCCACGGCTAGGTTAGCCTCTCAACACTCAGTCGAGCTGAGATGACTTGTATCTTTGAGTTTATCATCTGTCACTGTTTAAGGTCAGACACGGAGTGAATCTTAAAAAAATAAAATGTACCCGACAAATACCGGTTGACAGGGTCACCCCTCAACAGCAGGCCAGCTCTGACATTACTGTGTGTGTGTGGGGGGGGGGTTGTTTGTGTGTGGGTGACTGAGTGGGCGGGTGTGTTTGGGAACATTTCCTAACTCACTTGAACAGCCTGCTACCATCTGTATTGTCCACTCACGCTGACCTATGAATTCTGAGCTTAATTATTTTTTTTAGTTTTTTAGTTTTCTGAGTTCACAAATCCATTTTCAGACTTATAGGATCCTCTCGTTTTTTAATCTGCTTTATACGGGGCAGGAAAATATTTCTGCTGCCTCCACAATATTGGTGAAAACTGAACAGTGGTTGAATTCACAACACTTGTCTCTCAACACTGAGGTGCGTGTGCAGCTACAAGACATGTAAGACAAAACATTATGCTTTATTTCATGCCCGGTGAGATGTTCTTCTGTTCACTCCTCCCATCATTCACCTCTCACCACTCCTTTTCTCCCCCTATCCTTCTTCTCTTGGCCCCAGTCCGCCTTCCCCACCCCCGACCCCTCCCCCAGCCCTCCAGCCTAGCGGCACCATGATGCTCAGCAGCTCAGTGGAGGTGCCCAGCCCGGGCGGGATGAGTGGCCTCGGTGGACTGAGTGTGGTGGCTCGCAACGTGGTACGATCCTCCAGCATCTCTGGGGCCATGTACAACCTGGAGAAGAGTCCCGGGAGCGGGGGCCCGGACTCCGCCTCGCTGGCCGGCAACAAGAAGAGGCGCTCCAGCCTCGGGGCCAAGATGGTGGCCATCGTTGGGTTGTCGCAATGGAGCAAGAGCACGCAGCAGCTCAACCAGCAAGGTCAGTTGTTCGGGTGCCCTCATCTCTGTTGGGAAATCTTAGGTCGTCAATAAAGGGAAATAATCACAATCTTTCAAGAGCATCTCTATAAATGAATTTTGTAGGGACTACAGTCGATTAGTGGCCATAACACTGTGAAGTCTTTTGTGTGTCTCTGAAACAGTGCTGAAATTGTGGTGCAATGTATCCATCAAATTGGTCTACATCAATGACTTTAAATGGCATTCAATTGCATTCTTTACAACAAAGCATTTTTGCTTTCTTATATAACATAGGCTATTTCAATGTAGCCTACCAAAGGTAACAGCAAACCAGGAAGTGAGTGTAGTTTTCAAACGTCACTTGTTTACACTTAAGCACAATTTCCTCAGCATTTCAGAGACACAGAAGACTGATCAATATCATTGCTGCTAACGGGGCAGTATGCCTACAACATATTTGAAAATCATGGCTGTTTCCCTTTAGGTTTCACTGCCAAAGTCAGTCGCTTTGGTTTTCTCACACTGTGCGCGTTGACGTACCACATCGTGTCATATCTCTTATGGGTCTTTATACAGAGTAACATATTTATTGGTCGATATTTTCAGTCTCTACATGTTGTTTATGCAGCTATTCTTTTTTCCCGGACTCCATATTTCCTCCCATAACAAAATGTTCTGATGGTCAAACGCTCTCTTACTGTTTTTTTTTTCTTCTTTTTTCTTTCTCTGCTGTGCTCATTTCCCCTCTCTTATTTCACACTCCTTCTCTGGCCTGCTTTTCTTCCCATTACTTTTGCCCCCCCCCCCCCGTTTCTTTCTCCTAAATCTCTCTCTGCTAAACTCCTTTTCCTCTCGTCGGTCTTGCTTCTGTTTCTGTGTTCATCTCTTTATTCGTCTCTATGTTTCAGTCAGTCTATCTGTCTGCCTCTCTCTCTCTCCCCTTCCCTCTTTCTCTCTACCTCTCTCTCCTGCCCCTCTCTCTCTCCCCCTCCCTCTATAGCTCTCTCTTTCTCTCTCCCTCTCTCTCCCTCTATCTCACTCTCTCTCGCCCTCTCCCTCTCTCTCCCTCTATCTCACTCTCTCTCACCATTCCTGCGAGGTCAGTATGACTTCAGAGCAACAACCTCTCCCCCCCTCCCCCTCACACTCAGCTCTTATAATTGCCCTCTCCTTTGTCCCTATTTTGTTTCTTTGCTATCCATACTTCTGCTGCCGTCTCTTTGCCTTTGTCTGTTTAATTGGGGAATGTGATAGCTGTAGATGGATGACGATATGGGTCTTTTGGTCTGGGGCTGGGGGTTTAATGTGAGTTTGGATTTGAAAAGTGTAAATGATATTGATTTCCAAATGCATATTGGGCTTTTTAATGGGGGGTGGTGTTAAATCATCTTCACCCTCCTGGCATGGGTCTCTGTCATGATGGCACCATCAATTTTTTCCTCACATTTTCACGTGCCTGAGGAGGAATGAAGTATTTTGCTGCTTCATTCACGCCAGTAAATAACAAGATAAGTGGTGTAATGGGACACCGATGATTGTTTGTGGTTACATACAATGATATTAGCGTAGCCCATTGAGAAGGGCTTTGGGGTAGCATTGACACGGCCTCAGTTCTATTACTTAAAATGGCATCTTTTATTCAACACACTCTTTTCAAAAGGCTATCTTTTCTATGTTATCACCGTAATGGGTCCATTTCAAATAGGCCACAATACGGTGGCGAGCCTCATTGTGTATTGAATTCTGAAGTGGGTTGGTAGCTGGCTGGATAAAGAAGCGGCTATCGAGGACGGAGGGTGTACAGTGATGTTAGTGCCAGTATCTATTAATATGTCCCCTGGGGGGTGTAATTACAAAGGTTATGCAGCTTCAACTAAAGTGTTTCTCACTTTGTGTCTCAACGGCAAACACAAACCCACTCGCTCATAGCGGGAGATGGGGAAAACGTGTCACAAATGCAGCGGCCCGGTTAGAGCTGAGTATACTGGCCAATAGGGTAATGTGCCTCATTGAGATGCCTTTGTTTTCTGTCATTCTGTTTTCAATCAGTAGCAGACACCTTCTCTGTTTCTCCACTTGATGTATTTTTCTTTACTCAGGTACTTTTTTTCTTCTTTTCTTTGTATGTACGTGTGGTGTGTGTGCATGTGTGTGTGTATTTATCCATATGTATATGTGATTTTGTGAGCTCTAATCAGATCTGAGGGTCATTGTGTCCTGTTCTGTGTTCTGCTGAGGGACTGCGAATAAGCAGAGACAAGTTGCAGGACTGCATTGAGACCTTACTCCTCCATTCACAGCCTGTGCTGATCTGTTTTGATCTGATCTGCATTGCTGTGGGATGGGGTATTCCCTCTGTCAACATATCCTGTTGGCATTGGTGCTTCTACTCGGCCCTTATCGGTAACTGGATCACACTGCAATAATGCGAAACAACTTCAGTGCCAAGTTTACTGTTTGCAAGATTTCTGCAAGTCCCAGCATCCTTAGTTACTGTGGTTTTTACTCAAGCTGAACTCTGCTGCTATTCACTCTGCAAATTACTGAAAAAGGTAACTGATCGCCTGTGACGGCATGAATCTGTGTATTACAAGTTGCCCAAAAATGCCAATGAGAAGTACGGTAATGAATGAGATTATCACAGTGCTGTGAATTGATGGGTGGTTGAAGAGAAAATGGGGAGGGGAAAGTATGGCATAATGAGCGTGGAGACTAGTCTTTCAACTGGGAGCACTCATGACAGCAAGCAGATCCCTGCTATCATGTTCATGAGGCAGAAGGATTTCATGAGCCTGTTTGGGGCTGAAAAGGTGCTGTCCTGCCACTTACCTCATGCTCAAACCTCTTTTTTGGAGATTGGCGAATGAAAAGGGAATCTTTGCTGGAGGAGCACGGTTGAGGAAAGAGAGAAGATGGTAAAAGTGCCAGTGCACTTGATTTCATTTCTCATGCCAGGTCCAACATGGCCACCATATGGCCAGCGGGTAGCACAACACATGTACACAAAAAGATGCACATATGCTTGTGCGCGCGCACACACACACACACACACACACTCTACTGTGTGTACTGAGAGCCTGGCACCCTTAAGCACAACTGACACTTGTGTGATGCAAGATGAGCTGTCGATAATTTCACCGGAAGGGCTTTCATGTCTCTGCTAATCGTGATGAAGAGAGCACAGTAGAGGGTAAGGGTGGCTGGGGCTGCAAAGGGAGGGGTCGACGAGACGGAGGAGAGGAAGGAGGGAACTGGTGGAGGGGAGGTCTCTAAATTTAGATGTTCTCAGCTGCCAGAGGAACACATCGCGCCCAGAACAAAATAACAGTACCATCCAGTGCCCCCCCCCCTTTCTTATCACATCTCGGCTTATCTTCTGCTCTACTGCTACTTCTCATCTCCCCCTCTGTGCTCGCTTCCCACGACTTCATTCACTACGTTGCTCAAATCCATGTTGCTCAAATCCATGCCACAGTACTGTTTCAATTGCTTTTAGAGGTACCTGTACGGTTGACTTGATGTGGCATGCACCAGTCATTTCAAGTAAATTTAATCTCAATCCAGGTTGGGAGCGTGGTGGCATGAGCTTGTTGGTAAATTCTCCCAACAATAATGTTACATAACTTTTACCAAGAATAAATTCCTTGCTATCAAATCTCATATTCTTGAGGAAACAAACAAGGCTGTGTACCAACTGACCAGGTCAATTTTTTTTTTTCCAGGGAATGAGCAGGCTCCCCCCATAACCACGTAACCTCACCCCAGTAGGAGCCTAGAATAATAATAATAATACATTTATTTATATAAGCACTTTTCAGAACAAAGAATGGATGGATATAATTTGTTGGTTGGCCCCAGACTAATTGACAAACATACAAACAGGGTAGACAGGGAGACAGACAGATAGACAGACTGAAAGAGAAACAGACAAGAAGACAGACAGAAAGGAACCAGACAAACAGAACAAATGTGGGAGCTGACGAATAGATGAGCAGGGAAGCAGATAGATAGACAGAGAGACAGACAAGGAGGCAGTTAGACAGATATGCAGACAGTGTTTCAGTTAGGCCGAGCTTGATTAGGGTCCTTTTTGTTAAACTGTGTTCTTTCCTGGCAGCCATTAAACAACCAATCAGGTTGGCCATCACCGCTACATGTTCCGAGTGACAGATGCATTGATTAGCTGATAGGGTGGGTCAGCACAGGTACAGCCCCGGGGGCCGCCTCAGGGCCACACCATGTTTCGCTTGGTTGGTCAACTAATGACCAATCAACTACAGGTTAAGTTGCAATTGCTGCTCTGTGCAGAAAGTGAGAGAGAGAAAATAGAGTGAGAGAAGGTAGTGAGAAAGAAGATAAAGATGACAAAGGAGAGCGTGAGGAGGCTTAAGAAGAAGAAAGCCACTTTATTTTGTCATTGTACAGGTTACAACAGAATTTGTTCTCTATATTTAACCCATCCTATTGTAGAGGAGCAGGGGCAGCTGCAGTGCCCGGGGACCAACTCCAGTTCTTCTTTCCTATTGCCTTGCTCAGGGACACAGGCAGGAGTATGAACCCTAACATACATGTCTTTTTGATGGTGGGAGGAAACCAGAGCACCCGGAGGAAACCCACGCAGACACGGGGAGAACATGCAAGGTCCACACAGAAATGACCTGGGGTTTGAACCCAGGACCTTCTTGCTGTGAAGCAACAGTGCTAACTACTGGGCCACCGTGCCGCCCATTAGGGGAAACAATCACAATTTTCAATATCATCTCTATACAGAAACATATTTCTACATAGAAGCTGTATGTCTATGTAGAAACCCGGTGGAGTTTCCACAGTGAGAAATTGTAAAACTGAGGAGCATGGTTGAAGAAAAGAGAAAAGAAGGTAAAAGTGCCAGTGTACATGATTTCATTTCATTTGTCAATTGGCTTAGGAGACATTCTATCAGTAAATGTGCAAAATCAATGCTATGCATAGCTGTATAATGAAGAGTTGTTATTTCCATTTCTTCTATACAGCTGCATGTAGTGTTGATTGTCACATTTACATTGCACCCTATCAGCAAACCAGGAAGCAAGTTTTCACATTCATGGACTGTCTGCTAGTGATGTCACTACTGGACTCTTACGGCAGCTCAGTTTTATAGCTGCTAATGGAGTTTCATTCCTACAACGTATATCATCATCATCAGCAGTCACTCAGGGTCGAGTATGACCGTCCTCCTTCTGGGTCTTCAGGTGGGCGTAGAGGCCGATCCTGGAGCCGCAAAATGGGAGGACACCTGTGCGTGACAGCTTTTTATGTGGAGTGGCTGGTGTGCCTGCAGCCACCACACGGTCCTTGGCCGGGGGTGGCCGGAGTCTAATAGCATGGAGAACCAAGACGATTGGAGACCACCCTCAGTTGCAGCCTTCATCCACCTTCACTGCCGTTTTGACCTGGAGACATCTTCCGCTAGTTCTGCCGTTGAGGTCTTTGTTGGATCGCACTTTGTCTGGAACCTCCCTCTTGACCTATCCGCCTTGGGTGACCTTACCAGGAACCAAGCTCCGGACGGCATAGCTCTTGGGATCATTGGTACACGCAAGCTTCTCCACTACGGCAAGGTGGCGATCCAGGAGAAGACAAAACAACATATATATATATAGAGAGAGAGGTGAAGAGAGGCGGTGTTGAAAATCATGCTTGTTTCCCTTTAATTGAAATATAGAAGTAACACATTAAGAGAGCCCTGCAATCCAAATAACGAGAGAGTGAGAAAGAGAATGAACGAATGAATGGCATGTAAGAAAAGGAACTGAATGCGTAGGGAACTGACTGTTGCTGAGAAAAGACAATGAAAGGGGGAACAGAGAAAAAGAGAGAGCGAGAGGGGGGAGAGAATATGTCAGTGTCTCACGATTAAAGCTCTGTTTAACAGTAATGTGGTTAAATTGTTGTTGTGTCAGTGTATCTGCAGGGCATGTTCTGGCCATACTAAATTTGTGAATTGAATCAAGACAATTCACAGTGATCGGCAGCATCTGCCCTGTTAATCTCTTATGCAAGAATCTGTTTTCTTACATTTGCCCATGCCGGAACCGTGTCTCATCCTGGAGACGACAACAAAGACTTCCACTTCAACAGTAGATGAGAAGTGGATGAAAATGTCCTTGCAGCTTGTCCTGGGGGGCAGTTTAACAATGCTTCCCTCTGAAAAGAGGTGTTAAAACCCAACCGCAAAGAACAGTTTCTTTTTTTTCTTCTTTCCTTCAAAAGCAAGAACACATTCCTTGACTCTGCTTATTGAAAATTTTAAGCCCTGCTCATCTTAGGGGACTTAAATCTCTCACCAGCCGACCTGATTACCGTGCAGTGATCAGACCTTAGTCATCATCTTCATCCGGTTAGTCAGTCTCTCCTCTAATCTGGCAATGACACCTTTAACAGAAAGAGTAATTGCTGTCAATATGAGATGTGTAAGATTAAAAATAGGTGATTTTAAGGGTTTCCAGGTGGCGTGGTGGTCTATTCCCTTGCCTACCAACATGGGCATCGCCAGTTTGAATCCCTGTGTTACCTCCGGCTTGGTCGGGCGTCCCTACAGACACAGGCGGGTGGGAAGCTGGATGTGGGTGTGTGTCCTGGTTGCTGCACTAGCCTCCTCTGGTCAGTTGGGGTGCCTGTTCTGGGTGGAGGGGGGACTGGGGGGAATAGCGTGATCCTTCCACACGCTACGCTATGTCCCCCCTGGCGAAACTCCTCACTGTCAGGTGAAAAGAAGCGGCTGGTGACTGCACATGTATCGGAGGAGGCATGTGGTAGTCTGCAGCCCTCCCGGGATCGGCAGAGGGGGTAGAGCAGCGACCAGGACGGCTCAGAAGAGTGGGGTAATTGGCTGGATACAATTGAAGAGAAAAAGGGGGGGTAAAAAGATAGATGTTTTTTTTCCCATCGATCCTTGAGAAAGAGAATCAGGATATTGCTGCAGCACAGAATTGTAGGTCCGAGTTTTAAATACGAAAAGCTAAGAAATGTGAATAAAAGATCTGAGTAAAACATATACTGTAAAAAAAAATCTTTGCCCACATCTGTAACACTCTCCATTTGATATATAACCATGTTTGCCTCTATGTTAATCACATATTCGTTATACTAAATAGGCTTTTGCCAAATATGAACACAGGCAAACAAACATGCTTGTTTGTCATGATGCTGCTCAGATTTCTGCCTCCCACTGTGCCATTGTCTCATAATTCTAGGTTTTGTAACAGGTGAGTGTTTGGGATGGCATTTTGGTTCTGTCTGTTCTATTTATTTCCTGCTATTATTAGTATCAGTAGAGGGAACACACACACACACACACACACACACACACACACACACACACACACACACACACACACACACACACACACACACACACACACACACACAGCTCCCTAGGTTTAATGGGTGAGTCACCACTCTTCTACAGAATCACTGTCTTATCTCCTGAGCAGGTTTATCCATGACTGAGAAAACAGAGCAAGCAGAACGGCTTCCAGAACACTGTCAGTCTGAACAGAGGGGCGGCGAAGGCAGGGAAACAAGCGCCAATGATGAAATTTAGTAGACCAGGAAAAGTGTGTGTGTTCTTTGGTTGGTGTCTCAATGAAGTGTGTGTGTGTGTGTGTGTGTGTGTGCGTGTGTATGTGTGCGTGCGTGCGTACATGTTTGTGCTTGTGCATGTTTGGCTGGTGCACGTTCGCACTCAATCGCTTCGCTCTTTTCTGCTCCATTTACTGCACACCCTGCTAAACACCCATCCTCTTGTCCTCACACTTTCTCAAATCTTCCCTTTGTGTCTGTCCCGCATCTGATGTAGACACTGGTGGAAGTACACGAGAGAGAGAGAGAAAGAGAGAGAGGCAGACAAATAAAAAGACAGAAAGACACACATCCAGGCAGAGATTAAGTCAATAGTGGCCGGCCTTAAAATGAGGATAAGGACAAGGAGATCCTCTTACTCATGGTCCATTTGAAAGTCCCTATCAGTGCTAATATGTAGTGGAGGATGCTACTGGGGCGGCACGGTGGTGCAGTGGTTAGTGCGGTCGCCTCAGCAAGAAGGTCCTGGGTTCGAGCCCCAGGTTAGTCCAACCTTGGGGGTCGTCTCGGGTTGTCCTCTCTCCCCGTGTCTGCGCACAGGTGTGCCGGTTTCCTCCCACAGTCCAAAGACATGCAGGTCAGGTGAATCGGTGGTACTAAATTGTCCCTAGGTATATGTGTGTGTGCGTGCGTGTGCGTGCGTGTGTGTGCGCGCGCGTGTGTGCCCATGCCCTGTGATTGCTTGGCAGCCTGTCCAGGCTGTCTTCCCGCCTGCCACCCAATGGCTGCTGGGATAGGCTCCAGCATCCCCGTGACCCTGAGAACAGTATAAGTGGTTTGGATAATGGATGGATGGATGGATGGATGGATGCTACTGGTGCTACTGGGCTGAATGTCCTCCACCAGTAAATCACGGCGTTGAAAATGAATGGACCTGTGGTGACTGGTTTCTCGAGTGATTACAGTGTGAAGGTATTGTCATCAATGCCGCCCCCATGCTAATTAAATACAGTAGGCAGGTAGCTCTCAAGGTATCTCATATCTCTACCATTGCTCTTTTTTACATTTCATGCAAGGATTACACTTTAGGGCTAGAGTATAACTTTCACAAATGCAACGGCATGTTAAGTTGTTGCCTATGTATTATGGTGACATTTCTTTTATCGATTTTTATTACAATGTGCGTCCAAACTAAGCTGAGCAAATCATGTAGACAAGGTTACGCATGAAAAGGACATTGCTAAAACAAGGACAACGCTGTAACGATGCAAATGGTGGTTTCAGAAAGCCAAATCCAATTTCACAAACTGCAGCTGAGTTAGAGCACTCTCAATACAATACCACAATTTTATGCCAGACTGATCAATAAGTTTGTGTGTGTGTGCGAGTCTGCTTTCCTCATAGACCCTTGTAAAATGTAATGGGCATATGAAGTGTTTTCTTTGTATTATTTAACTGACTGCTTCGTTTTGATATCAAGTTCAGTTGTGATACTGCGACAATTTTGTGCTACTTTTCAACAAATGTTTTTCTGCATTAAGATACATGAGTATTGTAAAATTGAAGATGAAAGGATACAGAAAGTTGTTTTCTCTGTTGCAAGTAATACAACTGGCATATAGATCGCTTCAACTGTGTTGCAATGGACCAAAGGACAGCCAAGTGTCAGGGTGGTCAGGGCCTTTTTTTACTTTTTCTTCTCTTTTTTTTTTTTTTTTGGGGTGGGGGTGACTCACACATGCCCTACTTCTTGCTCCATTTCTGAATCACTGCATGGAAACACACTTGAAGAATCTTGGCGCAGTCTGACATTTTGAAAAAGGTTCGAGTGATCAGACCAGAGCATTCAAGGGAGGGAGAGAGAGAGAGAGAGAGAGACAAAAAAATCACCCCTAAATCACATATGGTATTCTCACACAAGTGAGTCAGCGCTTGCGTAGTTGGACATCAGTCATTGCATATAAATTGTGAACTATCTGAAAATTTTGTATAAGAGAACCATGTGTCCCCGGTTTGTTGTTTTAATGCAATTTCCCGATTTTCTACTTTGTAGGTGTGTGTGTGTGTGTGTGTGTGTGTGTGGAGGGGGGGGGGTGTATGTGTGTGAAATATGCATGTATCTCCAACACGACGGATTGCTTGAGATGGTGAGAGGAGATGAATTTTCATGTGACTATATAGCAAACGTGGACTTGACACGATTCAAAGGCCTGGGCAGGCTGACGAAGTGGAGGTGTAACATCTCTCCGCTCTTTACTCGCCGGCGTCAGTCACCATACTGATTGGTGCGGGTCATCATAACGGAATGTAAGGGGCTGGTCTTTCTGAAAGTGGGTAAATCCAAAGCGTAGCACTGGTGGGTGTGTGGAGGGGAGTGAAAACAGACTGATACCCGGAAACATAGTTCTTATTATTTCTAACATAATTTGGATAATTGCCACACTAGCTAGCTACTGCGTCACAGCGTCACGTAAGGTGTGTGTGTGTATGGGCGGGGGGGGGGTTGGGGGGGGAGACAAAGTGAGAAAGGAAATAAACAGAAATGATTTACGAGGCGCTGGATCATTATATGTGTATTATTAACAGGATATCAGTATTTCTTTTGTTTAAATATCCCAGTTATCGTCAATATCGGTAAATCGCAACACCCCTAATACAGAAGGAAATCATGATCATCATGCACGTGGAGCTGTGATCTGCTGTTAAATCTCTCATTGGGCGTCCGGGTGGCGTGGCGGTCTTTTCCATTGCCTACCAACACGGGGATCGCCGGTTCGAATCCCCGTGTTACCTCCGGCTTGGTCAGGCGTCCCCACAGACACAATTGGCCGTGTCTGCAGGTGGGAAGCCGGGTGTGGGTATGTGTACTGATCGCTGCACTAGCGCCTCCTCTGGTCGGTTGGGGCGCCTGTTCAGGAGGGAAGAGGAACTGGGGGGAATAGGGTGATCCTTCCATGCGCTACGTCCCCCCCAGCAAAACTCCTCACTGTCAGGTGAAAAGAAGCGGCTGGAGACTCCACATGTATCGGAGGAGGCATGTGGTAGTCTGCAGCCCTCCCCGGATCGGCAGAGGGGGTGGAGCAGTGACCGGGATGGCTCGGAAGAGTGGGGTAATTGGCCGGATACAACTGGGGAGAAAAAGGGGGGGGAAAATCTCTCTAACACTTGACAGCTTTTCTGACAATGCCAATTTGTATTCATCACGACTAACAAAAACACAAGAAATGCTATTTAATACACTTGGAAGTGTGGCTCTTGCACAGCTATTTCAGGGACTATCTGATGACCTCCTTATTCTTGTTTGTTGACTCATGGGCTCTCCTGACACATAAAATCTGAAACCTTACTCATGTTTCTAAAAGCTTTTTTCCTACCCGGCTGGGCTCTTAAGGGCTACTCAACAACTGGCTGTGTCAAACAGGGATCACTTACTCCCTCCTCTGCCTCCAACTTTCTTGTTTCATCTTTCAGTCTGGTGTCTTTTGCTGCCTGCCCTCTGCTCACCACACGTCCCTCCACCCCTGCCCTCCCCCGTCTCCCGCTCTCTCTCTCTCCTTGTTATCTTGCCTCCCCTTTATCTCCATCTTTCTTCGCTCTCTCTTTCACTGAGAGACTTTATCGTGTTTTCTCGGGCCTTCCATCTTCCGTGCTCTATTCTTAGTCAGACGGACTGTTGAGACAATCAGCTGTGGATCTCTACTGGCTATTGTGGATACGTGACTGAGTGTGACTGTGGCCCTGTTCACACCTGGTATTAACATGCATCATGGGTGATCCGATCACAAGGGGAGGGCTCTTGGGGGTGTCCAGGTGGCGTGGCGGTCTATTCCGTTGCCTACCAACATGGGGATCGCCTGTTCAAATCCCCGTGTTACCTCCGGCTTGGTCGGGGCGTCCCTACAGGCGCAATTGGCTGTGTCTGCGGGTGGGAAGCTGGGTGTGGGTATGTGTCCTGGTCGCTGCACTAGTGCCTCCTTTAATGTTCATTAGTGTAATCACTTTCTCGTGTTTTTGTCACCCATTTCTTCTCCAATATTTCTTCTTACTTTCACTTTCCTCAGTTACTTTTTTCATAACTTTTCCATACATTTCTCTGTTTTCTTTCACTGACACAAGTCATGACATCCTACTGAAAATCAGTTCGTCAGCACATCAGTAATATTATTATTGCTTCAGTAAAAGCAAGCTCATAGCTTCCAAATGTGTACTTATCAAAGACAGATTATGCACATTTTTGTATCGTGGTATTTATTGATACTATTGCAGTGCAAACAGGTCACACGCACATAGCTATTCTACTTATACTGCACGCAACTATTCTAGTTCTACTGTACGCATAATCTCGGTTCAATACATTTTTATCAAGTAGAATAATACAGCGTTATCATGCACATAGTCTCAGCTATGACTTTTTGTTTTTAAAGTCTTTTAACGGAAAAAAAGTATAAAACTATTTGCTTTACATCATCAAGTCAGCTCAGCTCTCTTTATTTTGGCATGTTGAAGTATGACAGTATGTAACAATTTAATATTTCAGGTCTATAGCCTACATTTAATTCAGATTTTAGATAATTTTTCAGACTAGTCATTACATGTAGCCTATGTTGATAGTCACATATACCCGCTAGCTTTGGACACCTGGTCAGCCACCACATCTCTGGAGGTGTTAACAAATTTATCTGGCGATCCTCGCCGTGACTTATGATACTCATCGCATCTCATCTCATCTCATCTCATCTCCCACTTCTCCGGAGTCGGTTCGCGGTGGCAGCAAGCTAAGTAGGACACCCCAGACGTCCCTCTCCCCACCAACGTTGTCTAGCTCCTGCTGGGGGGATTCCAAGGCGTTCCCAGGCCAGATTGGGTATGTAGTCCCTCCAGTGAGTTCTGGGTCTACCACAGGGTCTCCTCCCAGATGGACATGCCCGGAAAACCTCCAAAGGAAGGCACCCAGGAGGCATCCTAATCAGATGCCCGAACCACCTCAACTGGCTCCTTTTGACGTGAAGGAGCAATGGCTCCATTCCGAGCTTCCTCCGGATGTCCAAGCTCCTCACCCCATCTCTAAGGCAGAGCCCAGACACCCTACGGAGGAAACTAATTTAAGCTGCTTGTATCCAGGATCTCACGCTTTTGTTCACTACCCAAAGCTCAGGACCATTAGGTGATTGTTGGAATGAAGATGGGCGGCACGGTGGTGCAGTGGTTAGTGCAGTCGCCTCACAGCAAGAAGGTCCTGGGTTCGAGCTCCGGGGTAGTGCTCTCATGCAACCAACATTGTTTCCACTTCTCCTTCTTCCTCACAGTGAGCATCAAGATGGAGCACGTACTATGCGATGATGACAAAATATCGAAAATGAAAAAACCTGACTAATTTGTTAGATTTTTTTCCTGTGACCTTGACTATGCACAATGGAAGTGACACACAGGAATTTCATTTTAGAAGCATGTTGGGTCAAGCACAGCCCATGTGATGGTTCTGTTACAAAGGCTGGAATTGTAATGGAACTGTGGAAATAGAAAGTTCAGAATTTATTGATATATACAAGTTCTATTATTAGTTGGATAAAAATTGGGGATATAATAGTTAGATAAAAATCTATCACAGCAGAGGTGAGAGCTGCGGCTTGCCTTTTGTTCCTTCTTTTTGTCATCTCCAGTCGGTTCTCAAATCACGTGAGCTGGCTTGGTCTGCAACATCTGAAAATTTTGAATCTCCTATAGAGATACATATTACAAGTGCATAAAACATCTTGGGCAGTCGGCTCTGTGCATAACTGTAGTCCACTGACTTCCGGTTTCTACTGCAGTGGTCATACCAGTTTCCTGTTTGTTGGCGTGTGCTATTGACAATGGTTTTTGCGATACCTGCAAGATTTCCAATGGATTAAATGTCAACAACATGCACAGGATTGTCGACAGTCTTTCACCTGCACCTACCAGCAAACGGGTGAAAAGTTTCAAGTTGTACATATCAAGTTACGGTCCACAATTATGAGGATGAATATCCTCATGTAACTTGGATGAAAAAATGCCAATATTTAATCCTTGTAATTCAACAAGGTGGGATTTTGTGTACGCCAGCCATAGAAAAAGGACATTTGTTTGAATGTAGAATAGTAGCTCTAAGCCAGCTGGCAAGTCCAAAAGGCAAAGCAACACTAACTGGAAAACATCATGTAGACATAAAAGCAGTTCATAAAATGTAGAAATGGACACAGCATGACAAGCTGGTTAGGTCCAACGGGATATTGCTTAAACACAGACAAAAATACAATTAAAAACACTTTATGCAGAGGCGTCCAGGTGGCGTGGCGGTCTATTCCATTGCCTACCAACACGGGGATCGCTGGTTCGAATCCCCGTGTTACCTCTGGCTTGGTCAGGTGTCTCTACAGACACAATTGGCTGTGTCTGCGGGTGGGAAGCCGGATGTGGGTATGTGTCCTGGTTGCTGCACTCACTAGTGCCTCCTCTGGTCAGTTGGGGCTCCTGTTTGGGGAGGGGGGGGGGGGATAGCGTGTTCCTCCCACGCGCTACACTCCCCCCCCGTCCCCCCCACGAAAAGCCGCACTGTCAGGTGAAAAGAAGTGGCTGGCGACTCCACATGTATCGGAGGAGGCATGTGGTAGTCTGCAGCCCTCCCCGGATCGGCAGAGGGGTTGAAGTAGCGACCGGGACGGCTCGGAAGAGTGGGGTAATTGGCCGGATACAATTGGGGAGAAAGTGGGGGGGACCAAAAAAAAGACACAATTTGTTTTATAACTGGGCAGAGTTTTAGCTTATATTTCCTTTTGTCCCCAATTCTATATTTCAGTTTAAGATATTATTTTTTGCATCTTTTGACTTACTTTTATTCAATTATACTTATTTTTTTTGCGATAGTAGCCTCGTTATGAACTCATAGCCGACATAAAACCGCACACCTGGACATTGCGCGGTGATCCATGATGTGAACCTTGCTGTCACGGAAGAGCACAAAGCTGGAGTCTGCTAGTGAAACATGATGAAATTACTATTTTGTCCGTTGCATTTAGAATGCAAGTCACTGCTTTTACACAACATCAACAGCTGAGGTGTTATTCACAGTGTAGTGTGTTGGTGCTTTATCTGATTTGGCAACCCCCAACTAATAGTACAAGAGCTCTCAGATTTGGCAACCCCCACTGAAAGTGACCGCGAGCACTTAGTGGCGCCACGTGTGTGTGTGTGTGTGTGTGTGTGTGTGTGTGTGTGTGTGTGTGTGTGTGTGTGTGTGTGTGTGAGTGTGTGTGACCCGAGCGGAATACTGTGTGAGGTGAGTCGTGTTGTGTGTGAGTGTTTGTCCAAGTATGTGTCTGTCAATGAGCTATAATCATGGTTTCATTACGACTCTATTTCATCTAAGAGTGCTGTAAACACACACTCAGACAACATGCGGAGCGTTCTCCCGCCTGCTTTTGCTCACTGTTTTTTCTGCCTCTCTCCTCGTGCTCCCTGCCCTCCCCATCTTTTGGCAGAAATGGTGCAGCGAAAGAAAAGGGGGCACGTGAGTGCAGAGCTTGGTGCATAGGATAGGAACAACCCACGTGCACACACACACACACACACACACACACAGTACGATCTCAGCCAAAATGGACTTATGTGCAGGTAGATTTTATAAATCTGTTTCAAGTCCAAAAAGGATGTGCTGTGTTACATTCTGTCCTTTCCCCCGTCTCACTTGGCATTATATAGGTGGGTGCAGTACAATACGTTAAATAGTTCAAATGAAATAGGGGAAACTGGGAGAAATGTTTGCTGCTAAAGCTCTCTCTCTCGCTCTTTCTCTCTCTCTCTATCTGTCTCTCTTGCTTTTCACTCCGGTTACATACATTATTTCACTCTTTTTTTTGTCCCCTTCCTTCCTGTGAATTGTCCACCCATTTTGCAATGGTTAGCCATCAGCTTTAAGTTGGCTAATCAAGGGGAAATTACATCTGAATTAGATTACTCATTCCCTCAATGTAATTAATAGGCCTTAGATAGGGGCTCATGTGGCAAATTAATTCACTAGCAGACATCCTGCCTTACGTAAGAGTTCTACATTTCAAGAAGCCATTTCCTATGGAACATGCTAATGACAGTGGCTGATTGCTAAACACTGGCCATTGCTTAGCTCTGGCTTGTGTCCCCGGTGGAGTTATTCAAACGCTCCCATGTGAACATGGGTGCACACAAAGACCCTTGAACCACACAAAAATATCACCTCTCAAAATAGCAAGGCATTTTTGTTATCAATAACTGGATTATGATGACTTCAGCAGCCTTCACTTAACCCTCCAAGGCATGTGCTTTTGTTTGCTCGCTGTGTTTATTTTCATTGTGCTGCTGACTTAGGAGGCATTAGTTCAGATTTACACACAAGAAATATGCACCAATACTCAAGACACGGTCAGACAGCCAGGTGGCCGTACAGGCAGGAAAATGCATGCACTTGTTTGCATACAAGCGCATTCAACCTTTCCGACACGCACATTCGTGCTCAAGCACACGGACCTTCATAAGCAACTCTTCTTCACCTGCCGAAAAAACTGAGAGCCTCCACAAACTGGATAGTTCGGCCTCACAAACAGAACAAAGGTCTCATGCGCTCCTCGGGTCAAACTCCAGTTTAGTATTACATCTCTTCCTTTCAGACTGCTGCGAGGCTTCCTTAGACCAAAGTGCCTGCACTCTCATGTATGCTAAACCCCCCTCCTTGTATCCCTTCTTTTTTAGATGGGGGTCCGGCAATGGAGAGACCACAACGGATCTTTCATCTCCACCACCCATGCTTGGTTACTGTTGCTATGCATGGCGGTCTGTTGCCGTCACCGGTGCATCCAATAGATATGCAGCTAGGGAGTCTAAAAACAGCATTTTATATTACAGCATGTAATGAGAAAGGCTTCATCGGTGTTCTCTCCAAATGTCAGAGCAGCCTTAATGATCTACACAGCTCTTGTGCACGCGCGCACACACACACACACACACACACACACACACACACACACACAGACGCAATATGTCGTGTGTTGAGTGTGAGTGTTTGTACTCTGATAATGTGTGGCTTTTTGCATTGTTGGCATTTTCACTAATCCCACCTTTATCTCTTTCCCTCTCTCCTATTAATTCTCTCCAGTCAAGCCAGTAGGTCTTTCCATCCCCACTTCCGCTCTCTACTTTGTCATGCATATCTCCTTTATATTCTTCCTTTATTGTCCCCCTTCACCTCACTTCCCTTTGCATCCTCGTGGTTGGTGTGTACATTGTTTGGGTTTTGTTTTTTTTGGGGATTCCCTGCCCTCCTCCTTTTCTCCCCAATTATATCTGGCCAATTACCCTACTCTTCCGAGCCGTCCCAGTCACTGCTCCACCCCCTCTGCTGGGGAGGTTTGCAGACTACCACGTCTCCTCCGATACATGTGGAGTCGCCAGCCGCTTCTTTTCACCTGAAAGTGAGGAGTTTCGCCAGGGGGGCATAGTGCGTGGGAGGATCACGCTATTCCCCCAGTTCCCCCTCCGCCCGAATAGGCACCCGACTGACCAGAGGAGGCGCTAGTGAGTGCAGTGACCAGGACACACACCCATATCTGGCTTCCCACCTGTAGACATGGCCAGTTGTGTCTGTAGATACGGCTGACCAAGCGGAGGTAACGCAGGGATTTGAACCGGCGATCCCCGTGTTGGTAGGCAACGGAATAGACCGCTACGCTACCTGGACGCCCCATTGTTTGGGTTTTTATCCATCTCTCGCTCTCTTCCCTGCTCCCTCTCTGTTGTTTTAGAAGTTCAATATGTGGTAGAGGCCAAACTTGATGAATATGTTGAAAACGTTCAAAGATGCTTGACATTCTCAGATAAGAGTGTGTGTGTGTGTGTGTGTGTGTGTGTGTGTGTGTGTGTGTGTGTGTGTGTGTGTGTGTGTGTGTGTGTGTGTGTGTGTGTTGGCCGCATACATCTTTGAGAGCTCCATGAGTGCATCAACAGGGACTTGGTTTTGCTCATCATAGCGAAGCCAAAAGGAACTACTTTAATTGCGCTGTAGCGCAGCAGAACACAACCACTTATGTAATGTTTGGTTTGAGCCACTGAACGCAGCTCAAACGCTGAGTGTGTCTGGCAAGGTCTTATTACTTCTGCAGGATATTGAACATTTGAGCGTCACACTGTAAAACAAAGTTGATGGAGGAGGAGGAGGAGGGGGTAAATGAGCTAGTTAATTTATGGTTTGGATGGACAGAGCAATGAGAGGAAAGAGTAAAAAAAAAGCTGTTGGTATTAGGGATAGACAAGCCAGAGGATGAGGGGTTAAAGGAAAGAAAGAAAAAGAAAAAAGAATAGACGGCATATGAATAGAGCTGCTGTTACAGGGTAGCGATGAGAGGCTGGTGAGAGACTGATGAGTTGCGACCCGTAAGGCTTAAGAGAGAGACAGAGACCAAAGGAGAGAGCACAAAGAGGGTGAGACGGACAGACAAGACAGACAGACACACAGACAGAGACCAGGCGGGCACTTAAGTGCAGGCCTCGAGTGAGGCCGCTGTGAAAACAGATGTAACGAAGGAAAGCAAGGCGGACAGAGGGGCAAGGCTTGTGAACGAACATGCCGACCGGGGCTCTTGGTGCAATGCAGGCAGCATTGCCATGGAAACGAATGGAGGGGAGGAGGAGGGGATTAAATAGGAAGGAAGAGATCACTGCTTCGCACCACAGGGGGATGGGGTGGTGTGTGTGTGTGTGTGGGGGGGGTTAGGGGGGTGGCATTTTGACGAGAAGGGAGGGACAGGCTAGCTAACGAGTAACAAGTGTGGAAATTGACCAGATAGCTATTTGTTCATCCCAAAATGTCTGAGGATGTCCAACTCATAAGTGTCGGTTACATATGTGTACATTCTTGAATACAATATTTTCATTACAGCATTAACATTTATCTAAAAACCACATGGGCTGATTCATTATTATTCCTCATGCTCCTGCATTGACACACTTCTCTACTCCAATGCAGCATCATACCCACTTGGAATCTCATTATGCTCATGCTAAACCTTATGTTCTTCGGCATCGGGCCTGTGTTTTTCAGTAATGTAACTGCAGCTAACAAGGACGACTGATACCGTTTAGATTAGTATTACACTGGTAGCTGTACTGTAGGCTTTGGCATGAAGTGCGGCAGGAATGGTTGTGCTTCAGAAAGAAAAAAAAATGATGATGATGAGGTTATCGTCATGACACCAGTTGTCTCAGGTGGTATTGTCTGGGTCCATATCTGAGGGTGGAGGTTGTCATGGCAGCAAGAGTGCATAGAGTTTGTCTGGGTGTGGTGCTGGATGCACACACACTCTCACACACAAGTGCATGCACATTTGTGTGCATGTGCGCACGCACCCATATAATGATTCGGATGCGTACCCATGCACATACAGTCTGTTGAAAAGGTTCTTTACTGCAGAACTGTATATATAGCAGATGCAGTAGCACGTCCTAATCTCTCTTGAGCCTCAAGCCCATGGGATCCTATCATTCTCATCTCATCCATCACCCATATTCCTCTCTACAGTAATCTGTCTTTTCTTTTCTCGTCCTTCTTTCTACTGAGCGCTTGCATCCTTCTCATGCCTGTCGCTCTGTATTGTCTCTGTTGCTCTTTCAAAGCGCTCCTCCTGTGTAAGCTCGTCCTGACGCCGCCGTATCTTGTCGAGCATCTGTGTTTGCTACCTGTTCATCACCATAGTGATGATGATGATGATGCGGGTGTATGTGGTTGTCATAGTGACAAGAAGGGCACGGTGAGAATGCTTAATGAGCTTCGAGTTGTTTAGGCTGATGAGCTGGGATAGCTTCACCTGGGCTTGTGTTCTTCAGCAGAAACAACACCACCCCTGTTGCGTGTTTAAGGCTCCTCTAGTAATTTTAGTGCTCCATTGAAATATGTAATCTCTTCTGAAAGTCTCATCTCAAAAACTTTAAAGGGCTTGTGCGTGCCTTCGTCTCGTGAATCAATGACCAAATAACTGGAAGTAAACGTAAAAGTCGCCTTCTTTAGCAAAGCCTTTCGTTGTCTTTAGGGAATTTAAAGAAACATTTTGCAGACAGATTAAAAGCCTCTCGCGGGATTACGAGAGGCTGTCACTCCTGAGTCCCCGTTAAAAGCAATTCCCTGAAATATATCCTAAACTGGATTTAGGATAATGTCTTTATGAAGCTAACCGTCGCTGTGGCACGCTCCGTGGCTTTCAGCTGCTCATTCCTTCTCTTGTCTGAATCCACTGGAGCCAAGTCGTCCTCTAGCTAAGACCACCTCACATGCACACACTCTAAATGGCCACATAGACTGTGTGTGTGTGTGTGTGTGTGTGTGTGTGTGTGTGTGTGTGAGGGAGTTTATAAATCTACAAGAGTGTCTTTTTAGCTTTTACTTCTCCCCCCCCCTTCACGCATAAAACATGCACATACACATTCACAAAAATACACACGCGCACACCCACACACATGCTACCTGCCTTCATCCTTTAATATTTTATAATTAGTCCCGGTGGACGACCAAGCAAGCAGCTTTTTCTTTCACCATTATATCATTTAAGACAGTGTGCATATATTTTTGTATGTCTGCATGTAGTTGCTGTATTTGTATTTGTGTTTATATTTGTGTCTCTGTTTATGTGTTTTTTTTAATGTATGCATATATGTGTGTGTCTCTCATGTTGGTGTCTGTGTACGTGTTGTGTGTGTTTGTGTGCATGTGTTTATGTGCATGTGTGTGTGTGTGCACATTTGTCTGTCTTATGTTGGTGTCTTAGTTTGTGTGCATATGTGTTTGTGTATGTGTGAGTGTGTGCACATTTGTCTCTCTTATGTTGGTGTCTTAGTTTGTGTGTGTGTGTGTGTGTGTGTGTGTGTGTGTGTGTGTGTGTGTGTGTGTGTGTGTGTGTGTGTGTGTGTGTGTGTGTGTGTTTGTAGTTTTCCTCCAGGGAGATGTAAAGCTACATGGCTTTGATGCCCCTTTGGGCCCAGTGCTCACCAGGTTACATGGGAGGAGCGACATTGAGGGAGAGGAGGATGGCAAGGGGGAGAATGGGGTGGGGGTGGGATGAGGGCAATGTCACAGGGACACACAACCAAACCATTCAAGTCCTGTCCTAACCTGAGTTGCTCTTCAGTTGTACTGTAAAACTTCAGGTACAGCCATTTAGATACATTTAAAGACTTACACTTGTGTATACACACACACACACACATACACACACACACACACACACACACAACCATCTATTGAGGTACAGGGACAGGCGGAGACACAGCGTGTCATCACAGTGGATGATGCCCTGAAAGCTTCTTCAGGTTCACTCGCAAGCTCCCTCTCGTTCTCCTAGCATCAGCAGAGCTGTAAAAGCTAAATACCCCCCTCCCCCACCACCCACAATGCTCTACAACCCGCCAGTGTGTGTGCGTGCAGTGCTTGTGCACAGGATTGTCTGAGTGAGTGTGAGTGTGTGTGTGTGTGTGTGTGTGTGTGTGTGTGTGTGTTTAATGTACTTTGCAATTCAACTTTAACAGGCCTCCTAAATCCTTACTGCACCCTGCTCACAACTGTCATTGTAAAAGTGGGCTGGTGATTGTGTATGAAATGTTTCCCATCACATTTACGGTGATTGTATCTGAGAAATGGCATCTGCCAAATTGAGAGATTTTCCAGTAGTGCAGGGACATTCCATCGGATCTTATTGTAGAAGAGATTGCCTTCCTGAATGTGAGCCTGCTTCCAAGTAAACGGCAGGGAAATGTGTATTATTAGGCCTCACTGGGACCTCCCTTTGTCTCCCCAGATGGCAGTTCAGCTGGTTTCATGATTCATGTTAATGTGGATGGAGTTAGTTCTGATCAGTGCAGCAGATCACCTCACAGACAGGTAGTCTGATCAAGAATCACCTCTATGCCAATGTCATTTCTTTTTATAATTTTTTTTTTTACAATCTTAGAAACTCGCCTTGGGCAGTCCACTTCAGACATTCACAAGGAAGTATTTATGGTTGAGTTAATCGCTGTCATACATAATGTGGAGAGTTCCAATTCTCAGGCAAGGCTTCAAATCAAGTCATTACATATCACATTTTTGAGGAGTGTGCAAGTGCAGGGGCTGCACAAATGACTTTGCACACATAGGTGCTGGGCCTACGTGATTGATAACAAAACTTCCCTCATCATAAACCGCATGACTCATTTGAGACTAATGAATATACTGAGTAGATTATCCTGTCCAAGCACAGCCAATAAACACGTGACTCTTGACCTCTGTTTTAACAGACGGCGCCACAAAGAAGCTTCGCAGCACGATCCGACGGAGCACAGAGACAGGCATCGCAGTGGAGATGAGGAACCGTGTCACGCGACAGGGCAGCAAGGAGTCCACTGACGGCAGCACCAATTCCAACAGCTCTGATGGAACGTTAGTGTCCATATTAACATATATATATATATATATATATATATATATATATATATATATATATATATATATATAAAACTTTGTTTGAAGAAACACTCAATAGTAGGGAAAGTGCTCAACAAATAAGGAGCAAAATAATCCAGTGAGTCAAGTAAATTCTTTAATTTCTTTAATTGAGGTTCAATAGGAACACCATCAAAAGTAGTAACAGCTGCATGCCCAACATTCAACAAATAATGTCATCCCACAACACAAGAATCATGAACAAATCAATGACGCCTTCATCACAATTGGACTCCCCTAACTGCAACTGCTGTGTGAACGACTCATGCCCCCTCGAAGGAAAATGCCAGACGAAGGGAGTTATCTACCAAGCTACGGTGATGAGAGATGACAATGGCAAAATAGAGTCATACATCGGCCTTGCAGAGGGAACATTCAAAAAGAGGTTTAATGCACGTGTGCAGCTTTAAAAACAACCGTTTAAAGAATGTAACATCTTTAAGCCGTTATATTTGGTCATTGGCGGACAGAAACATTAATTTTTCAACCACCTGGAAAATCCTCTCAAAGAACAAAGCATATTCAACCAGCAGTAAAATGTGCAATCTGTCTAACTGAAAAATACTTTATCATTTGCAAACCAGAAATGTCCACATTGAATAACGGGAATGAACTGGCCAGCAGTTGGAGCCACAGATATAAGCACCTATTTTGTAATTTAAAATCAATCATGCCAATAGACAAATACCAACCCTCCATTGGACCGTTAGCGATCACGTGCTTTTGAATTTTTGAATGTTGCACCTCTCCCTTCCCCATTGGACATTGTGCATGTGATGTGCATGACAAGGCATTAAATGGTATGTCCTTTCCTCAAGTAGCTTTATTGACAACTGATGATTGGTTATGGGATGAAACAGGCTTGTACTGTCTCATAAAGAATATACTTGACTCCCTGGATTTTATATATATACACACATACACACACACACACACGCGCGCGCACATACATATATATATATCTCAGAATCGGCATTATTGGCCAAGTGTGTCTATGCACACAAGGATTTTGGCTCCGGTTTGACTCCAGGTCATATGTATATGTATTTATATATATATTTAATCCAGTGAGTGACTCAAGTAAGATCTTTATGAGACAGTACAAGCTTGTTTCATGCCATAAGCAGATGATTGCTTATGGCATGAAACAAGCTTGTACTGACTCATAAAGATTTTACTTGAGTCACTCACTGGATTAAATATGTGTGTGTGTGTGTGTGTGTGTGTGTGTGTGTGTGTGTGTGTGTGTGTGTGTGTGTGTGTGTGTGTGTGTGTGTGTGTGTGTGTACATATGTGTATACATAGATACATATATGTATATATAAACATATACTATGTAAACATAATATATATGTACATATCTACATACATAATATACATGTACATATGTGTATATATACATATATACACATATATACATATGTGTATATATATGTGTATATGTATATATTTACGTGTGTGTGTGTATATATATATGAATATATATATGAATATATATGACTTGTATGAATATATATATGAACAGTATTGACAGTTGATGATTGCTTATCGCATGAAACAGGCTTGTACTGTCTCATATATATATATATACACACACACACACACACACAAAAATATCCATGTCTTTTTTCTGTCAGTCCATTTGTCAATTATCCTTTTCTGTCTGTGTCAGGTTTGTCTTCCCTACCACGCGCTTGGGGCCTGAGAGCCAGTTCAGCGACTTTTTGGATGGTCTAGGCCCTGCCCAAATTGTGGGCCGGCAAACTCTGGCAACACCTCCCATGGGTAAGTGAGTGACATATTTGCCGACATAGCCAGACTTCACCCCTCTCACAGTATGACTTTGTTTAAGAAATGCAGTTGCTTTTGTATATTACATGAGTGGATTTCAAAACTAAACGGGATGATATGCATCATTGCTCTGTGGACATTTGGTGAAGATATAAGAACAATGGGCTTGATTGAGGGAATGGCGGAAAAACCAAATTTGTGTTGCAGTAGAATTTTATTTCCTCATGGAATAAATGTTTAGCCAGCACATGTATCGTTGGCATGTAAACATGTTGATATTTTTGGACAGCGTTCTTTCAGAAAATCAAACGCATTCTCTACAGCTGTAAGCCAACGACTAAACGCTAAGTTAGAGTTGCACGGCAATGCTTTAAAGTGGGGCACACTACTAGTGTATTTGCTCAGCAAGGGTGTAGTTATGCTTGTATGAGATATGAATCTTTCATGCAAAGGTCATGGTTTGTGGAAAAGAGTAGCTTTTTTTAACTATGCCAGGCTGTAACAAATTATTAAAAGCTATGTGTCTCCCTCTGCTGTCCATTATGGTAATTGCAATATCAATAAGAAACGAGGTTATGGTAAGATGAACCGCCCAAATCAAAGCCCAAAATTAAAAGTGATGTATGCGGCAAAAATTCTTGCAAAATGTTCTTAAGAATGAACTTAACCAGAACATTATCACAGATAATGCAGCTTTATAGCAACAAATCTTGGGTCTTTCCATACTCCCCATTTGTTTTCATCAGCCAAGTTGCCATGTGATGCATCCTTGATATTTTGTCATTAGTATTATGACTTCTGGATGCTTTCCCTGTGACAGTCTTTTTTTGTTTTTGTTTTTGAGTCATACTTAAGTTGGTAAGTAATAGGATGATTTTAAATATGTCACACTAGCAACAATTTTTTCCGTGACTGATGAATGTTAATAAATGGCAACACGGTGGTGTAGTGGTTAGTGCAGTCACCTCACAGCAAGAAGGTTTGGATTCGAACCCTGGGGTGTTTTCCAACCTTGGGGGTCATCCTGGGTCGTTCTCTGTGTGGAGTTTGCATGTTCTCCCCATGTCTCCGGGTGCTCCGGTTTCCTCCCACAGTCCAAATACATGTAGGTCAGGTGAATCAGCCATACCAAAATTGTCCCTAGGTGTGACTGTGTTGGCCCTGTGATGGACTGGTGGCCTATGCAGGGTGTCGGCCGCCTGCTGCCCAATGACTGCTGGGATAGGCTCCAGCATCCCGCGACCCTAATTGGGATAAGTGGCTTGGATCATGGATAATGGACATTAGCAACAAGAATAGACAGAAAACAAACTGAGAAGGAAAATTGTGAAGTGAACACCATCAATCTCAGCTGTGGGAAGTATACTGATGTCAACCGTCAATGAGTGAGCACATAGAGGTGACAGTTTTGTTTTTTTCCTGCGATAGGTGATGTCCATGTTGGTGTGCTGGACCGAGGAGGGCAGCTGGAGGTGGAAGTGAACCAGGCCAGGGGGTTGACCCCTAAGCCAGGCTCCAAGAACATACCAGGTATACTGGAACTGCCCAAGTAATGTCTGTCAGAAAACTGTTGCTGATATAGCTGACCATAGTTGACATCAGCCACCAGACACTGGTCGTGGTCCTTTGTACCAAACGGTGGTCTATTCAAATTCGGAAACTAACCCTGCCTGCACTGTTCGTGTGTTATGCTTAATCTGCTGCATGTGCACTCACCAAAACCTTGCTTACCACCTGCTGGACTAGCTTTCAATGGTCTTTGGGGGCGTGTCTGCCCCTTGTTGGGTGGGTGTAGTGCATTCAATTATATCCTAAGGTATGTTGGTGGATTGATTTATCACTAAAAGAAGAGGTCAAATTGTATTTCTAATTCCCTTAAAGACTACATACTTTTAAGGAGGGATACACTGATACTGGTTTTGAATGTCAGACCAATACCAGGTGAAAATTGAGTATTGGTATCAGAGATTTGATCAAAGACTAAAATCCAGTTCTAAAAGCCATGAGTTACAGTGCATCCGGAAAGTATTCACACCCTTTCACTTTCCCCACATTTTGTTATGTTACAGCCTTATTCCAAAATTGATTAAATTCCTTTTTTTCTCATCAATCTACATACAATACCCCATAATGACAAAGCGAAAAAGCTTTTGTAGAATTTTTTGCAAATTTATTAAAAATAAAAAACTGAAATATTGCATGTACATAAGTATTCACACCCTTTACTCAGTACTTGGTTGAGGCACCCTTGGCAGCGATTACAGCCTCAAGTCTTCTTGGGTATGAAGCTACAAGCTTGGCACACCTATATTTGGGGTATTTCTCCCATTCTTCTCTGTAGATCCTCTCGAGTTCTGTAAGGTTAGATGGGGAGCGTCGCTGCACAGCTATTTTCAGGTCTTTCCATAGATGTTCAATGGGGTTCAAGTCTGGGCTCTGGCTGGGCCACTCAAGGACATTCACAGACTTGTCCCGAAGCCACTCCTTCGTTGTCTTGGCTGTGTGCTTAAGGTCGTTGTCGTGTTGAAAGGTAAACCTTCGCCCCAGTCTGAGGTCCTGAGCGTTCTGGAGGAGGTTTTCATCAAGGATCTCTCTGTACTTTGCTCCATTCATCTTTCCCTCGATCCTGACTAGTCTCCCAGTTCCTGCCGCTGAAAAACATCCCCACAGCATGATGCTGCCACCACCATGCTTCACTGTAGGGATGGTATTGGCAAGGTGATGAGAGGTGCCTGGTTTCCTCCAGATGTGACGTTTGGCATTCAGGCCAAAGAGTTCAATCTTGGTTTCATCAGACCAGATAATTTTGTTTCACATGGTCTGAGAGTCCTTAAGGTGCTTTCTGGCAAACTCCAAGCGGGCTGTCATGTGCCTTTTACTGAGCAGAGGCTTCTGTCTGGCCACTCTACCATAAAGGCCTGATTGGTGGAGTACTGCAGAGATGGTTGTCCTTCTGGAAGGTTCTCCCATCTCCACAGAGGAACGCTAGAGCTCTGTCAGAGTGACCATCGGGTTCTTGGTCACCTCCCTGACCAAGGCCCTTCTCCCCCAATTGCTCAGTTTGGCTGGGCGGCCAGCTCTAGGAAGAGTCCTGGTGGATCCAAACTTCTTCCATTTACGAATGATGGGGCCACTGTGCTCTTCGGGACCTTCAAAGCTGTAGAAATTTTTTTGTACCCTTCCCCAGATCTGTGCCTCGATACAATCCTGTCTTGGAGGTCCACACACAATTCCTTTGACTTCATGGCTTGGTTTCTGCTCTGACATGCACTGTCAACAGTGGGACCTTATATAGACAGGTGTGTGCCTTTCCAAATCATGTCCAATCAATTGAATTTACTATGGGTGGACTCCAATCAAGATGTAGAAACATCTCAAGGATGATCAGTGGAAACAGGATGAACCTGAGCTCAATTCTGAGTGTCATAGCAAACGGTGTGAATACTTATGTACATGCAATATTTCAGTTTTTTATTTTTAGTAAATTTGCAAAAATTTCTACAAAACCTTTTTCACTTTGTTATTATGAGGTATTGTGTGTAGATTGATGAGAAAAAAAAGGAATTTAATCTATTTTAGGATAAGGCTGTAACATAACAAAATGTGGAGAAAGTGAAGGGGTGTGAATACTTTCCAGATGCACTGTATGTCATGAATAAAAGCAAAATGACTTCATTTGCTATATTTTGGACACATGGAAGCCTGTATTATAGCAAAAGTAATGGATCGGATTGGTACTGGTTATTGGCTGATGCTTAAATCTGAGTTGTACTCAGAATCAGCAGTGAAAAAGGGATATTGGTGCATCTCTTTTTTTTGGCCTTTTCCCCCCTCTTTTTCTCCCCAATTGTGCTTGTCCAACTACCCCCCTCTGTTGATCTGAGGAGGGCTGCAGACTACCACATGTCTCCTACGATACATGTGGAGTCACCAGCTACTTCTTTTCGCCTGACAGTGAGGAGTTTCGCCAGGGGGACATAGCGCGTGGGAGGATCATGCTATTCCCCCCAGTTCCCCCCCCCCATCAAACAGGCACCCCGACTGACCAGAGGAGGCACTAATGCAGTGACCTGCACACATACCCACATCCGGCTTCCCACCCACAGGCACGGCCAATTGTGTCTGTAGGGACACCTCACCAAGCCGGAGGTAACACGGGGATTCGAACCGCCGATCCCCATGTTGGTAGGCAATGAAATAGACCACCATGCCACCCGGACGCCAAGTGCATCTCTTTAAGCAAATGCATGGTTTGCCCTGAATTGAGCAACATCTCCTGGTGCTGAGAAATTTCTAGAAAATCTAGGTGTTTTTTTTCCCCTCATGTTAATATTAGGTCACTCTTGTATTTGTGTTGCCCTCTCTGCAGCGACCTATGTAAAAGTGTATGTCCTAGAAAATGGAGTATGTTTGGCTAAGAAGAAGACCAAAGTAGTGAAGAAGTCTCTGGACCCCACCTACCAGCAGGCTCTGTTGTTTGATGAAAGTCCTCAGGGCAAAGTCCTACAGGTAGTCCTACAGTTTCTTTAATTCCCTCCATCCGTCCGTCCATCTTCTCTTTCATTCTTCCTTCCTATCCACCCTTCCTTCTTTTCTATCTGTGCATGGATGATATAAGCCAGGGCACCAAAAAGAGTTACACTTATCATTTCTGTTGTTCTCTGTTCATCTCAAAGCTCTTAATGCCTTTTCCACCACTCCAGGTAATAGTGTGGGGGGATTATGGGCGCATGGACCACAAGTGCTTCATGGGAATGGCCCAAATCCTGCTGGAAGACTTGGACCTGTCTGCCACAGTCAGTGGCTGGTACAAGCTGTTCCCTACCTCCTCTCTGGCAGACCCCAGCATCGGACCCCTCACCAGGCGCCTCTCACAGTCATCCCTTGAGAGCGCCACCAGCCCCTCCTGCACCTAGACATAGACGCCCACGTGCACGGGCACAGACAGGCACGCAGACACGGACACGCGCACTGTATATACACAGCGACTGTATTTGAAGTGCAAGACAGGTAGGCTTACACCCACGCATATGCACCCGTGCAGTAAGGCACAGGTTACACACATATAGGGACACAGTCATCTCATCCGCATCTGACGCATACACTCATACAAATGTTGCTATATCCTATATTATACGTTTTACACAATACATACACACACACACACACACACACACACACACACACACACACACACACACACACACACACGGATCCACTTGTTGGTCCCTCTAGTTAAGTGAGCAGTTAACAAATAAAACTTTAAGTAAATATAAGTTACCAGAACATGTAGCATTTTTCATTCTTACATCCTGACATTCCTCCATAATGCAAAAATTCACCGGCCATATTCTGCATTCCAAGATCCCAGATTTCTGTGGCATGACTCACTCCAGGGCCATCCCAATGCCAGTTTCTAAACTCTCTATGCCAAACTAAAGAAAAAAAAAACTTTATTTTTTAAAACCAAAGCAATTGTTATTGTTATAATTCTTACTCTAAGTAGTAGTCAAGCTAGTATATAATATAAAGTATAGATATGTAGCAGAGTCACTGACTTAGATGTAATGCAAAAAAAAAAAGAGGACACACTCTACACGCGAGCTGAGAATGGTAGGACAAACACATAAACATACCTGAGCGGCAGGCTTGGATGTTCACATAATGGCTATTATGTGAGGTAGCAACACCGCTTATCTATAATTTTCGCAGGGCAAAGTTTCTATATAGATGTATAAAAAGTTAATGTAGTTATTTGTGTTCATGTATGAATCGGCTGCATTCTGCATGTATGCTTGCACCCTTGTAGAGACATTTTTAAAGTGCATAAACCTTTTTTTTTCTTAGTTTGCCTTTCATTGTGCAATAGGAAGATAGTGCAACTTGATTTATTTTGCCATCAGTCGGGAGGATATAGTACTACACTGAGTTAGGAAGAAGAAGAGGAAGAGGCATCAGTGACAGGGAAGTCAGTACCATCATCATCAGTTAGAAGAGGAGAATAATTAGACCAGGTCAACCAGCAACCCATTTTGAAAAGCTGCATTGTCGTAAACAAGAGTGACCGTGCTGGTGAACGAAATCCCGATCCCGCCTTCACCTTACCATAATGGACTACAATACCATTTGGCACTCGGCACCAAGGTGCACTGGGAATTGTGTCCCGGCTCCACTCCGGGCCTCTTTTGTCCCACATGGAGGAGGTGCCACAGTCTTAAACTGCACACCAGCACCTGGACTCTTGAACTTCCTCTTCATTTCCCGGTTTTGATGTCGTCTTTTTTTTTTTCTTTCTTTTTTTTAAACATACTCTTGCTGATTCACATTGGACGTTGTGTCTCTATTTCTCTCCCGTTCTGGACAGATTACATATAGAAACATGAGTTCAGGCAAATACGCACACCGGTAACATCTCTAGCCTTTCACTTTCACTTAAGTCACTCCTTCCTGTCAGTAGCTAAACCTCACCCAGACAGATGCTGTAAACATCTATTTTACGCCAGATGGATCTCTATTTTCCTTGTTGATGTCTGACATAATGGTGTACAGGGACACTGTTAATGTCTGTTATTTTGTTGGCAGGAGGATTTCTTGCCTGCTAAGGGGTTTTAGTTGTTTCAGGTCCAAGAGGCATTGTGGGTCACTGTACCATGCCTGTCCTAAAGCATCCTCCAGCACTCTTATATAGGCTTTACATTAACCCGTCTTTTTGTCAAAAATGGCACTTTACCGTAGAATATGAATTTTGCTTTATGTGCAAAACCTGCCGCGTTGGCAGGTTGTTCATGTATGTGCTGATGTGGGTCATTCTGCACCGTGTGTGACCTAAGATTATGTTACTGAATGCCAGCATGGAAATGTCTCCTAAATGTGTGTTGAGTTTCAGCGATGGTCCACTCCGACAAACACGGTTTGGTTACACCATTAAACGGGTCACAGTCAGCTACAGGCTGTTAAACCCTCGTGTATGTTTAGAAGCTTACATTTTGTCTTACCACCGTTACGTGTTCAAGTGATTGATAAGATGTTCTTTCAGCTGTGTTATTTCACCTAGACCTTCATAACTTCTGCAAAAAGGGAACCCGAGGCACTTTGCCTTCTCAGCTCCTCAGACCAGCAAAATTCCCTTTTCAGTGCTCTTCCCATTTTGGATCAAGGGATCTCTTTCATTTTCCAATTTTGGGAAGGGGATGATGGTCATTTTAAAATTTCCCTTTGGCTTGTTCCACTTCCAAAGCAAGTATCACAAAACACTTCCCTCCATGTCCGTCATGTGTAACCCCCCACCCCATTAGATCCATGGTGGTCTCTGGTCTTATCTCCTTTAAGTTTTGGAGCAAATTTGTTTTTGTTTTTTTTGCTGGATCTGTAATTGTATGGTCAAGTGTATGAAGTAATTTTATGTACCTTATTGACTTGTATTTAACTATTTTTGTGGACAGCTGGCATGATGTAAATATATTGACTTATATTATTGGTATTTGCACACGCTCTCTTCAATGTGCGCCTTTTGTGGTTGCTAGGAGACAAAAACATAGCTTGGTTGAAAGTGGAAAGAGGTTAAATGGAGATAAAAATGAAACTATTTATTCAACAGAAACTTTAATGAAATCTCTATGAGTGTATTACTTAGAGCAAAAAAATAATCCCTGTTCAATGCTGAATGTTAAGTCCTTGGTAAACTCTATAAAATGACTATTGATATTTTTCCATGTGATTTCCAATGTTTGGAACTTGTATGAGATTGTATATGTCCCTTTGCTGTACATTAGTAGCAACATAATGTTACCTGAGGTTTGATGATCTGAAAGGGTGGAAGAGAGTGCACAGATTTATGTATGAACATCCTAATGTGAAGTTTTTCATAGTGGACAAGACAGCGTTTGCCAAATTTGTCCAACACCTTCTTTGATTCCTGCAACCAACAGGAAAGAAAAAACGTTATGTTTAAATACTGCCTTTATTTAAATTAGATAAGTGTGTGTGTGTGTGTGTGAACGCGCGTGCGTGTCTTTCAGTGAGGTGAATTTATTGATCTGTGTGACGTGTGTTGAGTCACAGGTCAGAAAGACATCTGACGCACATGAGCGGAAGATGTATAAATATGTAGATATCTATGTAAACTCAAGTTGTAGGCCATAGTAAAAAAAACACAAAAAAACCCCAAAAACAACAACAACTTTGTTTTACTCTTTAAAGTAAGGTCATGGTTTTAGAAAATAAACATCCATCCCCTTTTTTCCTCTTATCTGGTGCTCTCAAGGTATATGAAATAGAAAAAAAAAGTAGCATGATACGTTTAATCCTGCATCAGGTCCGTCACATGATTGGTTTTTGGACGTGGACTAACTCCGACAAAGTAAGCAGCGCTACTGGCGACCCAGCTGAGAACGGAGAGACGGTTAAAGCGTCACATGGCGCTCCATCAGGTGGTTTCAGGGCGAGATACGAGTCAGTGGAAATGAGCGGCCCTGATTAATGTGCCGGCGACGAATAGAAGCAGATCAATAACCCGGTCGGATTCATCGATACGGTACACACACACAACGGTGGATGTAGAGGTGGGAGTGAATGTACGTTTGGCTTGTGTTTCAGACGGGTAAAAGACGATGGAGGCTTCTGGCTACTGTTGGGTTAGACAGAAGCTGACAGTCGCATTTAGAGAGCGGATATTGACTCTATCGTCGTGGCAGATTTTGCTCAGAAAACCAGGTCTCTTCAGTGCGTCCGCGTAGTTTTAACCGTCACAGTTCAGCTCAGCGTTTGAATGTATGCGTCGTCCACGTGCACGGAAGCGTCGCCATAGCAGTAGGCCGGGGAACTGCTCCTTTTAGTTTCCCGCTCGAACTGTAAACTCCTCCGCGAGTTTACAGCCCTGTCCAATCGGATTCGAGCCGATTTTGATCGCGCAAAAAAAAAAAAACGAAAAACCCTCTCAGCTGTTTTATAGTGTGTCTAAAGTCAAACCGAATCGTCTCTGGAGTGCTATGTCGAAAAGGTACTTTATTTTTGTAGGGAGAGTGAATACTATTTCGAGAGGTGTGGCGCAAGATAAAGAGGCGGCGGGATATCTGCCTGTTTAGATTATCGTGAAAATGAGGGCTTGCTTAGTTTACAAATGGCCTTACCTTGTTTAGGAGATGTCGCTTCACTATTGTAGCACACAACTGAAAGTTTTGACAAATGTATTTTGCTTGAAATATTGTACTGAAGTTATATATGTGTATATGTATAGTTTTATGAATGTATTTCTTAATCATTACACCGGAAAAGGCGTGTAATTTTTTTCTTTTTGTCCTTTTGTTTGTTACTGTCCCTTTGAAGACTTTTCAGGGGCCTTGGTGGACCCCACTTTTACTGGATACGTCTTATTTTTCTCGTTATCTGTTTGAAACAACAGCTTTGTGGTTGAAAAAAAGAGAGACAGGAACTGTATCTGGTGAAATGTACTTTTATTTATTTGAATCACCACGATGTGTTCGAAACACATGATTAGCGCTCCGTCCCGCGCTTATGTAAATTAATGGGAAAAAATATCTATCAATCTGATGAAATTCTGATGCTTTTTAAAATTTAAAACCGAAAATGTTTGCCGCATGGTTACGGATGACTTCCCTGTATCTAATCGTCATGATGGAATGATAATGATGATAGTGTTAAAAATGGTGACAAGTGGGCAGTGATGATGATAAAATCAATCAGTGCACTCAATACAGTGCAACAGGAATTCCAGATGAAAAAAAAAAAAATTTCCTGTGTCATAGTCGGTCTTAAAGTAGCATGGACTTAGCCTTCCATTTTCCGCAAAGGGGTTTTTTCTGGCAATAACTTTATCTCCACTTGTTTGAGAGCGTACAAACCATCAACTGTAGCCTCCCCTGCTGGTGGTGTGCTGAAGTTTGGCCCCTGGCAGTTCTCTCATTCTTGAGATGTTGGGTTTGCGTTCAGCACCAACATGTCTCTACCAGGTTTGTATCAGTTGAGCTACCAGAATGACATTTTGGGGTCCTTGACATCAAACATACGAAGACGACTTGAATTTGAACGACCCACAGCATGCAGTGCATTGTGTCTTATAACAGCCCCTATACTTTCCAAGGGCGAACAGAAGAACGTTTTCCTTTGGATGGTTATTTTATGTTTTCTAAAACCATTGATTTCCTCAGAAAAAGCGTGTGTCTTTGTATCTGCCAATGTAGCAACCATCAACTGGAACCAAGCAGCCAGCATGCAGTTTCTCATTAGTCCATGAGCCGCTGGGTGAATTGGATTCCCACTGAATCCGCTGCTGAGTACGTCTGTTTATCATCATCTCTGTCAGTATTCGTCCTTCATCATAGCACAAGTTTACGAGGGGCCATTCTAAAGACACTAAAGGCCACAACAAGTAGCTCCTTTACCCTGTCTTGAGACAAACTTTCATCTAATCCAACCCGGCAATCTTGAACCTCCATCAATAGCTGATGGCATGTGCTGTTCAGCTGAACATCATGTCTTAAGTCAGGCAGAGTAGGTTGATGTCTGGGCCCCGAATACAACGCCTGAAGATAAAAGTTAATGTTGAGTGCAGTTTTAAATCTTGAATGGTAATTTTATAACGCGTGAAGGTTTGTTTAAATGCAAAAATTGGACAAATCTCTGTCGAACTTAAGCCCTCTACAAAAGCACTTAACTTGGGAGCCGGCTTGAATTTGATTGCTGGTTAGATGAATGGTTGTCTTGTCTAACTGGCCTTAGCTTCCCTCCAAGGGGTATTGAAAGGGCAACGCATTGCAGAACACCCGATGAAAAGATGTGGTTTATGGCAAAAAAAGGGAGCTGTAATTTTATACCTGTGCTTTGTAAATGTTTTCTATGTGCAGTATTTGATAATGTAAAACTGGTATTTTTGTGGTTTGTACGCTGCAAAATTGATTACTTAAGGTGCACGTAGTTTTGTAAGAAAATAGAAACTGAAGGGAAAAAAAATCGGATTCAGAAGCCTGTATTTGCATGCCCCTTGACATCTGGACGCAAGGTCAATAAAGTTTATTTGAATCACTTACATTTCTGTGACATGGGTTTTGTTTATACGAAGTATATTCACGGTGATGGACTCACAGAGGACGATCATTAAAATCAATACACGCATAGAATTTCATCAAAACAACGGATTTATTAATTTATTTTCCCACAGAGACAAGTGTTTTGTTTTACATATATGGTGACAAAATTTGGTAAGACTCATTTGTGTCGACGTGAAAATAAAGGGGGCAAAGCGTATGAAATATGCAGAACTATATTGTTCAATCATTAAGAAACATAATATACAGAAATATCAATCTGATAAAGAACAAAATACATATCTTGACTGACAAGTACATAAAAAAGTACATTCTTTTATTTGCTTTAATTTCATAGAAAATATACGAGCCATAAAGGAAAAAAAAAAATTGAAGCATACCTAAAGACAAAGGCGATCACAAATTAAAGATGCAGCGTTAAGCCGTGACCACCGTCTAGGGCAGGGTGTCAAACTCTAGGCCTCAAGGGCCGCAGTGTCTGCAGGTATTTGTTGCAACCATGCACTACACCACCTGATTAAACTAGTTCCTTTCCGTCCTTGATCCAGGAGGTGAGCTAATTAGTTAAATAAGGTGGTGTAGTGCACGGTTGCAACAAATACCTGCAGACACTGCGGCCCTCGAGGCCTGGAGTTTGACACCCCTGGTCTAGGGGCTGACTACATGGAGCTGATGTAAAGACGAAGGCTCCTCTGTGCAGATTCATAAACGTCTGACATGTCCCGTCAGTCACAGAACAGCATCACATTCGCTGACAGTAGCATTGCTCGAAACGGAAAAGGCGGCTGCTGTTTCCTACACTGTGACCAAATATGCCAAGTCGGACACAAACAAGTGCCCATAGACAATGAGTTGTGGGCACATGTGCTGTGCGGTGGGTTACTTAACGTTAACAGGGAACCCTTTGGAGAGTCCTTCATTTAACCTGTTTACACGTGGCTTTCAAAGTGACACCTTAACACGAGTTGAGAAAACGAGAAGGCTGAAACTATTTACACTGTAAGCATCATGCAAGTATAACAATCGAAATACTGATAAGAATAGATACAAGCAAGTAAAACGCTTAAAGAGAAATAAGAATAGACATGTGGCTTGGCAAAGCTTGTGTGCAATATCGGAGGTGTGTGTGCAGACGGGGTGAATGAAAGAGAGAGCTATCACTTACACCATCCCTTTTGCTTCATGATGCTGTGCAGCCAAACTGTGAAGACCCCGAAATGACCGAAAACATACCCAAGAGCTCCGACGTGACGTAAAACGGAGATGAGTCAAAACCATTTCGACAAAACCGACGGGAGCCGTGAAAGCAAATCAAAGCGATTTCAAAGGACGGAGGTGTATACAGCGTTTTGACACCCAGCCAGAGAAAAATCAAAAATACACCCCACGGCAATATTCAGACAAAGAGAAGCTGTAAAAAAAAAAAAAAAAATCACAGAGTCCGAGTGCAGTCGTTAGACTCTGTTCAGCACATTCAGTGACATATACATTCAACTGGGACCCAGAGACCGAGTGACATTATCGAAGAGACATTCAGAGATACACGTTCCGGTGACATTCACATATCTTCATAGACAGAAAACGACACATACAATCATAGAGAGATACACATTCCTGTCATGCAATCCAGTGGAAGCATCAGTCAGTCAGGAGGTAATGGCTCCACAGTGACCGATCTGCCCCTTAACTTCTAAAATCAAACAAACTGATGTGATTATCGATTTTTAAATATATATCTATATACTTCCTGTCTCCCCAACACCCCCCTCTCTCCCTCACAAAACCTTATTTGAAGCTTCGCTTGTACAAGGTAGGTTTTTGTTTTTTTTAGCTCGAGGTGTTTGTGGGCATTAGCTGTGATGTTAAATCATGACATTGCGTATGCGCGATTCGCTTGTGTCAACCGTTTCTCAAAGAGAAGCACAGTGAAGTTGGTGCAACTGAAAAGGGCTGACACGAGATTGTTAACCAGCTGTGGCGCTAATTCGAAGACATCCATGATGTCAATCTGAACTGAATCTGAGTTGCCTGGTAATCACTAGTGTGTGATCCCTTCAAGAGCTGTACGGATGGAACAAAGCACATGTCAACGCTGCACAGTCGATGATAGTAAAGCTAATGATCTTTGGTTTCCCCAGAATCCAGATTAGGATTTACATCTCGACTAGATATTGACGTTATTCCACCAGAAGCCCTATCATAACCTGACTGTAGTTCGGCGGGCTTGTTAGGCAGGTTTTGTAGCTGCTCTATCGTGTCAAACAGTGAGGGGGGGGGGAGAACCCATCGACACACACCGGGATTTCTATTTTTCATTTTTCTTTTTAAATAATTGAATAGGCAGGCTTAAGCAGTAAGAAAAGTACAAACCAAATCAAGCAGCAAGTGCACACCCATTTACAGTCATTCACACACACACACACACACACACACACACACACAGAGGTGGGGTAAAAGTTGATATGTGTGGTCCTGACCAGTGGTCTTTGCCTGTTGCTGTTGTGATCTGAACCCTGTCGCCTGCGTTGTGAGGGGCTGTGGTTGAATATTTTGAAGGCAAGCATGGAGATCTGCAAAACATTGTTGTGGATGAGCAGAGGAAGGACGGGTGGAGAAGAGAGCGAAAGAGAGGTAGTTGTAGTTTTCCAAACCTTATTCTTCAGACCTGTCTCCAACCTCCTCCTCCACCCTCTCCCCCTCGTTTTCTTTCCTCGATATTGAGAATGTCTTATAAACAGTTTAATCCAGAAATTCCATTGACTCCATTTCCCCGTCTCCAGCATTGGTCAGTGACATCACGTCACTTCCCGTGATGATGGAATCATTTCCAAACATGTGCTGCCATGTGGGCAGAGCTTGAAGTTGTTGGTCCTCTTATGTGTTGGCCATTGTATCCCATCATCCCATTGGTGCCGTAGAAATTCACGCCTGCCATGTGCTGAGTCATCTTAGAGACAGAAAGAAAAAACACAAAATCCAAATTATAGCTCCTCTACCATTATCAATGTAAACTACATTAATACAATACAATATAAAATAATATAATAAAACAAGAAAACCAAAAAAGGTGGAAAGGGTGCATAATGTTCAAACACACACACCAACAAGCCCCCCCACACACCTGGGCGATGTTCCACTGTAGCTGCTGGGCCTGTTGCACGCCATAGACCTGCTGGTGAGGTAGGGTGGCCAAAGTACTCATCTGCTGCTGTCCCATCATGCTGTTCAGCTGCTGTCCCATCATGCTGTTCAGCTGCTGTCCCATCATGCCGTTCTGCTGCTGTCCCATCATGCTGTTCTGCTGCTGTCCCATCATGCCGTTTTGTTGCTGTCCCATCATGCTGTTCTGCTGCTGTCCCATCATGCCATTCTGTTGCTGTCCCATCATGCCTTGGGCCATCCCTGACATGTAAGGTGATACTGCAACCCCGCTTGGTTGGGCCATGACACCTTGTGCACCCATCATGCCATTCTGTTGTCCCATCATAGTATTCTGTTGAACACCCATCATGCCACTCTGCTGCTGTCCCATCATGGCCATCTGTGATGTCATCATAGTTCCTGGCATTCCTCCCGCTTGGGCCAAGGAATGGAATGATCCATATGGATGTGTAGGGTATCCCATTTGATTCATGTACAGACCAGCTGAAGACACAATCACAGAAAGAAAGTAGTCTTTTTGATTTTGTGTTTATAGTGAAGCACACAATAATAATGTCTCATGTACTCTTAGATGTAGCTATTTCTATGCCTACTGAGACAAGGAGACTCAGAAAGCAACATCAGAAGTTCTCCAGTTCTCACCATGAGTGGCCATGCTGCTGGCATGTACAGAGGGCGTGGAGGCATACAGGGAGAGAATAGAGTCCTTGGACAGTTTCTTGACAGTCCCCTCGTCTGCTTTGGGTGCTGGGTCAAGGAACAAACTGAGATTCTCAGGGACAGAAGCAGCCACTCTACTCCGAGACATGGAGCTGGACACAGGCTAGTTGGGAGTCAGAGCCATAGACGGATACAGAGAGTCAGAGAAGAGGGAGAGAAGGTTAACGTGTTGCCTGCAGAATGCGTGCAACAATCAACCGTACAAATTACAAACATATATACAGCACCTCTGAATACATGAATCTGCAGAGGACAGATGGTGTATTAGTTTCCTACCGTGGTTTTGGTGGAGGAGGCAGAGGAGGAAGCAGGCAGAGAGGTGAATAGATCTAGGGCGGAGTGTGCCAGAGCTGGATTAGCCAACGACGGGCCCAGTTTCTCCTCTGGGGGACATCCTCCCCCATTAGACACCGCAGGACTTGGGGCAGGGGCATCTAACAGGAAGTGGATAAAAATACAAGACAAAGTGAAGCATGGATATAATAAAAGGTAGTGTGTATAAGAGTATAGGTATGTGTGTGTGTGGGTGGCTGCACTGACATCTGCTCCCATAGACTCCCATATAGAAGGGTGTTTTTAGACTCAGGCTGTTCTAACAGATTTAATGGCTGTGCTGGTAACCGTCTGCCACACATGCAGCGTAGCACTATGTATGATACGATGAGGATCTGTGTGTGTGTGTGTGTGAGAGCGTACCTAACCCGAGCAGGTCTGTGACAGACTGGGACTGTGTTTTTGGGCTGACTTCTTTTTTCTGCCATTAAAAGATACAAGTTGATACAATTGAAACAACTTCAAATAAACTCAAAATCCATAACAATCTTAAGAGAAGGATGAGAAAATTGTCCACTTTGCAAACAAGATACATGCAATATCCATGAGATACATTCTTACCAATTTCATTTTCTCAAAGACGACTGGTTCCTTAGGTATGTTGTCGCAGCTTTTCTCTTTCTACAAACAATAAAACAAAGAAACTGTGTGTATTCTTTAGGATGGGTAACCTTATTTATTTGGCGAAGAATTTTACCGACTTGCTTTTGTATACTTTCAGCTACTGCTGCTCCCAATGGTCGTTTTGCTTGTATGTGTTTGTGTGTGGGCGGGCTCACCCTGAGCATCTGAATGTCAATGACCTTGTCCATGTACTTTTTCTTATCGTATTTGTCTCTGATGAAGATCTCTGCAGATCTGCAGAGCATGTCAAGGAGACAGACATGAGCTTTGAATCGCTCTCTCACACATATGCACACACACACACACACACACACACACACACACACACACACACACACACACACACACACACACACACAGGTGAGGATACTGGTCTGTCTCAGGACGCTGGAAGCACTCAGGTAAGAAAGCCTCGTAGAGACGTTTGGCCTTAGCATTCCCCATCTCCTGAACACACTGCGGACAGAAAAACACAGGCAACACAGCACGATATCAGCTAATGTACACAACTGGGAACACTGCAGAAGCAGAGTATGGAAGGATATGATGCCTCCTGTATCAAATCTCTAGGTGAGCTCTTCTATCTGGGTGTCAAAGGAGTGGTGCTGGGTGCCGAGCCTCCTAGCCCAATATCAGAACGAGGTCAGCTGAAAGGCAATAATACGCCCATGAGAAAGTGTCAAAAACTCAGATAACTTAGTTCCTAAGCCTCTTTCCAACTTCGCTGTTTCAATCATAGAGTGAGTGCCTCAAAACAAGATGGTGGTTATTCATCAGAGAAGTCATTTTTATTTTTCTGTATAGTCTATTAAACAATAAACCATAAACTAACGCAACTTAATCGCTCCACATTCACATAAAACTGTTGAGAAAAAAAAACATAAATATACATATTTCATCTTTTCTAGCAGAAGGTAGAGTTAGTGGTGTCAAACTTTGGGATGTAATACATCAATGTAAAACCAGCTGTAGTATTCAGCATATAAAAAGGATGTGGCTACAGCAATCACAACTGTGCTAATGGGGAACAGATGCAGGATGGGAACCGATGAGACATCCTGGTGGCTCAGCCAGATAAGAGCACACAATAGAGACTCAGGTCTGACTTGTGCATCATGGAATCATAACCTGCTCATGACCTCTGCCGCATGTCTACCCCTCTCTAATAGGACCCTAAATAAGAAATAAAACAAAGACACACTGATTAACACAATCCAGAACGGCGGCTTCTGCAGAGGACGTATGCACTCAGAGGACATTTGCAGGAGCACTGATATAACCATATATGTTGTATTTTGGAAGCGCGTGTATTTTTCTCACATTTCTGACTACACAGAACGAACTAACCTGCAGTCCTACTCTCCCCGGTCATATAATATATATATACACACACACACCAGTGTGCTGCAGAAACTCATCATAACGCGTGTAGCAGACTCAATGGGCCTCAATGGGCCTAATTCTTCTCCACAATCCAGCATCCTCAAGAGTCAAATCTGACCCCTAACCATCCACTGATATCATGACCCCTGACCTGAATCTGTTCCTGCGTCCACTGGTCCAGGTTGACTGACTTGACCTTGGAGATGTGAACCCCCAGATTGCGGTGGATCCCCGCACAGCGGATACAGATGAAGATCCCCAGGTTCCAGGATGCCCATCTCGGACCTAGTGGATGAGAGACAAAAGTGTTGCAGAGTGAGAGAGAAAGAGAACAGTCTTGGGCTCTTCGGCAGGAGGAGAAGTTCAGCGAGAGAGAAGAGATATTGTGAGATGCAACTACTGACATGAGAGAGAGAGAGAGAAAGCTGGGGGTGGGTGGTGAGGAATTGTGTGTGTGTGTGTGTGTGTGTGTGTGTGTGTGTGTGTGTGTGTGTGTGTGTGTGTGTGTGTGTGTGTATTCAAGTGTGTCTGTGTACGTGTGTGAGTGGGTTTGACAATGAGGGAGAGTCTGATTAATTTTAGTCCAATTATAGATGAGCATGAAACCTCATTTATGAGTTTGAATTCAGCAGGGAACATGTCTAATCCTTGCAAGTCATGCGGTGCCCTGACACGCAATAGGAGCTTATACGACGTGTTAGCCTACATAGCCGAGACCGAGGCGAGAGGAGAGAGGGGGCGAGTAGGCGGTCACACAAACGCACGCAAACACAAATAATCAGTCATGTTACATCCACACAGATGGGCTGGATACCTGCAGGGGTGATTGCTTATTTAGACATGTGTCTGTGCAAGGGTTTGAGTGTTTGTGTATGCTTGTGGGTGCATCTGACCGGGGAGACATTTTGAATGGATTTTGTCTGCATCATTTCTGTATACATGTTCGGGGATGCATTGCTAAATACAATTTGAGGTTAACAATGACCTCTTCTCTGCAAACAAAAGCCAAATATATTCTCAGAAAACAGTTGGCTCAGTTGTCTTATGACTTACATTAGTGTGATACTACTTATTGCGTGCAATACTGTTAACTTATGTCAAAATATGTCGACATGTTTACCCCTCGACTAAATTCCTGGTTACGGGTTTTTATGCATGTAGGGGTTTATATCTGTGTACAACCTCGTTTTATCTGCAGAGCTGACAAGATAGGGCCTAAACAAGGACCTCGGGGCAGACCATAAATTATTAGTCTCGGGCTATTTTTCTGCACAAATTATGCAACAGTCCTCTTAAGAGAATACAGCAAGCTTCAAAGAGAATGCTGAAGCTTGGCGCCGCTTTCTCCCCGTCTCGCTCGACATCTCTCCCATCTCTCTCTATCTCTCTCTTTCTCTCTCTCTCTTCTTTCCCCTTCTCCTCCTCTCTCGCTCCCTTCCGGCTCCCCCCTCCCACTTACGTTGGCTGGAAATGCTCTCTCTCTCTTTCTCTCTCCCCAGCCCTCCCCATTACGCCACACTCGTTGACCTTTGTGCATTTTGGAACGCTCATACAGTGTGTCCTCATCACCACTAGGTGGAGGGACAGCTTTGAGTTCGGCTTTCTTTCTCATTGGCCTCTGCACAATGTTTAAACGAGCCATTCTATGCAAATGACGGAGGAAGTTCATTTATGGAACAGAAAACATGCAAAACCTTCCTCTTTTTGCAACTGCGGAAACACCGTGTCTGGATGCCACTCCTGAAATAATGGGCTTTGAAACCAGTTGCATCCTGGATACATAGTAAAATAAAAAAAATTGTTTTTTAATGCATTGTTCTCAGCAGCGTAAGACAATAACAGATTTCGATTTGGACTCGCGTTGTGATCTGAGGGTCAAAGACACGTTCTGGTTTTTCTGAGGTGCCCTGTTCTAAGTGTATAATTAGAAAAAGCAGGCCGACAGACTGGAAGAACTATAAAAGGACAGACAGCAAACTAGAAACGGGTACAGTCAAACAGACTGGACGATCACGAGACAGTAAGACACACTGTGTCGGCGTCCATCATCCTGACCGTCTGGCTGCAGTATTAGTTCTCTTGCAGACTAATAATAGAATTACTCGACAAAGCCTGCTTAACCGCTGTAAATAGTGGCACTGGGAGAGAAAATGAACGACAAAGACCGAGCGAGGGACGTGTCAGTCGAGAGAAAGCCCCCTGTTCACTGGAATCATTTTGTTTGTCCTCTCTTATCTTCATTCTCATGCTCCTCTCTCTCTTCCGGCCGCCATTTTCATATCCCATTCACTACTATCGCTTCTCCCCCCCTTTTCTCCCTGTTTATCCTGTTTTGGTTTATGTTTGGCGGCATGGTGGTGCAGTGGGTAGCGCTGTCACTTCACAGCAAGAGGGTCCTGTGTTTGAACCCCGGGGTTGTCGAACCTGGGGGGGGGGGGGTCATCCCAGGTCATCTTCTGTGTGGAGTTTGCATGTTCTCCCTGTGTCTGTGGTTGGTTTTCTCCAGGTGCTCCAGTTCCCCTCCCCCCATCAAAAAAAGACATGCATGTGAGGGTCAGTACTCCCGTCTGTGCCCCTGACTGAGGCATGGCAAGACGAACTGGAGTTGGACCCCGGGTGCTGCACGGCAGCTGCCCACTGCTCCTAGCTACACAGCTAGGATGGGTTAAACGCAGAGCGTAATTTCCCCATGGAGATCAATAAAGTATCTCAAAATAAAGAAAAAAAAATCCATACTGCTCTTTCTGGTCTGAATCTGCCTGTCTGCAAAGGTTTCCGCTTTCTCCTTTCTTTGCACATTTGAATTTATCTCTCTTCTTCAAAGTCTCTTCGCTAATCGCCGCCTGTTGGATTTTCCTGCATGCGTGTGCATGCATAAAGTTTAGGCCTAATCACCTTGCAGCAGGTTATTATGACCGGGCAGCTGGCGAGGAGACCCCCAGTGTGAGAGGAGGAGAGGAGGTCAGGTAAGCCTGGGGAAAGGCTCTGTGGCCCAGCAGGGGCAGTGTGGGCCCAGTCATACCTGGGATGACTAGCAGGCATGTGAATGAATCACACTGCAGCAAACTATAGCTTCTTTTTCCTACTGCCAATCGCGGTGGATGAGT